>NC_136483.1:129118360-129153360 GCF_053919585.1 Euprymna scolopes | reverse complement strand
AGATTACAGACTGCCTAACTTAGCAATCGCAAATACTCACAACTTTTCTTTGTATCACTTTCTGATACAATATATTCTTTCTACATTAACCCGTTGTTCGCGTCTTTCTTTTATGATCCTTTCCTAGGGCCACAACTGTTTGTAAACCGAATAATTTGTTAGAGTCCTTAGCTCGAGGAAGGTTGTCGATCAAGACTAAGGAGGCCTCCCTCCTCATGTGGTCAGTATAAAAAGTTTTATATAAAAGTTTCTTTTTCCTAGACCGATAACCTGACAAGATCTACGAGTCCACCGCACTGAGAGAAGTGACCATGTGCGGCGGTTCTAAAACAGCTATTTCTGCGCTCCCGCATAGATGGAAAAATAATAAATATCTTAAATAAATTTTTGCTCTCTTCTAAATAAATTAGTATAAAATTTAAGATATATTCCCCTAATATATATATATATATATATATATATATATATATATATATATATATATATATATATATATATATATATATATATATATATATATATTGTATTGTGTTTCGTATGGATACGAAACTTCCCAATAGCACTCTCCCTGACGAAGAGCTAGCTCTGTATACTACTCAAGTAGTGTCCGCCATGTTACGTTATAGTGTTGACGTCGGACCCGATGTATCGTTCTTTTGTGCTAATAAAAACCTTATTTAAAGGGTGTACAGTATTTGTTTTACTTACAACAACAGGTGATCATCATTTCATGAGTTGTATTGGAAGAAAGAGAAAACAATGTTTGTGAAGAAACACATACATTTATGTTCACTTAAAAGACAAACGTATGAGGGTTTATGGGAGTGTGCTTGTGGTACACATTATAATATACGAAGGAAAGAACAGTAAACTACAGAACGAATTATTAATTCCATATATAAACGATAATTTACAACATACTCTCCCACTTCGGTCTTTCCATTTTCCCTGACCATTCACAACTAGTTGATGTGGCGCCAGTCGATGTCATCTACACCAGTTTTTATCATTATTATCGTTTTGTTGTTGTCGTTGTTGTTGTTGTTGTAATAATAATAATAATAATAATAATAATAATAATAATAATAATAATAATAATAACAATAACAATAATAATAATGGTGCTTTTGCAGTGTACGCACGTGTCATATTATGGCTTTCTAAATAATCAAATATTTCAGCAGGGCGCGTAAAATATTTACTCGTACTTCACGTGGACTCTGCGTAAACGGTGTTTTTATTTAATGATTGCTTCCTGTAAGCGCATGCGCAATAGGGCAGGTCGATTTTGGAACCCCGGTGAGGCAATGGTGATGATAGTTGGGGTTTGACATAGAAAAGACCTACACGAAATATTTTTCTCAAAATCGTTATCTTTGCTTGAGGAAATAACTTTAAAAGTTGAATAATTGAAGTGATTAAAAGTTTTTCGGTGAATTGTCAAGAACGTCCCGTTATCAAAACAATCCGTACTGTTAAGAAAATGGAATCATTATGTAGAATATATTTTAAACTACATTTTTACATAAAATGAGTGAGGATAATGCATTAATAAAATAAATATTAAGTGCAAAGGCAAAATTATGTTTTTTAAATAATAACGACCAAAGTTCGCTTTTTCATTTCAGGAACTTTTTTTGGGTGGAAACATTTTAGATTTCACCGTCGCAAAACACGCTCGTTATTGATATTGAAAATTAATGTTTATTTATTATTTAATTTGAAAACATTACGATTTAGACTTAATTATTTCGAAAGGAAAAACGAAAAAGACTTGTTTAAAATATATATTATTATATTTCAAGTGTCTGCAGTGAATTTAAACATATTTCTTTTATCTTTTTTAATTTGTTTTTCTATTAGGTTGGCACAAAAACACTGTCATTTTTTGACGTTCAAATGAACGTAAAAATCATCATTTTTGCACCAACCTAATATTTCACATCAAATTCTATTTGAAATTTTTATTAAAATATGGTAATACTCCAGTTTTATATTAAAACAACAACAAAAATATAGTCCATATAATTTTATTCTACACATTCTTTACGAAACATAACCACGTAAATTTTCAAGTTTTTCTACTATTAAGTAGATTTGCAGAAAATTAGTGTCAAATTTTAATTTCTTTTATTTTTAAGGAGTAATTGTTTTTAAGCAGTGTTTTTCTTCTAAAATTATATTTTAAAATCAGATAACCCACAAAGATTAATACAAGTAAATAAGGAAACTCCTTTAAAGGTTTTTCGTTATGTGTGCATCTATAGGTGTATCAGAATTTTTGTAGGAATTTTTGACACCCCTAACACGAAACTGCGAATAAAATATAAAAATCTCGTAATTCACTGTTAAAAGTGAGTTATTTATTTTCTTTATGGATTATACTTCCCAAATAAACTATTAAAGTTGTTTTAAAAGTAATAGAAATATATATATATTTTTTTAAAAACAGTAATGAATTTTCCGAACTCAATATTTTTCAATTTTTAAACTTTAAAAATCTATCAAAATTTTTCTATTGATTCTATTTTTACGATATTTTCAGGGTCAGTGTGAAATTTTATGTTCTTTCCAATAAACCGAATATAATATTTTAGACAAACGTTTTTTTTTTAAATTCACGCCCCGCCCCCATTTTCAAGTTTCTATTAAAAAGTAAATAATTAATTTACTCACCGAAAAATAAATAATTAATTTACTCACAAATTGAAGAGAAAAGGTCAATAAATAACATATTCAAATTTAAAACAAAACAAGTAGTGTTTTTTAGAATTTTACCTGTAAAGTTTGAAGTTTAAAACCTTTTTTTTTTAACCACGTTATTTGTTTTTTCTTTTTTTTTTTTTTAATGGAACCTTGGTCCTTGCTCCTTTAATTGAAAAAAAAAATAGGGCTTGAATTATATTTTTCGAGGAGTTATAAGCTTGGAAAGACAGGGGGTCGAATAATTCACGCCTCCCATTTTGAAATGTCTATTAAAAAGTAAATAATTAATTTATGTACCAAAGTCTTATATATCACAAATTGAAGAGAAAAGGTCAATAAATAATATATTCAAATTTAAAACAAAAGAAAAAGAACTGTTTTTTAGAAATTTACCTGCAAAGTCCGAAGTTTAAAACCTTTAAAAAAAAACCCCAATGAAACCTTGGTCCTTGCTCCTTTAATTGAAAAAAAAATTAGGGCTTGAATTACATTTTTCGAGGAGTTATAAGCTTGGAAAGATGGGGTGGAATTATTCACTATTTTCACGAAATTTCTGACACACCTAGTGCATCTATGTTATTGTGCTAAAATAACTTTGTTATTTAGAAAGCCATTCTTAATATGGGAAGGAGGTTGTATTGTAACTATTCTGTACTTTCACCTAAAAATTTAATAAACAAAAATTTCATAAAAATTAAATTTAACTTGAAAATACTATTAAAAATAGCATAGTAACATAGATGCACAAGCGCTGTTTTTTCAAACCCTAAACACTAAACACTCGTTAAAAATGGCACAGCTACAGCAAGAATAAATCTCTTTATGGATAAATTCATGTTATCGAAAGCGGAGCTAAAATCTGCTAAAAATGTCTAAACTAAACACTGCTATGCCTCTGATTTGGTTTGGTCCTCTCTCTTCAATACATCTAATTCAATTCTACAAAGTTTTTCATTATTTCTTATAACTAGCACTTATTTCTTTACGTTTCCTTCAGTTATAATCCATTTATTTTACTTTTCAGATTAGAATGTCAGTAAAAGCATGACGTTCAATTTTAACCCGTGGTTCACAAAATTTGCTGGTCCACCTTATCATTTGGATGAAACAGCACCTCCAACTTCCCGACAAGTCATCCAGTTTAGTTATTTCCTCGAAAACAGTTATCCCCACTTAAAAAATAGTGGGATTTCTAAGTTAATTGCCAAGGAAATAATTAGTATTTGGCAAGCAGTCAATCCACAATCCCTTGTTAAGGGAACGTTACATAGGACAGAAGGTCAATATATTTTGCTATAAGAGGGCCAAACAAATTGACAGAAAATCTCTTGCAGCAATCAAAGTGAAAAGAATGAAGGAACAGCTAGACAGAATATTTGATATACATATGTATATTCTTGTAGCTGTAAACTTTCTGTCTTGAGATGTGATGACTTTGCAGTAAAGTGCAAATCAGAAAATTGTCAAACAAGGCACATAGTCTGCACTTGTCCTTCTAACAAGGAGGTAAAATTAATTCTATAGATTCACCTGCAATTATGTTCCTTTTTTGTGGAAAATAAAATAATATAGTGGTGTTTATTATGTAATCTGGCTCTATTATTAAACATGCAAATTTTCCAATTTTCAGGTTCCACTAGAAGAACTGCCATTTACAGCAATTTTTAAATTAATTGATGGAACAACAAAAAGCCTAACAACATTTACTGGTCCTTTGGGGAAACTTTGTATCAATAATTATCAAGATTTGCCTCAAGTAGAATTCAAAAAAATTAGTGTCCCTCCCGATCATCATTATCTGACAGCAGAAGAAACAAATAATTTAAGTGTGAAGACCAGAGGCTACTTTTTGAGTATGCAGTTGGCATTTCTTGTGGAGAAGTTAACTTAGAAAATTGAACCCTTGAATCAAGGAAAATGGCTAACATAAGCCACAACATTAATGTGTTTATGGACTAGAGTTGTCTATCGCCAAACACTATGATAAATTCAACATTTTGGTGAAATTTATCAATCCAAGTTAGTTGGTTTGAGATCCAAACCAACAATATTTTTTTTAACCAACAGCAGTATATTTTAATATGATTCAGAGAACAAAACAGTTAACTGAAATCCAAATTACTGTTTTAAACAAAATATAGTGCTTTTGTACTACTTCCGGAAAATATAATATCGATGATAAACTCAGATGAATTGTATGTGAGAGAAGAGGGCATTGAAACGATTTTGTCCATTAGGTAAATAAATATTTATCCATTAAATTTTATTAGTTTTCTTAATTTACCTAAACAATAGTTAGTTTTATTCTTATTACATAGCAAAATATATAAAAAAAAGTGTTTTCAAATAATTTTTGTGTGTTGTTTTTTACAGAAATAGTGAACAACTCAAAAAAAAAAAAAAAAGAAGATTACTGCTGTCAATTATGCAGCTACACACTGGTCAAATTTGATTGATTTTTCTCAAAAAGTTGTATATGGGCAGGAAGCAAGACATAGACACATTATTACAAAGTCATCGTGCCAGAAAATTAGACCTTCATCGTGCCAGTCATCGTGCCAGAAAATTAGACCTTCATTATATAATAATTTTATTTATTAATTTTATATAATTTTATTTATTAATTTTATATAATAATTTTATTTATTCATTTTATTTATTAATTTTATTTATTAATTTAATATAATAATTTTATTTATTTATTTTATTTATTAATTTTATTTCTAAATTTTATTTATTAATTTTTTGTAATAATTGTATTTATTAATTTTATGTATTTATTTTATTTATTAATTTTATTTATTAATTTCATTTATTAATTTTATTTATTAATTTTATGTATTAATTTTATGTATTAATTTTATTTATTTATTTTATTTATTAATTTTATTTATTAATTTTATTTATTAATTTTATTTATTAATTTTATTTATTAATTTTATATAATAATTTTATTTATTAATTTTATTTATTAATTTTGTTTATTGATTTTATTTATTAATTTTATATAATAATTTTATTTATTAATTTTATTTATTAATTTATTTATTGATTTTATATTTTAATTTTATTTATTAATTTTATTTATTAATTTTATATATTAATTTTATTTATTAATTTTAATTATTAATTTTATATATTAATTTTATTTATTAATTTTATTTATTAATTTTATTTATTAATTTTATTTATTAAATTTATTTATTAATTTCATTTATTAATTTTATGTATTAATTTTATTTATTAATTGTATTTATTAATTTTATTTATTAATTTTATGTATTAATTTTATTTATTAATTTTATTTATTAATTTTATTTATTAATTTTATTTATTGATTTTATTTATTAATTTTATATAATAATTTTATTTATTAATTTTATATAATAATTTTATTTATTAATTTTATATAATTATTTTATTTATTAATTTTATTTATTAATTTTATTTATTAATTTTATTTATTAATTTTATTTGATTATTTTATTTATTAATTTTATTTATTAATTTTATTTATTAATTTTGTTTATTGATTTTATTTATTAATTTTATATAATAATTTTATTTATTCATTTTATTTATTAATTTTATTTATTAATTTTATGTATTAATTTCATTTATTAATTTTATGTATTAATTTTATTTATTAATTTTATTTATAAATTTTTTAATTAATTTTATTCATTAATTTTATTTATTAATTTTATTCATTAATGTCATTTATTAATTTTATTTATTAATTTTATTTATTAATTTTATATATTAATTTTATTTATTAATTTTATTTATTAATTTTATTTATTAATTTTATTTATTAATTTTATTTATTAATTTTATTTATTAATTTTATTTATTGCAGACAATTATCTTTATCTTCATTAGGTGGTGAGACGGCAACAACTACGGAAGGCAGTAATTGCAGTGAATGCAGTCAGGAAATTCGAAGTTCCTATCCGTCGCGGTTACCACCTGACGAAGGCCAGAGGAATAGTTGGCCGAAACGCCATGAAACAACTAATAAAAGATGAGGATAATTGCAATAAATAAAAATTAATAAATAAAATTAATAAATAAAAATTAATAAATAAAAATTAATAAATAAAATTAATAAATAAAATTAATAAATAAAATTAACAAATATATTCTATTCTCACTGGATTCGGCATTTAATAACCTAAAAAGGTCGATATGCCGTAAAACAAAAACAACCAACAACATTATACATATTCATGTGGTTCTGTATATTTTCTATTAATCTACTTTGGTTAATTTGATACGATTTAAAAGCATCAGAATACCCAATAAATGCTTTATTTAACTGTTTTTAAATATGTTGTATTTTTTTTCATCACCTAGTTTAATCATTTTCATTACTAGATACTGAGGATATAATGTCTATCAAATTTAGAGCAACACGAGCTATTCTTAAAAACTCGGACATAATGCTACCGTAAGGCATCTTGTATTGTATAAATCTCATCTGTTTGTTTGAATGTATGTATGTATGTATGTATGTATGTATGTATGTATGTATGTATGCCGTTTTACTTTCAAGACAACGAATTTTCAAGATATCGGTATCGTTTTAAAGCTGGACCTTTCGGACGACAAATATCGAAAAATTGGCTAAAACATTGATCCCTTCACTCTCAACCGGGCATTATTCTACAAAAAAGGGGTCGCTTTGTCCGTCAATATTTTCGTAAGTCATCTCCTCTTTTCAATTGACTAGCCTTCACCACTTCCGGTTTAGCGATGGACCTAACGGAAAAGACGTCACATTTTTTTTTATTTCACGTTCTTTTCCTTCTTCGCGATAGTAGCCTGCCGTCTTAATACCACTTTTTTCTTTTTTGCTCAAAACTCACCTCCAAACACCTGGGCAACGCCGGGCACACAGGCTAGTATATATATATATATATATATATATATATATATATATATATATATATATATATATATATAGGGCATGTGCTATTTTTATGTGGCATTCGAATTATTTTAAAAGGGAAGGATTTCTTTTATCAAACATTTTATAAATACATATTCCATCCTCAATTTTTATATAAAAATCCAGGAATGTAGCGTTTGTTCACAGCTAAAGTAGGATACATCAAATGTTTACTTTTTACAATTCCTAATTATCATTTATACTATATATAATTATCATTTATACTCTATATATATATATATATAAAGAGAGAGAGAGAGAGAGAGACGACCTTATGGTCGTCTCTTTCTCTCTCTCTCTCTCTCTCTCTCTCTCTCTTTATATATATATATATATATGCTTATAAAATTGATATATATATATATGCTTATAAAATTTATATATATATATGCTTATAAAATTTGTATATATATATGCTCATAAAATTGATATATATATATATATATAAGTAAATTTAATTGTAATTTTTATTTTATATATATATATATATATATATATATATATATATATATATATATATATATATATATATCAACCATTTTGCTCGACTTTTTTATCCATTTACTGAAAACGCTTGAAATTACGTGTGAATGTTAAAAAAGTTCCCTGTTATTAAACTTCTTTCAAGTGTCATAGCGGTAGTAGATCTGACCGTGAGAATAGAAACTCCTTCACTTTTCTTTAATTATGATATCCAAAATGAAATACCAATCGGGATTAAACTTGAAATCGATCGGAAATATATGTTTTAAGCTTGGGAACTGTTTTGGAGGTCAATATTGTTAGACAGGCCTTCTGTACGAAATCTCTACACATGATATATTCTGGGCCAGATCGAGGACTTAAAAAATCCAAGTAATTACATTTTCATGCTGACAACCTTCGTAAGATGCCAGAAGGCCGTACAAAGTGTATGCAGCGAATGTAGCACGGAATATCACTAAAAAAAAAATGAAAGTAATGTCTGAAGAGAGGGCCAACCTTTTTTTTATGCGGCCTTAAAATTAAAGATATCGAACTTATTGCCTGAGGCGGACGAATTACGTCCGAACTAATGAACGACAGTCATGGGCATGCCTGTAATACATAGTCATTGCTATTTATCTGCTACTTTTAAAAAATGGTTATGCGATGTCAACATTGTGTTGAGGTGTCCCTTGTGATAGTTGTAGTTGCGATCGGGAAAACCAACTACGTTCCATCTGAAGATTACTTGATTCTAATTGGAAACTTTAATGATTTATCAACACAAAAAGATCTTAGATAAAGATTTTCCTCATTGCTTATGAAACGTATCATGTCTGCGACGGTAAATCTTGTTCATAAGAATGCGGAAGGCAACGTAGTCGTTGCCGATGTTGTGAATTTAAGATGATTGCGAGTCACGCAACCAACTCAGTTTGGGAAAATGTTTTCTTTTTATTCGACAGCTAGATTATTCGAAGCCCGTAATTTTAATGTTTACACGAACCAATAGACAGGCTTAATTAAAAATATGTTTAAAAAGATGTTATACACTGTTTAGGGCACTCGGACAATGAATTGTTTATGGCTAGGTTGCAGTTAAGCACTGAGCCTAAACTAGTCAAAAGATAAGTAGCTAAATACTCGCTTGATGGACATAGGGGACGCCGCAAACAGTTTTAACCATTATTCAGTGAGGTCCTGTAGAAGTGTTATCGATATGGAGCAGTAGGTGTATCAGAAAGTGGCCATTAAAAATGATGATCAGAACTTTAATAATTCAACTTACTATTTTTCGAAATTTATAACTACTTGAAAAATGTAATTCAACCCCTACTTTTTTTTCGATAAAAGGAGCAAGGACCAATTAAAAAAAAATACAGGTTTAATAGCAAATTATACAATATTTGTTTTTTTTTTAAGCGGTTTTCTTTAAAAAACATATACAGAAAATCAACATATTTTGACTTGCTTATAAATATATGTATATATACTAACGCCAAAAGATCACTTACCTACAAAATACTATTAAATGGGTAGTTTTATTCTTCATTATAAAGAATTTATACATATTTATATTTTAAATTCAATGTTTTTTTTTACATAACAGGATTTTTTAAAGTGAGGGTCGTAGAAAATCGCATTTTAATGACATGTTTTACACCAAACTCAAAAGAACTCCTGCTAATATGGAATTTATCAAATATGGATTCGTCAAAGGGACATAAAACATGTTTCTTTTTTATTGCGTGTGTAAACCAAAATTAGTATTTTTCATCCATTAATGTTCGATTGGTGCATCACATGTAAACAATGTACTATTGATGTAACACATGTAAAGAATGTACTAGTGGTGTAACACATGTAAACAATGTACTATTGGTGCAACACATGTAAACAATGTACTATTGGTGCAACACATGTAAACAATGTACTATTGGTGCAACACATGTAAAGAATGTACTATTGGTGCAACACATGTAAACAATGTATTATTGGTGCAACACATGTAAACAATGTACTATTGGTGCAACACATGTAAAGAATATATTATTGGTGCAACACATGTAAACAATGTACTATTAGTGCAACACTGCAACACATGTAAACAATGTATTATTGATGTAACACATGTAAAGAATGTACTATTGGTGTAACACATGTAAAGAATGTACTAGTGGCGCAACACATGTAAAGAATGTACTATTGGTGCAACACATGTAAACAATGTACTATTGGTGCAACACATGTAAAGAATATATTATTGGTGCAATACATGTCAACAATGTACTATTGGTGCAACACATGTAAAGAATATATTATTGGTGCAAAAAATGTAAACAATGTACTATTGGTGCAACACATGTAAAGAATATATTATTGGTGCAAAAAATGTAAACAATGTACTATTGGTGCAACACATGTAAAGAATATATTATTGGTGCAAAAAATGTAAACAATGTACTATTAGTGCAACACTGCAACACATGTAAAGAATATATTATTGGTGAAACACATGTAAACAATGTACTATTGGTGCAACACATGTAAACAATGTACTATTGGTGCAACACATGTAAAGAATATATTATTGGTGCAACACATGTAAACAATGTACTATTGGTGCAACACATGTAAAGAATATATTATTGGTGCAATAAATGTAAACAATGTACTATTGGTGCAACACATGTAAAGAATATATTATTGGTGCAAAAAATGTAAACAATGTACTATTGGTGCAACACATGTAAAGAATATATTATTGGTGAAACACATGTAAACAATGTACTATTGGTGCAACGCATGTAAACAATGTACTATTGGTGCAATACATGTAAACAATGTACTATTAGTGTAACACATGTAAACAATGTACTATTCGTGCAACACATGTCAAGAATATATTATTGGTGCCACACATGTAAACAATGTACTATTTGTGCGACACATGTAAACAATGTACTATTGGTGACACACATGTAAACAATGTACTATTGGTGCAATACATGTAAACAATGTACTATTGATGTAACACATGTAAAGAATGTACTATTGGTGCAACACATGTAAAGAATACATTATTGGTGCAACGCAAGTAAACAATGTACTATTGGTGCAACACATGTAAAGAATGTACTATTGGTGAAACACATGTAAACAATGTACTATTGGTGTAACACATGTAAACAATGTACTATTGGTGCAATACATGTAAAGAATGTACTATTGGTGCAACACATGTAAAGAATATATTATTGGTGCAACACATGTACACAATGTACTATTGGTGCAACACATGTAAACAATATACTATTGGTGCAACACATGTAAAGAATGTACTATTGGTGCAACACATGTAAAGAATGTACTATTGGTGCAACACATGTAAAGAATGTACTATTGGTGCAACACATGTAAAGAATGTACTATTGATATAACACATGTAAAGAATGTACTATTGATGTAACACATGTAAACAATGTACTATTGGTGCAACACATGTAAACAATATACTATTGGTGCAACACATGTAAACAATATACTATTGGTGCAACACATGTAAAGAATGTACTATTGGTGCAACACATGTAAACAATGTACTATTGGTGCAACACATGTAAACAATATACTATTGGTGCAACACATGTAAAGAATGTACTATTGGTGCAACCCATGTAAACAATTTACAACACATGTAAAGAATATATTATTGGTGCAATACATGTAAAGAATGTACTATTGGTGCAACACATGTAAACAATGTACTATTGGTGACACACATGTAAACAATGTACTATTGGTGCAACACATGTAAACAATGTACTATTGGTGTAACATATGTAAAGAATGTACTATTGGTGCAACACATGTAAACAATGTACTATTGGTGCAACATATGTAAACAATGTACTATTGGTGCAACACATGTAAACAATGTACTATTGGTGTAACATATGTAAACAATGTACTATTGGTGCAACACATGTAAACAATGTACTATTGGTGCAACATATGTAAACAATGTACTATTGGTGCAACACATGTAAACAATGTACTATTGGTGTAACATATGTAAACAATGTACTATTGGTGCAACACATGTAAACAATGTACTATTGGTGCAACATATGTAAACAATGTACTATTGGTGCAACACATGTAAACAATGTACTATTGGTGCAACATATGTAAACAATGTACTATTGGTGCAACACATGTAAACAATGTACTATTGGTGTAACATATGTAAAGAATGTACTATTGGTGTAACACATGTAAACAATGTACTATTGGGGCAACACATGTAAACAATGTACTATTGGTGCAACACATGTAAACAATGTACTATTGGTGTAACATATGTAAAGAATGTACTATTGGTGTAACACATGTAAACAATGTACTATTGGTGCAACACATGTAAACAATGTACTATTGGGGCAACACATGTAAAGAATGTACTATTGGTGCAACACATGTAAACAATGTACTATTGGTGCAACACATGTAAAGAATGTACTATTGGGGCAACACACGTAAAGAATGTACTATTGGTGCAACACATGTAAACAATGTACTATTGGTGTAACATATGTAAAGAATGTACTATTGGTGTAACACATGTAAACAATGTACTATTGGTGCAACACATGTAAACAATGTACTATTGGGGCAACACATGTAAACAATGTACTATTGGTGCAACACATGTAAACAATGTACTATTGGTGCAACACATGTAAACAATGTACTATTGGTATAACACATGTAAAGAATGTACTATTGGTGCAACACATGTAAAGAATATATTATTGGTGTAATACATGTAAACAATGTACTATTTGTGTAACACATGTAAACAATGTACTACTGGTGCAACACATGTAAAGAATGTACTAATGGTGCAACACATGTAAACAATGTACTATTGGTGCAACACATGTAAAGAATGTACTATTGGTATAACACATGTAAACAATGTACTATTGGTGCAACACATGTAAAGAATGTACTATTGGTGCAACACATGTAAAGAATATATTATTGGTGTAATACATGTAAACAATGTAATATTGGTGGAACACATGTAAAGAATGTACTATTGGTGCAATACATGTAAACAATTAACTGTTGATGCAACACATGTAACCAATGTTACTATTGGTGCAATACACATAAACAATGTACTAGTGGTACAATACATGTAAACAAAGTGTTAGTGGTGCAATACATGTAAACAATGTTCCAGTGGTGCAATGCATATAAGCAATGTACTAGTGGTGCAATACATATAAACCATGAACTAGTGGGCCAACACGTGTAAACAATGTACTACTGATGTATTTTGAAAGAAGAATTATGGATTAGGTTGGGTTGAGTTAATAGAGGGGAAGTTCGATCTCATGTTGTCGAGCTGTGGCAGCGGAGAGGGTACTCGTATTATTTTAATATGGCAGCTATTTATTGGCCGAAGGTTTTTCTTTGATTTGAAGTAATAGTATACACTTATCACTGGTAATTGCCGTACCTTTGGTTTTTATGTTTTTTTTTTTCTGGTGGCGACGACATTATACATCTATTTTATTGTTAAGTTTTATCTATTTATTTTATTTATTTTATTCGTCGCTTTTTAAAACAATGTACTAATGGTGTAATACATGCAAACAATGTACTGGGGGTTCAATCTATAAGTGATACAATACATGTAAACAGTGTACTAGTGGTGCAATTCATATAAACAATGTTTCTTGGTTTCTCGCTTTTTTATCCGTTCATTTACTTCTCGTTTTCAACTTATTTATTTATTTATCATTTATAAGATTTATGTCCATATAGTTCAATTAACAGCCAGTGAGTAGATATTCAAACCTATTTATACGATTTAAAGAAATGTGTTATACTGGGAGTTATATTTTCCACTGAACAAATAAATATATCTTTTCAATATCGCTCAGTTTTTTGGTTTGATGGAGTGGTCTCCTTGAATTAGGATTCTAATGAAACATGTATGCACATATGTAACCAATAATGTTTTTATAATGAGCAGACTATATATATATATATATATATATATATATATATATATATATATATATATATACTAGGGCCAACAAGCATAACATAAATGCCTGATTATAGTCTCCTTCAACTCTAGTGAACTTTGGTTATTTTAGAGGTAGGTCAAAGAAACCATAATTCAATCGATATCAAGGAGTTGTATCGCTGTATTTGCGTAGGTGATTGACAATATTGACCCGCTGTAGCCTAGGAATAAACGAACGATATATCTTTTCATCCTGGCCGTAGTTTGAATAATTGTGTGGACGGCGCGTTTGAGGGTACTGTATAGGTTTTAATCTTTTTCTCATCGAAATCTGATTTTAATCTTTGCACATCAGGTTAAGGTTATAATTAGATGTTATAGAAGCAGATAGACTTCAACAAAAGGTCGGTACAAATGGCGACCGTGGTCGTACAAATATTGTCTAATATGGATCGCTCTTTTTTGCTTGAGCCTGACGCAGAAGACTCTGGTTTCGTTTACACCAGTTCTATTAAAGTAGTGTCTTAGCTGTCCCATTTTATTGTTTTGTATAGATCCCTTAAGATTCCCCCTCAAATTGTATTTATCCAATCTTAAGCTCCACCCTAATTTATATCTACTGTTAAGAGAAACATTTTCACACCCTTCATATATATCAATTAAGCAGACACCCCTTCCCACACCCAATCCTTAGCAGACGGAGTCAAAATGAGGCTGGCCGAGCGACCTAGATTTCTACACCCACGCAATGACCTTCAACTGTCGCCAACAAGAAAAACGCGGGAGAATCAAAGCAGTTCGACGAAGGCGGTGGACACGGAAACATGTGTGGGGGCATTCTGCTCGAAAAATGGAAACACCGCGGTTGATTCGCATGGTGAAAAAAAAAAGAAAAACATCTCGTCGACTCGTATCGTGCCACAAAGGAACAATATATACCCACCTTGGCACTAATCGATTGGAATTCCACCTTAGCATAAATGGATTGGAATTTACGAGAATCGATCCTTCAAACCAGCACCTCATAAAAGGGAAAGAAGCTTCGGTTGAATTGAACGTCGACTCAACAAAAGAAGTTAAGTAACTCTTTCTAAATTGTTTTTGCTCGATCAATTATGTGAACTGTTGAATGCCCCATGAAAAAAAAGGAAAAAGAAAAAAAATGGGGAAAAGAAAAGCAACCCTCGAACTAAGGTTTTTTTCCTAAATGCTGAATCCCCCCCCTGTTGATCGGCCCATAAGTAACATATCATTGACTATAAAAAAAAGAAAAAAAGGAAGAAGAAAAAAAAGGGGGAAAGAAAATAAAATAAAAGAAAATAGAGGAAAGAGGGAAAAACTATCTCTATATCTTGAGACTTTCAGTGTGACCCCCCCTCTCTGAGTATCACTCATATCTCGTTGATTCTCATCGAAGAGAACAAAAAGAACCTTCCTAAGACAATCGAAATAGCACTCACCCCCCTCTCCTTGTCCCAAATCATTGTCTGCATGTATATATTCTTTTATTCTTTTTTTTTTCATGTTATTTCAGTTATGATTTCAGTTGCATGTTCTGTTTTCGTAGTTACATTTTACCCGGTTCAATTTGTTTAAATAAATTGTTGATTTAATAACTCTCATACCCGTGTCGACTTGTGTCTCTTTTGTTTGCCTTACATTGCCGCCCGTGAATGCCTCGAGTATATTCCACGACGATTCTGGTCTGAACCTGGACACTGTACCATAGAGACCGCATAATTTGCAGTCGGTACCCGTCAAACTTTTCTTTTTCTTAAAACGCGTGCCCGGCCTTGGGATTTTCTCTGAGAACTCCAACCTTGGTACCGTACAGGGAGGTTCTCGTCAAAAAACAGGCTCGTGGTACCGTCACATGGGGGCTCTCCGGAGATCAGTTATACACCAAGCAAGTGTAATTTCCTTGCTTGAATAAAAAAAAAAAATCCTCGTGAACGTACTTGTGCATTATACACGGACGGTAAGGCAAAATGACGGACACCGACAAATTCCTTAAAAATCCATCCCCAGATAAATTATATAGATTAAAAAAAGATGATCTAATAGTAATAGGAAAGAAATTAGACCTAGAGGTTAGGGGAGCTATGAGGAAAAGCCAGTTAATGAGAATAATAGCTGAGCACATGGTAGACAATGACCGCTTCGATGAAGAAGTGCTGGAAGATTTACCGGCGGAGAAAACGACCATGACTCCTGATCAGGTCGAATTAGAGAAAGCCAGAATAATGGCGAAAGCCGAGGTAGAAAAAGCTCGAATCGAGCAAGAGATTAGGATGAGCGAATTAAGTATAGCTCACCAGCCACAGCAAGTCGGACAAAACAGATTCGACATAACTAAACAAGTGCGATTGGTCCCAAAATTTGTAGAAAAGGAGGCGGACGATTACTTTGCGCACTTCGAGAGAACCGCCCTAAATATGGGCTGGCCACAAGAGTGTTGGGCAATGCTGTTACAAATGGCATTAAGCGGTAAGGCCCAAAAGACATATGCGGCACTTCCAGCGGAAGACTGTGCCGATTACGAAGTAGTAAAAGAAGCAATTCTTAAAAGTTATGAACTCGTCCCACAAGCTTATCAACAGAAGTTCAGAAACTCAAAGAAAAGCGAGGGACAAACCTACGTAGAGTTCGTTAAACTCAAAGAGAATTATTTTAATCGGTGGTGCAATGCCAAAAACATAGAGGGTAACTTCAACAAATTGAAACAACTCATGTTAATTGAGGAATTTCAAAACTGCATACCCGATGACATGAGGATACACCTGACCGACAAAAAGGCTGAAACAGCAATCGATATAGCCACGGCAGCCGACGAATACATATTGACTCACAAGAGAAGCAGGGCAAAACTACAGGGACCCATGCAGTCATAGGTCAGGGAACATTGTGCAGTAAAGACACCGTACGAAAATCCACGAGTACCCATCAGAAATCCCCTCAACACAACCAACCGACCAGTACTGGGACGGGAAGCGAGACCTATAGTATGCTTCAACTGTGGGAAGCCAGGTCATGTAGCTGCGAAGTGTCAGGCGAAACGATTCACGGAGATGAATCGGAATACCCCAGCCAAACCACAAGGGGCGATATCTCAGGGAATAGATGAAACGTACGAACCCTTCATATCGAAAGGATATATCGCGCGAGATAAGGAAGGTCAAGGGGAACCCATTAACATTCTCAGGGACACGGGAGCATCCCAATCCCTAGTGAAAAGAGGATGCATGCCTAAAGAAGCGACAAGAGCCGCAGGTAGAGCGACCACGATAAGGGGATAGGAAACAGACCCATAACGATTCCACTATTTAAAGTCCACTTAGTGTCGGATTGGGGCTCAGGAGAAATAACTGTAGGCGTAATTGACGAATTACCAATGACAGGGGTAGCCATGATACTAGGAAATGACATCGCGAAATATCAAGACGGGAAACCCATAGGGGTGACCACAAGAAGTAGAGCGATAGAGAGGGGAAATGTAGAAGACAAGCCGTCAGGGGAAAAACAACCGAGACCGGTGGTAACACCCCAACCTTGTTTACCCGTGCCACGACAAGTGCTGATCAAGGAGCAACAGAATGACGGCGACCTAAAACCCTTATTCTGTCGGGTTGGAGAAGAATATCCTAACAAATCAAAAAGTCAATATTTCCTCAATAGGGGCGTACTAAATGGAATGCCCCCAAGACAAAGGGAGAGTCGGGAGATACTGTGCGGGAACAAGTAATGGTACCCGACATGTATCGAGAGGATATCATGAAAGTGGCACATGAGATACCACTGTCGGGCCACCTAGGTGTCAACAAGACCCTAGAAAAGTTGACCAGACATTTCTACTGGCCAGGAATCGTGGGAGATGTCAAAACGTTCTGTAGAACTTGTGGGACGTGCCAAAAGACTGGAAAACTCAACCAGAATATTCCCCCGGCCCCACTCCAACCTATACCGGCAGTGGAAGAACCGTTTAGTAGGGTAATAGTGGACTGTGTAGGACCGCTACCCAAAACCAAAACAGGACACAAATTTATATTAACTATAATGTGCGCGTCCACAAGGTTTCCAGAGGCGACCCCACTGCGCAACATATCAACGAAAAAGGTGGTAGATGCCCTGATAAACTTTTTCATTAAAATGGGGCTACCCAGAACCATACAGACAGACCAAGGATCTAATTTTACGTCGAGGCTATTCGAGCAGGCTACGGAGCAACTGGGAATCACCCACATAAAATCCAGCGCTTATCACCCTCAATCGCAGGGGGCTCTGGAACGCTTCCACGCCACCCTGAAAACCATGCTCAGGGGCTATTGTATGGAACACGATGCCGAATGGGATCAGGGGATCCCATTTGTGCTTTTCGCAGCTCGAGAAGCCGTCCAAGACTCGTTGGGGTTCAGTCCCTTCGATCTAGTCTTCGGTCATCAGGTACGAGGACCATTAAAAATGATAAAAGAGAAATGGGTCAGCGATGAACCCTTGCCAAATAACATGACGGATTACGTCACTAAAATGCGACAAACCTTAGCCGAAACACGGAAGTTAGCTAAGACCCACCTAGAAAGTAGTCAGAGGGTCATGAAGACCACATACGATAAAAAGGCAGTAGATAGAAAGTTCGAAGAAGGAGAGGAAGTGTTAGTACTCATACCCCTGAATGGTCAACCATTCAAGTCGAAATATCAGGGACCGTACACAATTACTGAAAAGATAAGCCCACTAAAGTATAAGGTATCTACCCCCAAGCGTAGAAACAAAACTCAAGTATGCCATGTGAACATGATGAAAAAATATTTCAGGAGGGCGGGAGAAAAATCAATATTGACAGCACAGTGTCACAATGAAGCTGTAAGTGATGAGTACCCCGAAAGAGATCTTCCTGTAGAAAAGGACCCACCCATTAAGTTAAAGAATTCGGAGATAATGAGTAACCTAAGGTGCAAACTTGCACACTTACCGCCGAAAGAAGGGCAAAAGTTACAAGGAATGGTAACAGAATATAGCGACCTATTTGCTGACGCACCTACGCGCACAAGAGCAATAGTGCACGACGTTGAGCTAAAGGAGAGCGAACCAATTAAACAACATCCGTATCGCATAAGTCCGAAGAAATTAGAGATAATGAAAACGGAGATAGACTACATGCTCGAACACGAGATAATAGAGCCCAGTCAAAGTGAATGGGCATCACCGTGCGTGCTGGTCGATAAACCGGACGGAACAGTGAGATTCTGTACAGATTATCGCAGAGTGAACGCGATAACCAAGGCAGACGCATACCCTATGCCACGAATAGACGACTGTATAGATAAGATAGGACATGCCAAATACATCACCAAATGCGACCTTCTTAAGGGATACTGGGCAGTGCCTCTAACCGAGAGAGCCAAGCAAATATCGACGTTTGTAACCCCAGCAGGAGCATACCAATATCGCGTAATGCCATTTGGGATGAAGAATTCCCAAGCAACATTTGTAAGACTGATGAACACATGCCTTGCTGGGATTAAAAACGTAGATACATATGTCGATGACATAGTCATTTACAATGACACATGGGCAGAACATATCGAAACAATTGAAAAAGTATTTAAGAGGTTAAGAACGGCCAAATTAACCATAAACTTAGCTAAAACAGAGTTCTGCCAGGCCGAGGTCAAATATCTAGGGCATGTGGTTGGCCATGGGAAGATCACCCCAGCAAAGGCCAAAGTAGAAGAGATAAAGAATTATCCCATACCAAAAAATGTTAGGAGTTTAAGGAGATTCCTGGGCATGGCAGGGTATTACCGCCGGTTCTGCAGGAATTTTGCATGTCTCACTGCGCCACTGACAGAGCTGTTGAAAAAGCACAAGCGATTTCAATGGACACCCGAATGTCAAGAAGCAGCTGAGAAGATCAAGCTAATGTTAAGCAGCGAACCAGTGTTAAAGGCTCCATCGTTTGACAAACCCTTCAGTGTGGCGGTAGATGCCAGCAATAGCGGGATAGGAGCAGTACTGTTACAAATGGGGGAGGATGATCAACTACACCCAGTCAGTTACTACTCAAAGAAACTGAGCAAGTTTCAAAAATCCTACTCCACAATAGAAAAGGAAGCTTTGGCGTTAGTGATGAGTTTATCTCATTTTGAAGTCTATGTATCCTCGGTGCATGGCCCGACTATCCTATACACAGACCACAACCCATTGATATACGTCAATAGAATGAAAAATAAAAACCGGCGAGTACTCTCCTGGAGTCTCATATTGCAGGAATTCGACCTAGACATCAGACACGTAAGGGGTCGGGATAACGTAATAGCGGACGCCTTATCACGTAGATTCGAAACAGAAAAGGAAGAAAAGGGGCGGGGGAAAATTCATAAAATAGCTGTAGGAAAAAGTGATGGAAACTCCACGAACATCATTTCTTTAGAGTGACACAAGTTGGTGTCCTTAATCTAAAATATTATTTTCTTGTCTCATACGAGTAATTTTATTTTAAATACATATAAATATAAAAAAAAGAGGAACAATTCTCTTTTTTTTCTCTTATGGAGGAAGGTGTTAAGAGAAACATTTTCACACCCTTCATATATATCAATTAAGCAGACACCCCTTCCCACACCCAATCCTTAGCAGACGGAGTCAAAATGAGGCTGGCCGAGCGACCTAGATTTCTACACCCACGCAATGACCTTCAACTGTCGCCAACAAGAAAAACGCGGGAGAATCAAAGCAGTTCGACGAAGGCGGTGGACACAGAAACATGTGTGGGGGCATTCTGCTCGAAAAATGGAAACACCGCGGTTGATTCGCATGGTGAAAAAAAAAAAGAAAAACATCTCGTCGACTCGTATCGTGCCACAAAGGAACAATATATACCCACCTTGGCACTAATCGATTGGAATTCACGCCGTGCTGATAAGGAATAACATATATCCACCTTAGCATAAATGGATTGGAATTTACGAGAATCGATCCTTCAAACCAGCACCTCATAAAAGGGAAAGAAGCTTCGGTTGAATTGAACGTCGACTCAACAAAAGAAGTTAAGTAACTCTTTCTAAATTGTTTTTGCTCGATCAATTATGTGAACTGTTGAATGCCCCATGAAAAAAAAGGAAAAAGAAAAAAAATGGGGAAAAGAAAAGCAACCCTCGAACTAAGGTTTTTTTCCTAAATGCTGAATCCCCCCCCTGTTGATCGGCCCATAAGTAACATATCATTGACTATAAAAAAAAGAAAAAAAGGAAGAAGAAAAAAAAGGGGGAAAGAAAATAAAATAAAAGAAAATAGAGGAAAGAGGGAAAAACTATCTCTATATCTTGAGACTTTCAGTGTGACCCCCCCTCTCTGAGTATCACTCATATCTCGTTGATTCTCATCGAAGAGAACAAAAAGAACCTTCCTAAGACAATCGAAATAGCACTCACCCCCCTCTCCTTGTCCCAAATCATTGTCTGCATGTATATATTCTTTTATTCTTTTTTTTTTCATGTTATTTCAGTTATGATTTCAGTTGCATGTTCTGTTTTCGTAGTTACATTTTACCCGGTTCAATTTGTTTAAATAAATTGTTGATTTAATAACTCTCATACCCGTGTCGACTTGTGTCTCTTTTGTTTGCCTTACATTGCCGCCCGTGAATGCCTCGAGTATATTCCACGACGATTCTGGTCTGAACCTGGACACTGTACCATAGAGACCGCATAATTTGCAGTCGGTACCCGTCAAACTTTTCTTTTTCTTAAAACGCGTGCCCGGCCTTGGGATTTTCTCTGAGAACTCCAACCTTGGTACCGTACAGGGAGGTTCTCGTCAAAAAACAGGCTCGTGGTACCGTCACACTACCCATTTTATTGTTTTGTATAGATCCCTTAAGATTCCCCCTCAAATTGTATTTATCCAATCTTAAGCTCCACCCTAATTTATATCTACCCATTTTAGTCCCACTCGCAGTGAGATATCGATCGACTTGTATTCTGGTCTAAACATTCCAGAAACGGTAGTCGGTCTGCTTTTAAAAAAGGTTGTCGAAATCCTTCCTTATGCGCAGATAAACTTGTTTGGCTATTTGGTAAGGATCAAAGTGTAGTATATATTATAATATGACACTTAATCTATTCTGTCCTCGAGCAGTGAATGAGAAATCTTTCTAGATTGAGGCAATTTGGATTTTTAAGGGAGCCAAAGTTTTACTCACATTAAAACCGATTATGTGTCCATTTCTGCCATTGTAAACAGGAACTATATTAGATGGATGAGTAGATAATATTCTAACACGGAAACCGATGTGTCAAACGAGAAGAGGAAGCAGAAAAAAGGATTACGATCCAAATGGATCAAACTAAAATGCGTCAATAAAAGGAAAGGCCATTCACCCTGCAAAAAGGGGGAATGCGTTACTCACACTCTTCATCAAAATTAACCGGAACACGCGTACGGTATTACACGGTAAAGCTGAATACTTTAAACTAAGAACGAGTCTTATCTTAAGATCTGACTATTTAATCAGCGTGTTTAGAGATTATTGAATACTATTTTAAACTCGTACTTGACAGACCAACTGACCGATCCCCTAATAGAAATCTCTATCAATCAGCGACCGAAATTTTATTTCAGACTTAATCGTGATTATAGATGTTATATATATGTCACAGATGTGCTAGACATTTCGGAAAGGGCAATTTCAAACTGATACAGTCCAAAGAGAATTGCCATTTTTCACTCCAAACAAAGCATATTACGAGATGCGTGAAATAAGTAATGCCCCTGACCCACTTCCCATAGCAGTAGAGTAACGAAACTTGGCACAGTTATTAGTCTTTCTCTACATAGGAACCACCCAGAGTTATATATTTCTCCCATCGTTTGATGCAGCTCTGGAGACCGTTTTTGTAGAACACCCCAGGTTGCTCCTCACGACAATCTAGGCTGCATCATCTAGGAAACGCTTTCCTTTCAAAACCAACTTCATTGCTGGGAAGAGGTGAAAGTCAGAGGGTGCAAGGTCAGGAGAGTAGGGAGGATGGGGATGGATTTCATAACCACACGCCCGTGCTTCTGATCTGGCGACATGCGAGTTGTGGACCGGAGCGTTGTCCTGCAGGAGGAGGGTACCTTTGCTGATCTTGCCCCGCCTCTTGATTTTGATAGCTTCCCTTAATTTCCTCAAAAGTGAAGCATAATAGGCTCCTGTAATTGTGGTACCCTTTGCCAGGAAATCTGTCATCACTACTCCGTCCTGGTCCCAGAAGACTGTGAGCATGACCTTAACAGCGGAGGACTGCACCCTTGCCTTCTTTGAAGGTGGTGAGTCCAAGTGCTTCCACTGCATTGACTGGGCTTTGGTCTCTGGATCATAGTGATGGACCCAGGTCACCTTAAGTTTCTTTCATCAAAAGTCTCCTGTGGTGTGCATCCTTTCAAATACAAAAACCGGATCACTGCTCGACATTCAACAGGCTCTATTTCACACCTGACTCAGTTTAAACACCTGTAAAACAGAAACCACAATTAGTTCAGAGCTGTAATTTGCCACACAATCCGTAGAGATATAAATCATTGCACATGCAAAATTTCAGTTAGATCAGACAACTGGAAGTAAGTCAGGGGCATTACTTATTGCACGCCCCTCGTATCACTAGTTTTATATTAGGTTGGTAGCGGATTAGTATGAAGAACAACGAACACGTGTGAACACTATGAAATATGTATTGAACCCTAATGTAGTAGTCAACCGATGTCTATTGTCTCTTACGTCGTGGGAGGTTGCGGTATGAGGAATAGTATGAGTAATGACAGTTCAAGGGAAATAATTCATGTATATTCGTTCTTTTCTAAAAAGGTAAAAACTTTTTTCTCGTATATTAAATGTATTTGCTCATTGCCTATATCTAGATGGAAGTCTTATTTTCTTCTTCTTTTTGTGCGAGTAATTAGTGTTCTGTTTTGTGTGTGTGTGTGTGTGTGTGTGTGTGTTTCTGAGGCATTTTGTCTTTGAATATTTTCTCCATTAAATATATTTTCATACTCATCTTGTGTAGTTATGATGACGCAAGAAAGATTTTCTTTTGTTTTTAGAAGATTATGTCTATTGCACCTTAGATACGTTTCTTGTTCTGTTCTTATTAAATACGAACGAGGTTGTTCCAATTTTTTGACTACCTTTTCTTTCTGGTTCCATTTTCCGTGGAAACGTAGACAAACAGTGCGGTTTTGCTTAGACTTGGTAGTTCGTTTAATTTTTTGTCTGTTTCACGCTTTTTCATTATTTTGTTGTGCAAAATGTTAGGAAAATTTGTCCTAAGAGTTCTTTTTATTAATTTTTGGACCGATGTCAGCAATTTATCTTTCAATTGAGTGGTTCTTAATGCTAATATTGCTATGGATCCTGGTTGCTTTCGAAAGACGTTTTTATTGTTTGTATGTTTCTTTCTACCATTCCATTTGCGTGTAGTAATTTCGGACTTTTTTTAATATGCTTGAATTCCCATTCCTAAGCAAATTGTTTGAATTCCAATGATCCGTATTCCGGTCCATTGTCGCTGATCACTATTTGTGGAATACAAAACTTGGCGAAAGTGCTTTTCATTTTGTTAATCAATGTGCCTAACATATAGTTGTTTATGGATATCGAAATATCTCGTTGTATAGTCTATGATTACCACATAAAAATAAAAACATTTGTCGCAACTTTCGTCCATAGCGTTGCAGATACTTCGCGGTGTATTAACGATTCTGATGGTTACTGGGTTCTATGGTTTGAACAATATGTGTATCTGCTTACCATATCTTTTATTTGATTGTTTATAGTGGGCCAATATAAAATTTCCTTCGCCCTTGTAATGCACTTTTCTATCCCAAGATGTCTAGTATGTGTCTTTTGTAGGACCTCTTTTCTTGAAGAGTTTTGGACCACTATTCGTGTGTCAATTAATACTAGTACTCAAGAACTGGCATGTATGGCGCTATTGTAAGTGGTACATCTTTTCTGGCCAAGTTGGTTTTTCACATTTCATCAGCATCTGTAGCGTTGGATCTTTTCCAGTTTCTTCTCAGTATACATCGAGTTTTCAATCGTTCATTGGATACTATTTCCAAATTATATGAATATAATTATCCGTCTCTGTATCTGTTATCTCTTGTATAGTATCATTTAGATATGCACGTCACAATGCGTCTGCAATTATTGATTTCCGGCCCGGGATATATATCACCTCAAATACATATTTCTGCAGTGTTAATAAAAATCTCTGTATTCTTGGAGAACTTTAAAAAAATCCACCTCAACAGTTTATGATCATTTTCAATGAGAAAATGTCTTCCATAAACCAATTAGTGAATTTTTTTGTTATCAGTAAACACTGTATTGAGTGTTTTCAATTCAATAGGACAATAATTCTGTTCTGCAGGAATCGTCGAACGTGATACGTATGATAGTAGTAACCATGTGTCTCCATATTTTTGTTGTAAAACTTCACCTAAACTTTTTTTACTAGCATCAATGGTGATTTTTATTTCTCTACTTGGATCATAAAATGTTAGAATTTGTGAACTTATCATTTATTTAAATTTCTCCACTGCCTCTATATGAGGTTTATCGAATAGCCAGAATGTTTCGAATAGCCAGAATGTTTCGTTGTGTAGGAGTTCTCTTAACGGTGTAGTTAATTCCGAGTAACTTGGTATGAATTTACACAAGGAGTTCGTCATTACCAAAAGTCGTTGAATGTCTTTTTTATTCTCCGGAAGAGGCATTTGTATAATGGCCATTATTTTAGAATGGTCTGGCTTTATTCCTGGATAAGTTACTAAATATTGTCAATTGCTTTATTGCAAAATCGCATTTTGATTTATTTAATTTCAAACCAACTTTACGTAGTTGTGTGAATACTTTTTCGAGAATTTTTATTTATGTTTTTCTACGGTTTCTTACTGGGAATTCTTTATTCTTTTTATACCTTCTATTATTTTCGCTATTTGTACTTGCAAAACTTCTGCTGCACTATAGAGTAAGCGATTAAATGAATAACGACCAAATAACGAATTAAATACTAGAAGTTTTGAGCTTTCTTCGTCGACAGGTACGTACCAATATCCATTTGATGTGTCCAGTTTTGTGAAATACTTCGTCTTTTCATTTCTGAAAATATTTCCTTTTTATAACTTTGTTCAGGTCTCTGGGGTCTAAACATAGTCTTAGCCTGATATTTTGTTTCTCCACTATTACGAGAGAATTTATCTAATCTGTTGGTTCCTGAATTGATCTTATTATTCCCATTTCTTTTATTTTTTTTTTCTAATTCCTTTTTTTAATTTTAGTATCATATCAAATGGTATATTCCTGGGAGAATTGGCAACTGGTTTTACGTCTGAGTTCACCGTAGTATAATGAATGACTGGTGATTTGCCTATGTTGCCAAAACAGTCTTCATGTTTTTCTATCAAGTCTTTTATATCCATTTTGCTTATTTCGTGTATCCTTTCTATTAATCCTAGTTTGTCATGTTTCCGCGTCAATGACTGCATTTGCATTAGAATCCGCTACAGTAAAGTGATGGATATGTTTTCTGTGTGATGGATTTGTTTTCTGTGTGATGGATATGTTTTTTGTGTGATGGATATGTTTTCTGTGTCATGGATATGTTTTTTGTGTGATGGATATGTTTTTTGTGTGATGGATGTTTTTTGTGTCATGGATATGTTTATTGTGTGATGGATATGTTTTGTGATGGATTTTTTTCTGTGTGATGGATATGTTTTTTTGTGTGATGGATATGTTTTATGTGTGATGGATATGTTTTCTGTGTGATGAATATATATTTTCTGTGTGATGGGTATGTTTTTTGTGTGATGGATATGTTTTTGTGTGATGGATATGTTTTTTGTGTAATGGATGTGTTTTTTGTGTGATGGATATGTTTTCTGTGTGATGGATATGTTTTTGTGTGATGGGTATGTTTTTTGTGTGATGGGTATGTTTTTTGTGTGATGGATATGTTTTTTGTGTGATGGATTTTTTTCTGTGTGATGGATATGTTTTTTGTGTGATTGACATGTTTTTTGTCATGGATATGTTTTTTGTGTGATAGATATGTTTTTTGTGTGATGGATTTTTTTGTGTGATGGATATGTTTTTTGTGTGATGGGTATGTTTTTGTGTGATGGGTATGTTTTTTGTGTGATGGATATGTTTTTTGTGTGATGGATTTTTTTTCTGTGAGATGGATATGTTTTTTGTGTGATGGATATGTTTTTTGTGTCATTGATATGTTTTCTGTGTCAGTGATATTTTTTGTGTGATGGGTATGTTTTTGTGTGATGGATAGTTTTTTGTGTAATGGATATGTTTTTTGTGTGATGGATATGTTTTTTGTGTGATGGATATGTTTTTTGTTTGATGGATATGTTTTCTGTGTAATGGATATGTTTTCTGTGTCATGGATATTTTTTGTCTCATGGATATGTTTTTTGTGTGATGGGTATGTTTTTTGTGTGATGGATATGTTTTTTGTGTGATGGATATGTTTTCTGTGTGATGGATTTGTTTTCTGTGTGATGGATATGTTTTTTGTGTGATGGATATGTTTTCTGTGTGATGGATATGTTTTTTTGTGTGATGGGTATGTTTTTTGTGTCATGGATGTGTTTTTTAGTGATGGATATGTTTTTTGTTTGATGGATATGTTTTTTGTGTGATGGATATGTTTTTGTGTAATGGTTTTTTTTCTGTGTCATGGATAATTTTTTGTCATGGATATGTTTTTTGTGTCATGGATATGTTTTTTTGTGTGATGGTTATGTTTTTTGTGTGATGGATATGTTTTCTGTGTGATGGATATGTTTTTTGTGTGATGGATTTTTTTCTGTGTGATGGATATGTTTTTTTGTGTGATGGGTATGTTTTTTGTGTGATGGATATGTTTTCTGTGTGATGGATATGCTTTCTGTGTGAAGGATATGTTTTTTGTGTGATGGATATGTTTTTTGTGTGATGGATATGTTTTATGTGTGATGGATATGTTTCCTGTGTGATGGATATGTTTTCTGTGTGATGGGTATGTTTTTTGTGTTATGGATATGTTTTTTGTGTGATGGATATGTTTTTATGTGATGATATGTTTTCTGTGTGATTGATATGTTTTTTGTGTGATGGATATGTTTTTTGTGTGAGTGATATGTTTTTGTGTGATGGATTTGTTTTTTGTGTCATGGATATTTTTTGTGTCAGGGATATGTTTTTTGTATGATTGATATGTTTTTTGTATGATGGATATGTTTTTGTCTGATGGATATGTTTTCTGTGTGATGGATTTGTTTTCTGTGTAATGGATATGTTTTTTGTGCGATGGATTTGTTTTCTGTTTCATGGATATGTTTTTTGTGTGATGGATATGTTTTTTGTGTGATGGATGTTTTTTGTGTCATGGATATGTTTTTTGTGTGATGGGTGTTTTTTGTGTGATGGATGTTTTCTGTGTGATGGATATGTTTTTTGTGTGATGAATTTTTTTTCTGTGTGATGGATATGTTTTTTGTGTGATGGATATGTTTTTTGTGTGATGGATATGTTTTTTGTGTGATGAGTATGTTTTTTGTGTGATGGATATGTTTTCTGTGTCCGATGTAGCCATTATATTTTAATGCCTTTTGCTTTCTTCGGAAATCAGACTTGCTTGGTTTGCCTTTTGACAAGTCCAATATTGGCTTCCTTAGAATCCGTTCTCGTAGCGTATTATCATTAATGCCACATATGAGAATGTCTTTTATAAGTCTTTCTGTGAGTTGTCGGAACTCACGTTTGTTAGTTTTTTGATGCAATTCCGTCACATATTCGTCGAACCTTTGGTTTTCGTTTGTTTGTATGTAAGGAATTGATAAATGAGAAAAGTTGGATTTTTTTCGAAAATATCGTCGAAAAAAAGCGATCCCTCCCCGTAGAAAAGTGCCCAGTTGAGGGTGAAGAAATTAATGTTTTTAGCCAATTTTTCGGTATTTGTCGTCGGAAGGGTCGAGCTTTAAAGCGACACTGATCTTGTGAAAATCCGTCGCCTCTGTCGAAAGTTGCCCTTTATTCCTCTATAATTTTACCTGTTTATATTTGACTTTTAATTGAAGTCTCCTAGTGTTCACGTCGATTTAAAAAATTAACTTCAAATCAAGAAGGAAAAAAGAAACTCTGCACAATGGAAAATTGTTTAAATGTGACTGTAGAACATTAATGCAACACAAATACAACAGAAACACAATGAACTAGTTATTATGTAGTAGTATAGCCCTTCTGCAATTTGGCAGTCTGCAATCTTTTGGACCATTCTCTTGAATTAGTTAGCAGTAATACTCTGGTGAAAGGACATCTCATTTCTCTTTAATTTTTGTCCAACGTTCTTCCCGATTTGAGATTTTATAAATGCGTAACTGTTGCTTGATGTAATGCCATACGTCTTCAATAGGATTGAGGTCTGGAGATTGTGCAGGCCAATCCGATGACTCCGTTCAGTCTCAAAAGACAAAGGATACCCCCTGTAAGGACAGCTGAGCGTGTAATTTTGACTTTTTTTTTTTTTTTTTTTGCTCAGCATACACCTCCAAACACCCGGGCAACGCCGGGCCGAAATGCTAGTATATCTATAAAAGTGAACGTGTGTGTGTGTGTGTGTGTGTGTGTGTGTGTCAGTGTGTGTCTCAGTGTGTCTGTCTGTCTGTCTGTCTGTGTACATTTTCCTTCGCAATAACTCTGTAAATTTTCAGTCTACAGACACGAAATTTAATATACAGGGTACTGAGATTTTGGAAAATTGATTTGATGTGTTGTCGGCAAGAAATTTGGCGATTAAGTGGCGATTTTACCTTTGAGAACTCTACCAAACTCCTCCGACAATTTTGGGCCTAAACACTTGAAATGTTAGATATAGGTTCCTTGGACATGGATCTAACTTAATAACTTGAGTTGAGCCCCAAACAATAAACTTTAAGGGGTCATAATAGCGGTCAAAGTTAAAAAAATTGACCGCTTTTTTTTTTTTTTGCTCAACATATACCTCCAAATACCCGGGCAACGCCGGGCACCCATGCTAGTCTATATATCTATAAAAAGGAACGTGTCTATGTGTCTGTGTGTCTGCATGTCTGTCTGTGTTTCTGTGTACATTTTCCTTCGCAATAACTCTGTCAATTTTCAGTCTACAGACTCGAAATTTGATATACAGGTTACTGAGATTTAAGAAAATCTATGTGATCGGGTTTCGGCCAAAACTTTGGCTGTTAAGGGGTCAAAGTTCAACGATTTGACCTTTTAGAACTCTACCAAACTCCTCCTCTAAACACCAGGGCAACGCCGGGCACCCATGCTAGTCTATCTATATATCTATAAAAGTGAACGTGTCTGTGTGTCTGTGTGTCTGTGTGTGTGTCTGTGTACATTTTCCTTCGCAATAACTCTGTTAATTTTCAGTCTACAGACTCGAAATTTGATATACAGGGTACTGAGATTTTGGAAAATCTATGTGATCGGTTTTCGGACAGAAATTGGGCTGTTCCTATTTACAATGTCTCCCCAACGGGCAGGGTCGTTTTTTAATGTTGAGAAAAGGAACAAAAATAAAAATTGACTCAGTCGTGAAGGATTTCTCCGCCATTGACAGAGAACAAAAAATTGAAGTGCACCATCTGAAGAACAGATACTACACTTTGATCTTGACCCGAAGACCATCGTGGGCTTTTAAGGGGTCAAAGTTCAACGATTTGACCTTTGAGAACTCTACCAAACTCCTCCGACAATTTTTGGTCTAAACATTTGAAATTTTAGATATAGGTTCCTTTGACATGGATCTAACGTAATAACTCGATTTGAGCCAAAACAATAATTTTTAAGGGGTCATAATAGGGGTCAAAGTTGAAAAAATTTCCTCCCCGTTTTTTTTTTTTTTTTGCTCAAATACCCGGGCAACGCCGGACACCCATGCTAGTATATCTATATATCTATAAAAGGAGAAAGTGTCTGTGTGTCTGTGTAACTTTGTGTGTACATTTCCCTACGCAATAACTCTGTCAATTTTTAGTCTACAGACTCGAAATTTGATATACAGGGTACTGAGATTTGGGAAAATCGATATCGGTTTTTGGCCAGAAATTTGGCGATTAAGAGGTTAAAGTTCAACGATTTGACCTTTCAGAACTCTACCAAACTCCTCCGACAATTTTCGGTCTACACACTTGAAATTTTAGATATGGGTTCCTTGGGCATGGATCTAACTTATAAACTTGAACGATAAATGTTAAGGGGTCATAATAGGGGTCAAAGTTAAAAAAAATTGACAGTTTTTTTTTTTTTTTTTTTTGCTCAGCATACACCTCCAAACACCCGGGCAACGCCGGGCCGAAATGCTAGTATATTTATAAAAGTGAACGTGTCTGTGTATGTCTGTCGTTCTGTCTGTGTAAATTTCCCTACGCAATAACTGTCAATTTTTAGTCTACAGATTCGAAATTTGATATACAGGGTACTGAGATTTGGGAAAATCGATGTGATCGGGTGTCGGAAAGAAATTTGGCTGTTAAGTTGTCAATGTTCAACGATTTGACCTTAGAGAACTCTACCAAACTCCTCCGAAAATTTTGGGTCTAAAAACTCGAAATTTTAGATATAAGTTACTTGGACATGGATCTATCTTAATAACTTGATTTGAGCCCAAAACAATAAATGTTAAGGGGTCATTAATAGGGGTCAAAGTTAAAAAAAATTGACCTTTTTTTTTTTTTTTTTTTTGCTCAGCATACACCTCCAAACACCCCGGCAATGCCGGGCACCCATGCTATATATAGTATGAAAGTGAACGAATCTGTGTGTTTGTGTGTGTGTGTGTGTGTGTGTGTGTGTGTATTTTTCTACGCAATAACTCTGTAAATTTTTAATCTACACACTCGAAATTTGATACACAGAGTACTGAGATTTGGGAAAATCTGTGATCAGTTTTCGGCCAGAAATTTGGTTATTAAGGGGTCAAAGTTCAACAATTTTACCTTTGAGAACTCTACCAAACACCTTCGACAATTTTGGGTGTAAACACTTGAACTTTTAGATATAGGTTCCTTGGACACTGATCTAACTTAATAACTTTATTTGAGCCCAAAACAATAATTGTTAAAGGATCATATTAGTCAAAGTTAAAAAAAATTACCGTTTTTTTTTGTTTGTTTTTTTGCTCAGTATACACCTCCAAACACCTGGACAACGCCGGGCATCCATGCTCGTATATATATATATATATATATATATATATATATATATATATATATATATATATATATATAAATAAATGTTTAGAGGTACAGAATTTATATATAGTTTTAAATAAAATAGTAGGCGGAAGTTTCTCGAGAGCTCTTTCGGCTATCATCTCTTCAGGAGCAAATCGATAACAATCTAAATAATATTGTGACGAAAATAAAGAGTTCTATAGGGGAACTTATTTAATGTGCCAACGTACGAATTCGCTTCCTTTCTTGGATGTTCTTGTCGAACGCTCAAGGGGGGGGGCTTTCTCACTACAATTTATAGAAAGCCGACATTTACTGGCCTATATGTGAACTGGTTGCCTTTTGTACCTAAATCACGTAAGGTCGGCTTAATTAATACTTTGGTACATAGAGCCCTCATGATTTGTTCGCCTAACAGATTGGATGTCGAACTCGATAAGATCAGGGAAATATTCATCAATAATGGTTATCCTGTTGACCTTATTGATGATTGTATTTTCAAAAAGGTTGCGGATTTTAAATCCCCTAAAAAGTTTGGACCCTTGAAATGCCCGGTTTATTTGAAATTACCGTGGATAGGGGAGGGGAGTAATATAATTTCAAAACAGATTCGAAGAAGTATTTACGATTGCTTCAATTCGGTGACCTTGCGTGTGGTATATACTACGAGACCTGCTTTTCCGTCTTTCCGCAAGGATAGTTTGCCTTACATCCAAAATAGTAATATTGTATATCAGTTTAAATGCCAGTGCGATGCTGGTTATGTTGGGCGAACATCCTTGCACCTTTTGACTCGTATAAACCAGCATGTTCCATCGAAGATCAGACAAGGGAGGATGGGGTTCGGAGGTCTCCCTCCTTCTGCAGCCTTGGACTCTGCTATTGGCCAGCATTTGGTTGACAACCCGTGCTGTGCCGATAGATATAAAATAGATTGGTTCGAGGTGCTACATAGAGCGGACTCCAAAAACCATTTAAAGATTTTGGAGGCCGTCTCTATCGCGGTGCGTCAAGCTTCTTTGTGCCGGCAAAAGGAAACATCAAACGCATTGTTTCTCTTTGGGGAACTTTGAATTTTTCTCCCGCCTTTTTTTTTTTTTTTCTCTCCCTCGTTGTGCCAACATTTTTAATCGTTTTTTAAACGTAAATAAATTTAATTAATGCCCCCGTACGTTGGCACATTAAATAAGTTCCCCTATAGAACTCTTTATTTTCGTCACAATATTATTTAGATTGCTATCGATTTGCTCCTGAAGAGATGATAGCCGAAAGAGCTCTCGAGAAACTTCCGCCTACCATTTTATATATATATATATATATATATATATATATATATATATATATATATATATATATATATATATATATATATCTACTAGCATGGGTGCCCGGCATCTTCTATATATATAAAAGCGAAATTATATGTATGTATGCATGTATGTTTGTGTGTCTGCTAAAAACTTTATATATATATATATAAAAATGAACGGGTCTGTGTGTCTGTCTGTGTGTCTGTGTGTACATTTCCCTGCGCAATAACTCTGTCAATTTTTAGTCTACACAGTCGAAATTTGATACACAGGCTACATTTGGGAAAATCTGTGATCAGTTTTCAGCCAGAAATTTGGCTGTTAAGGGTTCAAAGTTCAACATTTTATCTTTGAAAACTCTACCAAACTTCTTCGACAATTTTGGGTATCAACACTTGAACTTTTAGATACAGGTCCCTTGGACATGGATCTAACTTAATAACTTTATTTGAGCCCAAAACAATAAATGTTAAGGAGTCATAATAGGCGTCAAAGTTGAAAAAATTTACCATTTTTTTTTTTTTGCTCAATATGCAACTCCAAATATCCGGGCAACGCTGGGCACTCATGCTAATATATATATATATATATATATATATATATATATATATATATATATATATATATATATATATATATATATATATATTCAACCCGTATAGCCAGTCTCCGTATGACATAATAATAATATGAAATGTTTTTATATAATAAAGTAAAGATTCGTATGTGAAGAAATCAATTATACAAATCATCAGATCCAAATTGCCATTATTTTCCCTAAATATCGTTATTCGCATCATATATGGAATATCATTCCAATCCAATCTCGGAATGAAAGATTTTAGACAAAAAAACTTTTCATTTTGAAATTAAGTTCACGAGAGAGAGAGAGAGAGAGAGAGAGAGAGAGAGAGAGAAGGAGAGAGAGAGAGAGAGAGAGAGGTATGTGTGTGAGAGAAGGAGAGGTAGAGAAGGAGAGATAGAGAGTGCTCAATATAGGTAATAGAGAAGGTGAAGTTAGTAGCCAACAGTACATGATAATCTTTTTCGACTTGTTTTTCAGAAGGATTTTGGTGAACGCAACTGCCAGTTACAATGCGCTGTTGATGCTGTTTACAAATATGTTTGTATGTATGTATGTATGTATGTATGTATGTATGTATGTATGTATGTATGTGTGTATGTGTGTATGTGTTGCTATATACAAATCTTATATGTATAACTATATATATATATATATATAATATACATAAATATATATATA
>NC_136483.1:129013360-129115860 GCF_053919585.1 Euprymna scolopes | reverse complement strand
CCAGTCGAGTACAGTATAGACTGGTCATAAAAAAATGGAATTATTTGAAATTATTTTAAATATTGATATTCTAATATTTTTGAATACAGCAAATCATCCTAAACTCAAAAATTAGTTTAATTGATTAACAAAAACATTATTAAAAAAATGTTTAAAATTTACATTAATTGTTTACGTTTTTGAGCGAAAAATTGGTACTTGATTGTGTTTTTTGGAAAACTTTAAAATTTAAACTCCTATCAAAATTATCGAAAAAGTATTATATTAATCTGCTTTTAATATGATAAAACTCAGGGTTTTATTTTTACGGAAAAATGCAAATTGTTCAGAAATATTTGATTTTAATAAATTTTAATTAGTTTTAAGGACAAACAACATCGAGTGTATTTTCCTCAGCGTTTTGACCGTGTCTAGACTAGTATGGATCCTCCTCTACCAAGCCATTTTTGTCTCAATCCAGGGTAGTGCCGTTTTTGAGGAACTGGGAATTCCCTACATTAAATAAACGATCGTGTGTGTGTCTAACTTTGTCCTTGTGGTGGTGGTGGTGGTGGTGGCGGTGGTGAGGGGGTCAAGTAAATCAGAATATTCTTATATACCAGGAAGAACGCGTGCGTACGCGAACGCGCGTGTATGTATGTGTGTGTATGTGTGTAGGCAAATGCATATGTATGCATGTGTGTGTGCGTGTGTGTGTGTGCACGCGCGTCTTCGGTCATTGTGCATGGGCGTTTGTATGTGAAAAAGGGTGAGATACGGAGGGAGGAAAAGGTGGCATATGAGGGGGAGGGAAGAGAGAGAGAGAGACAGAGAGAGAGACAGAGAGAGAGAGAGAGACAGAGAGAGAGAGAGAGAGAGAGAGAGAGAGAGAGGAAAAAACGAAAAAATAGTAGAGGGCGAAGGGTAAAAGAAGAAGAATTCGATTGTATTGAGTGGCGGGAGTATAGAACAAGAGTGATGCGTGTACAAACTGAGGTCGATGCGTATAGCTATTCTTATACTTAATATGAGTCAACATTTTTTCCCTAAATAATTTTCCTATGTATTGGGTGTCGAACTTTAAATTAACAACTCTATTTTCTTTAATTGCGAATTTGGAAACTATCGGTTATTTTGAGTTCAGCTTGATTTGGTAATTCATCATGTGGTTTCAGCAAAACGAAGCCACATGGCATACGGCAAGCGATACGATTAATTCACTGAAGAAAAAAGAGCAGATGGAAGGTGCAGAAAAACGGCCTCCCACAAGGTTCTGTTCCTGCCTCCACACTGTTCAACATATACAAATGACATGCCAAATTCTGTAACCTCCGCAGATTCATCTATGCAGACATGCACTTTGCAACTCATTAAACTGACTTCAAAGTCATCGAAGGTCGATGATGTAATGCAATTGTCATCATAATATGACAAGTGTCATCTCAACAGGAATCCAGGTGTGTTCATTTCATCTTAAGTATCACCTAGCTCAAAGGAAGCTCAACATCACCAGGGGATGTAACATTTTAAAAAATACCCCATTCCCAACTTATCTCGGTGTGACAATTGACAGAATACTGTCATATAGAACCCATTTAGAGAAGCTCCGCAAGAAGCTATTGACGCGCAACAGCCTATTCATGATTTTGGCCAACAGCTCTTGGGCAGCGGAGGCGTATACGTTACGCTTGTCAGCTTTAACGCTGTGCTACTCAACGTATCACAGGCCTATGGCAAACAATACCAGTGTTCTTTTGCCTGCATTGGTGGAATTAATCAATCAAAGAACAACAATGAGGCTCTCCTGGCACCGAAAGAAGACTTACCAGCAGGCACTGAACTCCTTCGGAGAGAGTGGAAAATACCCAACCGGGCGCGAGCGAAGGTTGTCAAAACACAAAACAACCTGCACTAGTGGGGCTATATTCAGGACGCTCAGTGTTTCTGTGGCGCTGACGTACAGACTATAGAACACATTCACACAGACTATCCCCTAAGCGAGGCATGCTCCAATCTGGACCTGAGGGGTGGATCTCAAGATAGAGGTGAAACGTTGTGGTGATAATGATGATGACCGAGAGAAACATTTGATGAACAAATAATCTTTTCTGCGATTTAATCTCATTAATTATGTTCTATGGGGATACGTAAAATCCCATGTATGCGCTAGACGGACATAAACCAGACAGAATAAACCACTTGAAAGACAGCATACGACACATTATCGCTGAAATACAGCCTAATTTAATGAGTAGAGCTTATGAAAATTGGACCTCTAGATTATGCCATATACGTGCGAGCCGCAGGTGCCATATGCACACAATTGTATTGAAATTATAAATGCTAAAAATTAATATTTAGAATAAATCATATTTTTATAGTGAAAATATTTTTATAGTGATTTCTTTTAAAGTTCGTCACTTTTAAGAAATACCCTTTATTTTAATAACGCACGATACATGCTAGCATATAATTTACTCCTAGGGTTGAGTTACATTTGCACTAGCAGACCGTCCGGTGTTTTCCGATCGTAAAATACGCTTAAATATTATATTTTAATTCATGTAGATTTCGTATTAATTATTATAGAGTCAATTTTTTTTATCGATTATTGTATTATACCTTATATATAAATAGTAGAAATTTGAAAAGTAAAAAAAAATGACTTGTGAGCTAGAATAGTAGAAATTTGAAAAGTAAAAAAATGACTTGTGAGCTAGAATCGAAACCAAAACATATATCTCTCTCCTCAACATGCTATCCACAAACTGACATAACAGCTAACGCTACAATGGTAAGCCTGATTACTACAAATGGCAACCTCGACGTACCGATCTCTACAAATACCTCGTTCATTCCACAAACGTTGATAAATCTTTCCAATGATTCAAGTAGCCTTAGCAATCCTGTTAATAATTTCACCATCTAGGGACACACCGATTAACTTTAGAACGAAAGATAAGAAAATGAGTTGACATAGTTTAGTGTTTTACCATCTACCTTTTAATTGTCTTTCGGGAAATCTATGTTTTGGTGCGTTCTGTCTTACACTTACTGGTTGCTTTGGAGTTGGGCAGGGTCGATGTCTTACTTTTGTCTTTTTGACGATGATTGTAAGTCCAAATGCTTTACATGCTGCCGCGAAACGATCAAGGAGGAACTGTGCATCAATCTTGCTACAGAGCAGCATCGTCAACAAAGAGTAAATGACGAATTATTTCTGTTCAAAGATGAATTCTGGCTGTAAGCCGCTGCTGGTTGAATAACCCACCAGATGACCGGAATTGGAATTTGACGCCAGAATCAACATCTCTAACTGCATATCTCAACACGAGGGAAAAGAACGGAGCAAAGAGCACAGAGTCCATTACACACCCTTGTTTGGTCCCATTTGTAACGTCAAAGGCATCTGACATCATGCCATTTGACATAATAGTAGCTTTCATTCTCTCATGAAACGAGATGATCACACCGAGTATATTTTCCAGTATGCCTAGCTTCCGTAGAACCTTCCAAAGAGCAGCACGATTCAGGTCGACAAACACCATATAAAATTCCTGATTTTTATCTCGAACTTTCTCTGCAACTTGGCGGAGTGAAAATATTATATCGATGGTGCCACGACCTCAGGTCGTGACACCATCGATATAATATTTTATAATGGGATTGGGTCCTTGCTAAAAGGTACATTGTTACTCGGGGTCGATTTTATTTACAAGATTCCTAATGATTCTGTTTTATTGACAAGATTCCTAATGATTCTGTTTTATTAACAAGATTCCTAATGATTCTTTTTTATTCATAAGATTCCTAATGATTCTGTTTTATTTACAAGATTCCTAATGGTTCTGTTTAGGATGAGTCTATGCAGGATTTTGTCAGCAATATAAAGGAGTGATATCTCTTGTATGATTGTCAAAAACATTCCTTACTCTTTTATTTTTGTACATGTGCTTAATGTATGCATCTTGTGGGACATGCTCTGCCTTCCATATCTTCACAAAAAGGGCATGGATTTTTTTAAACTAGTGAATGTGCATCATGCTTGTATACGTCTGGCGGGATTGGGTCCTTAGACGATGGGATTTACCAGAAGCGATCTGTTTAATGGATTCGAAGACCTCTTTATAATCTGGTTCAAGTGATGGTTCAGGAATTTCTGGATTTTGACGAATGGACGAGATTAGGGTTAGGGTTTCGAAGTGTTCTTTCCATCTTTTCAATATATCTACTTTATCAGTAAGAAGAGCTTCCCCGTCAGCTGTGCTTAAAAGAGCCACTTTTTTGAAGATCAAATATTTCCTTGACCCAATCATAGAAAGTCTTAGTGTTTTTACTGTCCCAAGCTCATCACCAGCGTTCATTTATGGCTCTGAGAGCCCGTTGAACCTCACCTTTGCATTTCTTTTATGGCATCTGCTTAACAGATGAGTTCTTGTCTTCTATCCAACTTTTGTATAAAAAGTGCATTTGATTGATGAGCGTTTGAATCTCTGCCTTGTTTTCGTCGAACCAATCAAAGAACTTCAACTGCAGCAGAGTGGATTGCATTCTGCAAAACCTTCCAAGAGAATTCAATAGCATCAGTGGCATTGATAGCATCTCAAGCTTTTTCGAGAATTCAGTTTTTTTTTTCAGCTGACTTCAGAGGAAAGACATTGATGCGTTTAGAAACTGTTGAGCTTGTAACTGTTCGCTTATGTATGTGCAGTGAAAGTCTGTTTCAGAAAAGAACGTAATTCGAGAGGTGCGAAAATATCGCGTGATGTTGAAGTCATTGATGTTCCTTCGTCTTGTTAAAACAAAGTCTATCAGATGCCAGTTCTTGGAGCGAAGGTGCATCCACGTGTTCTTGCAGTGGTTGGGTCGTTAGAATAAGGTAACGCAAAGATCAAACTCCTGACAAATAGTGAGATCGTACACACCATTACTACCAAGAACACAATTCCAAGACTGATTATTACAACCAACATGGGCATTTACGTCACCAGCAAGAATAGGTCCTGGATATGACCTTAAACTATATCCAGTGGTGAGGCCCCAGCTTGTGGGCTTTGGGGAGTGTGGAGCCACCCTTTAATTACCATTGCTCCCAGGTCCACTCTGACCCGGAGTGGTAGTACCTGTTAGGGTCCCAACTATGGGTTAAATAGAAACCGACGTGAAAACAACAAATATATTCTATTAAAAAGATTTTTCTTCAAAATCTTTGGATTCAGAATTAAATAACCCAAAAAGGGTTGATATGCCGTAAAACAAAAGCAACCAACCAGCAAGAATAAGTTTATACTTGTGGCGAACTTTCGTAATGACATCACGAAAGAGATAATAAAATTTGTCTTTTTTTTTTGTTCCAAGCTAGCCAATGTTGGAGCGCAGTAACTAATAATTGCAAATCTTGTGTTGTTCTCCAACTCCAGAGAAAGTATAATGATCCGATCAGAAATACCTTTGGTTCAGAAAGATGATGATTTGGTAGGGCTCGACGCATTGACGAGGTTTGCTTTCTTTCCTGGCCAAAAAAAGTTGCACCCACTCCTTTCCTCTTTTAATACATGAATATTTACTAAGAATTTTAAAGTAAGTGACTCTCCATTGGATAAACACCTTATTCATAGATGATTTCAAACGTGTTCACCCCATTCCCATTTCTTATGACAATGTAATCACGTTAACCACTTTTTGTCCTTCCGTTTCTCAGTTATTTCCCTTTCTTTTTCTTCGTTTTCTTTTAATTTTCTTTTGCTATTTATTCCTTCTTATTATCCTTTTAAGTCTTTACGTTCTGTTTCCCCATATCGCTTTCTATGTTTGGAGTCTAAAATGTCACTTAACCTACAACCCCTCCCTTTTAAATTTAACATTTTATCTTTATAAAAAAATTATATTTCATTTCTTCCATTTGAGAACCAGACGCTTTCAGTGGCTCAGTGGCACATAACCTCGCCTGACAAAGACTTTTGGTTCTTGCCAACCAATTGTCTGAAATATTAGCATGTTCAGTGTAGCGACTATGTAATATTTGTCTATATAAATAAAAATATTATATTTTGCTCTTTTTTATTGAGCACTCGTCTTAATTTACGAGTTCTCCCTCTTGAATACTTCTAACTTAATTTATATATATATATATATATATATATATATATATATATATATATATATATATATATATATATATATATACTAGCAAAAGTACCCGTCGTTGACTGGGTTCAAAAACAGCCTACAGAAAATGGACTCTGATTTATGAAAGTATGATAGGTTATGAAAAGGAAGGGTTGTAAAGAGATAGCTTCGAATTTGGGGGTATCAAAACCAAAGCAAAATATGATGAAAGTAAAAATAAAATAGATAAACCCCATAATTTATTATACCATACTTGTTTACACTGAAACACTTATCACAATATTCTGTGGATCTATATTAAAAAACCTTGTTAACTTTGTGACATATTTCCATTCTATGGAGGTCAGGCGCGAACAAACACCCCATAATTTTATTATACCATATTTCTTCAATCTGAAACATAATTATCAAAGTATACTTACGCAGATAGATATGAAAAGTCTTTATTAAAGTTTGTGCCTATTTCCATTCTGTGGAGGCCAGGTGCGAACGCAGACCCCACAATTTTATTATACCATCCCTATTTAAGTTAAAACATACTTATCAAAATACTATTATGTGCATCTATATCAAAAACACTTGTAAACGCTTTTTTTAAAATTTAACACTTTGTGGACCAGGCGCGTACGCAGACCTCACAATTTTAATGAATCATCATTATGCCAGATCAAACATACCCATTCCTGTGCCTCGATGCATCTTCTATCATTATGATCAGTTTTCTATAATAGTCAACCATATAGGGGCCTATTCGTGACTAGACACACACACAGACGTTCAGCTTTATATTATAGATATGTATCATTACCATAAAAGTCGTGTAAAACGAAGAGGTATAAATTAACTTAGAGGTCATTGTTACATTTTATTTGAAGTTTTGCAAATTTTTTTAAATAGTATTTGGGTTGATATGTTTTAATAATTTTTATATCTTTATTAATGTTTTATATCTTTATTAATGTTTTAAATCTTTATTAATGTTTTATATCTTTATTAATGTTTTAAATCTTTATTAATGTTACAATAATTAAATCCAACGTTTCCGAATTTTTTAGATGAGGATTGGTTATTCGTATTATTTGGATTCTTCGGACTACTGTTCTCACCTTCAGTGTCATTTTCACAACTTTTCGATCGATGTTACCTCAGCCGTTATTCAGGTTGCCATTTTTATATTGTCTTGTCGAATTCGGGAATCTTTCTCTAAAACTCGGAAGTCTGCACAGAATTTCTGACGGAACTTTTTATTTAATTCATGGATGGTAGCATAATCTCGTCCCATTAACCATGGCTGGATAGAGATCCTATGTAATTGGCAATTATATTTTTGATCGTCCACACTGAGGATTGAACCCTCAGAAGAATATCACCTTTAAAACTGGATTGTCTAAGAATTCTAACCACTATGCCACGGGTCCTTCTTCTCTAGGCTGCAGTCGATGATGTAGTTGAACAGGATGGGGGAGGGCACACATCCTTGGTGGACGCCTGTTTAGACAACGATGGAATTGGATTCTTTTTCGTAGCATGTTACTCTAGTTCGGGTGCTTGCATAATAATACGATAAGGTTGAGAACCTTTTTGATCGGGAAGCATTATGTTTCAGTAGCTTCTGCGATCCACCGAGTCAAAGGCTGCAGTGAAACAATTAAGCAGATGACAGTAGATTGCTGATAGACCAACTGCTGTTCTAAAATTCGCCCGAGGAAAAAAAAATTGATCTGTACATCCTCTGTCTCTATGAAATCCTGCGTGGTTTGATTGGGAATCTTGGATATTCTGGATACGACGCAAAAGGATAATTGAGAAGATTTTAGAGGTGGTATCAATCAAAATATTGTCTTTATAATTGCGGCAATCACAACGGTCGCCTTTTTGTAGAAGAGGAGGCACATTGCGTCGTTCAACTCCTCAGGTAGTTATTTAGAGCAGTACAATGGTCATAAGGTCTAGGCAGCTCTTGGAGAGTTCCGCCGAAAACGCGTCCTCTCCTACAGCTTTGTTATTTTTTTGGAGTTTTTTGATGACATCTTATATCTCTTCTTCTGTAGGCAGATCGCAGTTGACATCATACTCGGGGAAGGTTTGTTGGGAGGATGGACGTTGAGAGAGAGAGAGGATCATAGTTCAGTAAGATTTCGCAATGTTGTTTCCAACATATTGTGCGGTCTGCCATTTGGGAAATAGGGGTTCACTTGTATCTAGTCGCATTTCACTTATGCTACTGTTTCCTTTGGTCGTCACTTTAAGGGTTTGATTAAGCTTATGGGAATCTTCTACTGATGTGGCTTGCTCCATCTCTTCAGCGACATTTCGCTAGTAGGTATTGCGATCAGTCTTCGCAGAACAGGCACTCTCGGCATAATCGGCGGAAGTCATTGTTCTTCAAGCAGCGTGCTTGTTTGATTTGATCGGCAAGTTCTATAGTGCAACCAGAGATCTAATACTTCAATCGCTGTCTTGTTTTACCCGTGAGGTGACTTTGTTCAACCTAGTTTTAAATAACTGCCAGAAGTTTTCCACTGAGTACTCAATGGGTTGAACTGCTTGGAGACCGGCTAAGCGATTTGATAATTGGAGCTGGAACTCGGAGTCGTGAGATATCGTATTTCACAGGGCGGTTAGATGGTGGGTTGGCTTTCATGTGAAGGCCCAGTTTTGATCGAATCATGACATGGTCAGAGCCATATTTATTGTCTGCTTTGGTTCCCTGAAATGCGCAACAGTCCAGGACATTTGAGGCCCAGCATGATTTGATCAGAATGTTGTCAATTTGGTTCCTAGTTACACATTCATTCGAGTACGAAGTCAGCAGGTGCCGCTGAGGATGCTGAAATCGGGTGCTAGACATAGTGAGCCGGTTGGCAGCAACAAAGTCAATCAGACGTTCTCCGTTCAAGCAGTAGTCACCAATGGCGAATTGTCCAACAACTTGTCTTGTGTTTGGATCGCCAGGACCGGTGCAGGTGTTGAAGACACCCGCAATCACCACAAAGTTTCTTGCTGGAATACCATCCATAACAGCCTGCAGGCGTCTTTGGTGACATCATCGGTATAAAAGTAGGGGACAACAGTGACAGGGGCTTCCACAGATGAATAAGGGTGAGACGTGGACAGATTGGTTCCCAGGCAAGAAGAGCGTTGTTCACTTAATCGCTTAGGGCCAGTACTACATCATGGTACCCGATGGTCCATCTGCGAGACCACTGTAGTAAAGATGGAAGGAGAGTCCGATATTAGAGGTACTTTGTGGTCTTAGTCTGCAAGTCTGACCTCCGAAAGACAGGCAACGTCAACGTACTGGAGAAGGGCGTGGGCGGTAAGTGCTTGCGTTTCTTCAAGTATCAGCGTGCACACGTTCTAACAGGCCACATGATTAATCATCTTTTGTCCAAACATTCCAGTTTTCTGATTTGACATCTGCGGTGCTGGGACCGTGAGCGCGTCGGTTCCCACGGATACTGTAGTTGTGATTCAGTTTCGCAGATTTGGTGTATCGATTGGAGTTACATGGGAATTTGAAATTCACAAGCGGTCCCCAGCTGCATGTATATCGTTGTTGAAGGAAGTTGGAGTTGCCTCCTGTTTGCCGCAGATTTTCCACAGACACAGGGAGAAGACGACCGGTTGATCGCCAGTTGCTGGAACAGACGCCATCCTGATTTCACCAGAGCCCTGTTAGCTTAGCTACAGTTCAGATACCGCTAGGGTCAAACTAATACACCTTGGGAGGCTCTACAAGGAACCGAATTTCCCGATGGCATAGCTCTGACTCCCCTCTTACCACCACCCTACCATGGTGAAGAAACATCGGACAGTAGGAAATTGACCAGTTAGATGGACTGGCAAGCAGGTGAACGTTTACCCAAACATCAGGCAGTTAGTCTGATTGGGTGGCTCTGAAAGAGTTGATCTGGAAAGACTTGTAAAACTGGTTTTTGTTACGGGTTCCCTGATGCAATCTCCATCTCAAGCAGGCACTAAAAATCGAGACTCAAAGCCAACATGTGGTTGCAGGCGTCAATCCACCCCGTAATAAGCCTGCAATTCCTACCAGAAGCAGCCCTAGTACCAGTGTAAACTGTTACAGATGTTGCTACAAGGTCATATAGCAAGATACTACCGGAGATTTGATACGATAAAAGTATTGGGAGGGCGTCACCATTAAACCTACAAGTGTAATTAAGATAGGCGACGGGAAAGTCTCCATGTGTGTGGTTATCGCCATTAGTAAACCTAACCACTGCTACATTTAGCCATTGGAAACAGGTGTGGACTGCAGCATAGAAATGGTCAGATGAGTGCACACTTTAAAGACTTTTCAATGCAGTGTCTGAATATCGCGTGATTGAAGAAATCCGATCAGAGTATTATCAGGAACTCCGAGCATGGATGGACAAGGGCTGGCTCAGACTATACCCAGAAGAAAGACTCGAACTCCCTAGGGGTTAATTCCGTTGATGGCTCTGATTCAGCGGAATAAGGCACAAGTACTGCCAGTGATGAACTACCCTGAACTTAGTAATCGCGTAAATGCATTCACGGCTAAAATGCGCGAATGGCGCCCAAAATAGACTAACGTGTCGCTGCTGGACCTCAGAAGAGCGTATCTCTGAGTCCACGAGACGCTGTGGCCATACCAGATTGGAAATCGATGGAAAGAGATACTGACTGACACGTCTTGGCTTTGTACTGAACATGGCTCCCCTAGTCATGAAAACTATTGTCACCAGGGTGCTATCGTAGGAGGATGCTATAGATCATGCAACATGAGCCTTAATTTATGATAACTTTGTTGATGAAGAAGCTGTGCCCGCATATTGAGTCAAGCAACATTTGGCTCAATTTGGATGAGAATACAAGGACCCGGAACGACTGAGGTGCGACACACACGTATTGAGGTTAGCAGTCTCCAAAAAATCACAGTGTCGATTCTAGAAGTCCCTAATATTGTCATACGTCGACCCATATTCTCGTTGTGCAGGAGGCTAGTTGGGCACTCCCCACTATGTGCGTGATATACATGCAACTGGGGACCACTTGTGAATTTCATACTCCCAGGAAGCCAGTTAAACCCAAATAGGGTTGGTGCTGACTGCACACATTTCATGGAGACAGTAGTGAAGGATGCTTGTTGACTGCGACCCGAAAATGATGTGCAACATATTAATCTGGCCGTATTGAAGGGAATTTACTTGGCAGACCAAGGTGTTGCGCATAAAAACAGACTCTGTATGTGTGTATAACTGGGTGTCGGACACTCTCAGCGGGAAAGCGCTAGTTCACATTAAGGTTGCCAGTGAGATGCTCATTCAGAGACGATTAAGAGCTGTTACAGAAATACTGGCTCTCAGTGGACGTGACATTGGTTGCGTCAATTCGCAACGTGTTACAACAGTGCTTCAATGTCATGAAGAAGGACGGTGAACCCAAAACCCTGATCGGTTCAGTGCATGTAGCTATGCCGGACGCCACATCATTGCTGTTCACAGAAGCAGTGCACACTCAGGAGTGCGACATACAACTTATTTTGCTAGAAGAGTTTACCCTGCAATGATTAAAGCAACAGTCAAGTTGGCTATATGAACATTCGAAAAATGACAATCTATCCGTCCTACTGGATGTGATACCTAGACACGTGAAAGACATGTGCCTCCGCTACAGTGTCCTCTAATCAGAATGTTCTGACATTATAACATCATCAGTGAGTGGATCAGAGAGTTTAGTTTACTACGACGATGAAACAGAGCTGGACGATTTTCATAAGGCAGAAGTGGAAGCAGATGCTCCTGAGGAATTCCACAGTTCTAAAGAAGCCCCATTACCTCACAAAAATGAACGCCATTGTGATTCTGAAATCAGGGAGGAGTGTAATAGCGGTGGGTAAAGTCGCAGCCCACTGTTGTCGTATGCCTTCTATAGAGAAGCACTGGCACTCGAACCTGCAATCCGTCCAATAGAAAGCACATTACGAAGATATAAAAAGATCATGCAAATTTACGCGCTATCAGGATTCGAGGTGGCAGACGTTTTGGCGCTTCTACACTATCAGAACGAAATTTCGGAAATCATAATACATCACATGAAAACAAGAGTAGCTACGTATTCCTCATATTTTTAAGATAATTATATCCAAAAATTACGAAAATCAATAAATTAGAAAATTATTGTTTTTAAATATCAGCAATGTACATGCAGTGTGTATAATGGTAAAAAGAATTTAGTTTTATTGATGTTTTGATGAAGACGTCATCGTCGTTGTCGTTGTCGACGAAGACGTCGGCGTTGTTTTTATGTTTATAGATGAATCTTAAAATAAAGTTGCAAATATTTAGAAGCTAAACTGTTCTAAATATAAATACATATAAAATACGTCGTTTTTAAACAGCACCAACGTACACACAGTGTGTTTAATGACAAAAAACTCAGTTTAGTTGATATTTTGATGAAGACGTTCTCGTCGTCGTCATTGTTGTAGATGCCGACTGCGATGAACGAGAATCTTATAGTAGATATCCTATTTGAAACTTTGTAAAAGAAAGCAAATAAATGGGTTATTTAACGTTAGTTTAATGATTTTCTTTTCTATCTCACATGTATGTAATGACCTATGCCGTAAATGAACTTGACTCTGGGCCAAAAAATAAGTCTCTTAGTGACGCCATATTTTAACATTAGTAAGCGTTTGTTTGAGAAGTGAATATCTGGATTTTGGAATATGAGAGCTTTCAGATTTGATGGAAATTGGTGATAGAGACTTTATTATTTTTGAATCCGAAATTGGAAAGTTTATGTTATGTGTATGAATCTATGAGCCAGTTACGGTCGGTGTAATCACAGTATCTGTGGAACATATAGAATTGGTTGCAGTGACAATTGGTAGCGGTGGTAGAACTAAATATTTAGAGAGAAAATAGTGAATCCTTCCTCTAAAGATGTTGCGATGCAAGATAGAATTTTATTATTATGACTGAATGTGTCTAAAATAGTGTTTGAAAGTTACATAGCATACTGGCCTAGATGTATTGAATTTGTATGTGGCATCTGTTGTTGCAAACTTACGATACTGTCTAGAGGGGAATTTCTGCAGTCATTTTATATATGGAAGAAGATAAATTTTATGAAAATCGTGAGTTCCTATCTTCTGCGACTGTATACTGTTTTTTTATTATTTCAGCTTTATTTCTGCTGTCGCTATTTCACTCTTACAATGATTTCCAGCATCTATGTATTTTTGCCTACTTGATTTATGATGGACAAACCGGCAGATTGAATGCAGCCTGTGTATGCAATGCCAGCTGCTAAATTTGAAGTGAACTAATGGAGAGAGTGGGAAGATGGGAAGGCGGGGCTTGTTAAAGTACTTTCATGTGAAAACATGATCTTGAATTGCTGCTTTGCACCATTTAGTTGTGTCATTGGCACACTGTTCAACTAAATATTGATCTATGAGGCATTTCTAATATGTTCTCTGATGGTTTTCGAATTATACTTCAGCTCTTTGTCATTTTGAGCAGCGGCTCCTCACCCTGAGGCCAGGATTCAAGGGTGATGTCGCCTGACATCACAAAGTGGCCAGCGTTTCTGAGTGGACTATGGATATTTGTTACACAATCCTCGGATACTGTGGTAAAGAATAGGTTTAGAAGTGAAGCTTGCTGATCTGGAAAAAAAGGTCTGTGTAATAGTTATAGAGTAACGATATAGTATCTAGGTGCATATATGTAATTCTATGTAAATAGAGAATTCAAACCAATTACTATGATAGATAACCAAATCACCAAGACATCAAGGAGAGTGTTGCATCTATACTTTAAGAAACATGATCGACGAGAGTCCTGACACGAGGGAGAACCAGTTTTGTAAGGAAGTCTAAAGCACACGAATTCCAAATCATCTGATGATTTACTAATTTTATCAAATGTGATAATATATATGCGAAGCCCATGCATACATCTGTCCAAGGCTTCATGCAAGAGAGAGACGTATCCTGTGGGAGCCTTTCCTAGTCTCACACAAAAACACGCGTTCACATCTCAAGTTATATTACTTGTCATATACATACGTGCACACGTCCACACAAATACATATATTCACGTTCACGTATATACACTCACATTCACGTGTATACACACACACGCTAACGTACACACATGTACTCACATATGCGCACACATACGCACACATGGACAATGTCATTTCTCCTTTCAAAGGAAATCCATACATGCGCAAAAGACCATGGAAACAATTATAAAAGCAAGAGCAATAAGCAGCATATTCCTTTTCTTGAGCTGAGAGGTTCGGCGTACCAGCCGCCTCCCTTTCGGGAGGCGCGTGCTCACGCGCGTCACATCCCCTGCTACTATGTATGGTGCACGAGCTAACAGACAGTATGTACACTTTATACGTTTTCTATCTCCATGGCCTGGATTTACTTTTTCTCATTCTCTCTCTATACTATAATAGACTTTCCTCCTCACCTGCTAACAGCGAGAGACGCACACTAAACTGGATTGACTTTCTCTCTTTCTCTCTCTATGACAATAGACTTTCCTTCTCACCAGTGAACAGCAAGAGACGCACGTCCAAATAAGCACGTGTAGTACCCTTTTCTTTCATTTATTTCTTCACAAAATAAATCCTAGTTCGTTTAATTCAATTTAACACGTAGTTCGTCTCTTTCTTAATTCAATTCATTATTCCTAATTTGCACCACCTCAACAAATTGGTGACACCCGAACGTGAAATGAACACGCATTTCCTTCTATACCCTACACCAGTCCACCACAAATTGGTGACACCCGAACGTGAGATGAACACGCATTTCCTTCTATACCCTACACCAGTCCGCCACAAATTGGTGACACCCGAACGTTAGATGAACACACATTTCATTCTAAACCACAAGTCCTGCAACAAATTGGCGCCCGACTGACGTGAAACAAACACGCATGGTGACATTACTTTTTTTGAAAGGAATTGTTTTGAGTGAAAAAAACAAGTGAACTTCTACCGACGAGAACCTCAATGAACTACAATGACGAAACCCCTCGTCAGACTCGGCAGAAAACAAACACGGAGCTGTCGACTTCATACCAAATTTTTAAAAAAATTCGAGCTCAACAAACATTTTTCACGGTTTCCTGACATTACCCTGCAACAAACGCGAGGAGCAAAATCACATAGGCCTATGCAATTCTCTCCTGCACAGCAGACGCAACAACAAAGAAACAATTACAGGACATCCCTATCAACACATAGGAAGAAGCTGAATTAACAATGAGTTGAGATGCACCACACACACGGATAAACTCACAACTGGAAGGTTCGTTGACAACGCCAACTGGAAACCTATTCAACACGAACAAATGTACAACAAACGCCCATACAGACGCACATGCGAAGACAATGGCAACTGGAAATTCGTTCAACACGAATGAAGTCTGTTGCCAAGGTCGCTGAAAAGATGGTGGGATCCTTCTACCGCTCCAGAAGATATCTCACTACTGATGCAATTCTCTATCTATATAAAAGCCAAGTACGTCCAAGGATGGAATACTGTTGCCATATCTGGACAGGAGCTGCTAAAAAGCCTATCCTGCCTTGACAGAGTACAAAATAGACTTCGTGGCTTAGTGGGGGATGCCCTTTTCTCTACCCTGCAACCTCTCTCCCACAGAAGAGACGTTGCGAGCCTGTCTCTGTTTTATCGTTATTTCCATGGCAGGTGCTCATCTGAACTCCAATCTCTGGTCCCCCCCTCGCCAATCTTTCACGAAAAACACCCGTCTAGCTGAATCCACTGTGAAAAATTTCCCCCACTCTATATCTGTGCCTAAATCAAAACGCGGATTCCATGAACAAAGCTTCTTTCTTAGAACTGCACGCCTGTGGAACTCTGTTCAGTCTGCCTGCTTCCCACTGGACTACAACTTGGATGTCTTCAAGTCCAACGTTAACAAATTCCTAATGAACCGCCCCCTTAAGTAAACACTTCATCAAATCTCCGCACTGACGTAATGTACTTGCAATAACCCTTATCCCTGAGTGGCTTCCGGGCCTTGATAAGTGGTGATCACTGTGTAAAAAAAAAAAATGCACAACAAACGCCTGTACAGACAATGTACACACACTACCGCAGAGTCATTTGCAAAGACACTGCCAACATGACACATAACGTCAACACGAAACAAAAATTGTCCTTCCAAACGAACAATTCACTTCACTATCCAAGCAACTCGTTGCACATGTCAGCACATAACAAACAAAACAAATGTCAGCCTAAAAAAAAAGAGTAAGCGCTTTTTCCATGCATAAGTAAATACTTTTTTTACGAACACACTCAGTTTTTGACGTTTTTTTTAAACAACCACACCAACAGCAAAAAAAGCAGGATGAAAAGTCAATTGCCGAAAACATTACCTAAAAAAAAAGAGTATATATACACGGCATATTTTTTTTTTCCTAGGAAGGAGAGTATTGTGGGAGCCTTTCCTAGTCTCACACAAAAACACGCGTTCACATCTCAAGCTATATTACTTGTCATATACATACGCGCACACAAACATATGTGCGCACGTCCGCACATGTACATATATTCACGTTCGCGTATATACACTCATATTCACGTGTATACATACACACGTTAACGTACACACATGTACTCACATACGCGCACACATATGGACACAAGGACAACGTCACTTCCCCTTTCAAAGGAAATCCCCACATGCGTAAAAGACCACCGGAAACAATTATAAAAGCAAGAGCAATAAGCAGCATCTTCCTTTTTCGGACCAGCTCTCGAGCTGAGAGGTTCGACGTACCAGCCGCCTCCCTTTCGGGAGGCGCGTGCTCACGCGCGTCACGTCCCCTGTTACTATGTATGGTGCACGAGCTAACAGACAGTATGTACACTTTATACGTTTTCTATCTCCATGGCCTGGATTTACTTTTTCTCATTCTCTCTCTATACTATAATAGACTTTCCTCCTCACCTGCTAACAGCGAGAGACGGATACCAAACTTGATTGACTTTCTCTCTTTCTCTCTCTATGACAATAGACTTTCCTTCTCACCAGTGAACAGCGAGAGACGCACGTCAAAATAAACACGTGTAGTACCCTTTTCTTTCATTTGTTTCTCCATAAAATAAATCCTAGTTCGTTTAATTCAATTTAACACGTAGTTCGTCTTTTTCTCAATTCAATTCATTATTCCTAATTTGCACCACCTCAACAAATTGGTGACACCCGAACGTGAGATGAACACCCATTTCCTTCTATACCCTAGACCGCTACAATCCTGTCATGTTAAGGCCGTTAGGGGTTATTGAAGTTAATTGAGGTCAGTTTCATTTAATGCAAAGATATCCGGTGAGTTAACAAATAGAAAAGATTCTATATAAACTTGATTACTTCTAAGCTCATGGATATTTTGTCATTGTGAGACTCAAGGATGAAGGAGAATTGCTTTTGCTTGAGATGTTGCATGGTGAAGTCGTGATTTTTGTTTGGGATGTAAGTTCATTTAATTTTTGTTTGGGATGTCATTATATTTAATTTTTGGGGGGGATGTCATTACATTTCATTTTTGTTTGCGACATCATTACATTTCATTTTTGTTTGGGATGTCATTACGTTTCATTTTTGTTTCAAATGTCATTTCATTTAATTTTTGTTTCAGATGTCATTGCATTTCAGTTTTTTAGGATGTCATTACATTTAATTCTTGTTTCAGGTGTCACTACAGTTCATTTTTGTTTGAGATGTAATTGCATTTCAATTTTTTTATATGTCATTACATTTCATTTTATATGGGAGGTAATTTCATTTTTGTTTGAGATGTAATTTCATTTCATTTTTTTTTCAGATATCATTACATTTCATTCTTGTTTGAGATGTCATTACATTTAATTTTATATGGGATGCAATTTCATTTCATGTTTGTTTAAGATGTAATTGCATTTCATTTTTGTTTTAGATGTTATTACATTTAATTTTTTTTAAATGTAATTACGTTTAGCTTTTATTTGGGATGTTATTTTATTTCATTTTTGTTTGAGATGTCATTTCATTTCGTTTTTGTTTTACATCTAATTATATTTAATTTTTATTTTGGATGTAATTTCATTTAGTTTTTTGTTTGAGATCTAATTTATTTTAATTTTTGTTTTAGATGTCATTTCACTTAATTTTTTCAGATGTAATTACATTTCATTATTTATGTCATTCAATTCCCTTCGTTTTTGTTTGAGATGTAATTGCATTTAATTTTATATGGGATGTAATTTCATTTAAAGTTTGTTTTAGATTTAATTGCATTTCATTTTTGTTTAAGATGTCATTAAATTGCATTTTTGTTTTAGATATCCTTTCATTTAATTTTGTTTGAGATGTTATTACATTTCATTTTTGTTTGAGGTATCATTGCATTTCATTTTTTATGGGATGTAATTTCATTTCATTTTTGTTTCAGATGTCATTTCATTTCATTTTGTTTCGGAGGTCATTAAATGTTATTCTTGTTTCGGATGTCATTACATTTCATTTTTGTTTCAGATTTTATTTCATTTCATTTTTGTTTCAGATGTCATTTCATTTAATTTTCTTTGGGATGTCATTAAATTTTATTTTTGTTTCAGATGTCATTTTATTTCATTTTTGTTTTAGATGTCATTACATTTCATTTTTGTTTGAGATGTCCTGTGTTTTATTTTATATGGGATGTAATTTAATTTAATTTTTGCGGGGATGTCATTACACTTCATTCTTGTGTCAGATATTCATTAAATTATATTTTTCTTTTAGATGTCATTACATTTCATTTCTGTTTCAGAGGTCATTACATTTAATTCTTGTTTTAGAGGTCATTACATTTCATTCTTTTTTTGGATGTAATTACATTTCATTTTATATGGGATGTAATTTAATTTTATTTTGTTTGAGATGTAATTGCATTTAATTTTTGTTTGGGATGTCATTAGATTTAATTTTTGTTTTAGATGTAATTACATTTAATTTTATTTTGGATGTCATTTCATTTTTGTTTGAGATGTTATTACATTTCATTTTTGTTTTAGATGTAATTACATTTAATTTTTATTTTGGATGTCATTTCATTTCATTTTTGTTTGTGATGTCATTACATTTAATTTTTATTTTGGATGTCATTCCGTTTTCATTTTTTTTCAGATGTCATTTAATTTTACATTTTGTCAGATGTCATTACATTTAATTTCTGTTTCAGATTTCGTTTCATTTCATTTTTGTTTAAGATGTCATCTCATTTCATTTTTGTTTGGGATGTCATTACATTTCATTTTTGTTTCAGATGTCATTTCATTTTTGTTTCAGATGCTATTACATTTCATTTTACTTTGGGATGTCATTTCATTTCAATTTTGTTTGGGATATCATCGCATTTCATTGTTGTTTCAGATGTCAGTTTATTTCATTATTTTATTCAGATGTAAATTACATTTCATTGTGGTTTCACATGTCATTTCATTTCATTTTTGTTTGGGATGTGATTACATTTCATTCTGGTTTAAGATATCATTACATTTAATTCTTTTTTTTTTTGATGTAATTTCATTTCTTTTTTGTTAGGTATGTCATTACAGTTCATTGTTGTTTGAGATGTCATTTAATTTAATTTTTGTTTCAGATGTCATTACATTTCATTTTTTTTCAAGATGTCATTTAATTTCATTTTTGTTTCAGATGTCATTACATTTCATTTTTTTTTAAGATGTCATTTCATTTCATTTTTGTTTCAGATGTCGTTTAATTTCAGTTTTGTTTTTGATATCATTACATTGTAATTTTGTTTGAGATGTCATTACATTTCGTTCTTGTTTGGATGTCATTTCATTTCAGTTTTGTTTCGGATATCATTTCATTTCATTTGTGTTTCAGATGTCATTACATTTCATTTATGTTTGAGATGTCATTTCAGTTCCTTTTTGTTTGAGATGTCATTTCATTTAGTTTGTTTAAGATGTCATTACATTTGATTTTTGTTTGAGATGTCATTTCATTTCAATTTTCTTTTGGGATATAATTACATTTCATTGTTGTTTCAGATGTCATTTCATTGCAGTTTTGTTTCAGGTGTCATTAAATTTCGTTTGTGTGTTGGATTTCATTTAATTTCATTTATGTTTAAGATGCCATTTCATTTCATTTTTGCTTCAGATATCACTTCATTTCATTTTTGTTTCAGATGTCATTTCATTTCCTTTTTTTTCAGATTTCATTTAATTTAATTTTAGTTTCAGATGTCATTTCATTTAATTTTTGTTTGGGATGAAATTTCATTCAATTTTTGTTTCATTTCATTTTTGTTTTAGATGTCATTTCATTTCATTTTTTTTTCAGATGTCATCTCACTTCATTTTTGTTTGAATTGTCATAAATTGTAATTTCAGATGTCATTTCAGTTCAGTTTTGTTTGGGATATAATTATATTTAATTTTTGTTTCCAGATTTCATTTAATTTTTGTTTCAGTTGTAATTACATTTCATTTGTGTTTGGGACTTCATTACATTTAATTGTTGTTTGGGATGTAATCACATTTCGTTGTTGTTTCAGATGTCATTTCATTTCATTTTTTTTCAGATGTCATTACATTTCATTGGGGTTTAAGATGTCATTTCATTTCAATTTTGTTTCAGATGTCATTTAATTTAATTATTGTTACAGATGTCATTTCACTTCATTTTTGTTTCAGATGTCATTGTTGTTACAGATGTCATTGCATTTCATTGTTGTTTGGGATGTCATCTTATTTCATTTTTGTTTGGGATTTCATTACATTTTATTTTTGTTTCAGATGTCATTTCATTACTTTTTTTCAGATGTCATTATATTAATATTTTTGTTTCAGATGTCATTCCATTTAATTTTTTCTGAGATTTCATTTCATTTCATTTTTGTTTCAAATGTCATTTCATTCATTTTTGTTTCAGATGTCATTTCATTTCATGTTTGTTTCAGATATCATTACATTTCATTGTTCTTTTGGATGTGATTTCATTTCACTTTTGTTTCAGATGTCATTTCATTTAATTTTTATTTCAGATGTCATTAAATTTCATTTATGTTTGAGATTTCATTTCATTTCATTTTTGTTTCAGATGTCATTTCATTTAATTTTTTTCAAATGTCATTACATTTCATTTTTGTTTCAGATATCATTTTAGTTCATTTTTATTTCAGATGTCATTACATTTCATTTTTGTTTCAGATGTAATTCTACTTTATTTTTGTTTGGGATTTTATTTAATTTATTTTATGTTTGAGATGCGATTACATTTCATTGTGGTTTCAGATGTCATTTAATTTCATTTTTGTTTCAGATGTCATTTCATTTCAGTTTTGTTTTGGGATCTCATTTAATTTTACTTTTGTTTGGGATATCATTACATTTCATTTAGGTTTGGGATATCATTACATTTCATTTTTGTTTTAGATATCATTTCATTTTATTTTTGTTTCGGATGTTATTACATTTCATTTTTGTTTTAGATATCATTACATTAGATTTTTATTTGGGATGTCATTTAATTTAATTTGTGTTTTGAATGTCATTTCATTGTCATATAATTTCATTATTGTTTTGGATATCATTACATACTATTTTTGTTTTCGATGTCATTTCATTTCATTGTTGTTTCAGACGTCATTTCATTTAATTATTGTTTGCGATGTCATTTCATTTCATTTTTGTTAAGTAGGTCATTACATTTCATTTTTGTTCGAGATGTCATTTCATTTCATTTTGGTTCAAGATGTCATTTCATTTAATTATTGTTTGCTATGTCATTTCATTTCATTTTTGTTCGAGATGTCATTTAATATTATTTTTGTTTCAGATGTCATTTAATTTCATTTTTTTTTTAGATGTCATTTAATTTTATTTTTGTTTCAGAGGCTATTTCATTTAATTTTTGTTTTCGATGCCATTTTATTTTATTTTTGTTTGAGATGTCATTATATTTAATATTTGTTTGCTATGTAATTGTTAGAGATATAATTTCATTTCATTTTTGTTCGAGACGTCATTTTATTTCATTTTTGTTGGAGATGTCATTTCATTTCATTGTTGTTTGTACGTCATTGTATTTCATTTTTGTTTGAGATATTATAGTTCATTTTTGTTCGAGATCTCATTACATTTTATTTTTGTTCGGGATCTCATTTCACTTCATTTTTTTTCGAGATGTGATTTCATTTCATTTTTTTCAAGATGTTAGTTCATTTCATTTTTGTTCGAGATGTTAGTTCATTTCATTTTTGTTCGAGATGTCATTTCATTTCATTTTTGTTCGAGATGTCATTCCATTTAATTTTTGCTCGAGATATCATTCAATTTAATTTTTGCTCGAGATATCATTACATTTAATTTTTGTTTGGGATGTCATTTCATTTCATTTTTGTTTTGGATGTCATTTCATTTTTGTTCAAGACGTCATTTCATTTAATTTTTTTCGAGATGTCATTTAATTTCATTTTTGTTTTCAATGTCATTTCCTTTACTTTTTTTCGAGATGTCATTTCAATTAATTTTCGTTAGAGATGTCATTTCATTTTTTTTCTTCGAGATGTCAGTTTATTCCATTTTTGTTTTAGATGTCATTATATTTCATTTTTGCTAGAGATCTCATTACATTTTATTTTTGTCCGAGATGACCGTGAATTTAATTTTTGTTCGAGATGTCATTTCATTTCATTTTTGTTCAATATGTCATTTTGATTTAATTTTTGTTCGAGATGTTATTCATTTAATTTTTGTAGGAGATGTCATTTCTTTTTATTTTTGTTCGGAATGTCATTTCATTTCATTTGTGTTCGAGATGGTGTTTCATTAGATTTTTGTTCGAGATGTCATTTCATTTCATTTTTGTGTGAGATGTCATTTGATTTCATTTTTGCCGAGATGTCATTTCATTTCATTTTTGTGTGAGATGTCATTTCATTTCATTTTTGCCGAGATGTCATTTCATTACATTTTTGTTTGAGATGTCATTTCATTTCATTTTTGTTTTAGATGTCATTTCATTTCATTTTTGTTTTAGATGTCATTTCATTTCATTTGTTTTAGATGTCATTTCATTTCATTTTTGTTTTAGATGTCATTTCATTTCATTTTTGTTTTAGATGTCATTTCATTTCATTTTTGTTTTAGATGTCATTTCATTTCATTTTTGTTTTAGATGTCATTTCATTTCATTTTTGTTTTAGATATCATTTCATTTCATTTTTGTTTGAGATGTCATTTCATTTCATTTGTTTTAGATGTCATTTCATTTCATTTTTGTTTTAGATGTCATTTCATTTCATTTTTGTTTGAGATGTCATTTCATTTCATTTTTGTTTTAGATGTCATTTCATTACATTTTTGTTTGAGATGTCATTTCATTTCATTTTTGTTTGAGATGACATTTCATTTCATTTTTGTTTTAGATGTCATTTCATTTCATTTATGTTTCAGATGTCATTTAATTTCATTTTTGTTTTAGATGTCACTTCATTTCATTTTTGTTTGAGATGTCATTTCATTTCATTTGTTTTAGATGTCATTTCATTACATTTTTGCTTTAGATGTCATTTCATTTCATTTTTGTTTTAGATGTCATTTCATTTCATTTTTGTTTTAGATGTCATTTCATTTCATTTTTGTTTTAGATGTCATTTCATTTCATTTGTTTTAGATGTCATTTCATTACATTTTTGTTTTAGATGTCATTTCATTTCATTTTTGTTTGAGATGTCATTTCATTTCATTTTTGTTTTAGATGTCATTTCATTTCATTTTTGTTTTAGATGTCATTTCATTTCATTTTTGTTTTAGATGTCATTTCATTTCATTTGTTTTAGATGTCATTTCATTACATTTTTGTTTTAGATGTCATTTCATTTCATTTTTGTTTGAGATGTCATTTCATTTCATTTTTGTTTTAGATGTCATTTCATTTGATTTTTGTTTGAGATATCATTATATTTCATTTTTGTTTTAGATATCATTATATTTCATTTTTGTTTGAGATATCATTACATTTCATTTTTGTTTGGGATGTCATTTCATTTCATTTTTGTTTGAGATGTCATTTCATTTCATTTTTGTTTTAGAAGTAATTTCATTTCATTTTTGTTTGAGATGTCATTTCATTTCATTTTTGTTTTAGAAGTAATTTCATTTCATTTATGTTTCAGATGTCATTTCATTTCATTTTTGTTTTAGATGTCACTTCATTTCATTTTTGTTTGAGATATTATTACATTTAATTTTTGCTCGAGATATCATTACATTTAATTTTTGTTTTAAATGTCATTTCATTTCATTTTTGTTTGAGATGTCATTTAATTTCATTTTTGTTTTAGATGTCATTTCATTTCATTTTTGTTTTAGATGTCATTTCATTTCATTTTTGTTTTAGATGTCATTTCATTTCATTTTTGTTTTAGATGTCATTTCATTTCATTTTTGTTTTAGATGTCATTTCATTTGATTTTTGGTTTAGATGTCATTTCATTTCATTTTTGTTTTAGATGTCATTTCATTTCATTTTTGTTTTAGATGTCATTTCATTTCATTTTTGTTTTAGATGTCATTTCATTTCATTTTTGTTTTAGATGTCATTTCATTTCATTTTTGTTTTAGAAGTAATTTCATTTCATTTTTGTTTGAGATGTCATTTCATTTCATTTTTGTTTTAGATGTCATTTCATTTCATTTTTGTTTTAGATGTCATTTCATTTGATTTTTGTTTTAGATGTCATTTCATTTAATTTTTGTTTTAGATGTCATTTCATTTCATTTTTATTTTAGATGTCATTTCATTTCATTTTTGTTTTAGATGTCATTTCATTTAATTTTTGTTTTAGATGTCATTTCATTTCATTTTTGTTTTAGATGTCATTTCATTTCATTTTTGTTTTAGATGTCATTTCATTTCATTTTTGTTTGAGATGTCATTTCATTTCATTTTTGTTTTAGATGTCATTTCATTTCATTTTTGTTTTAGATGTCATTTCATTTCATTTTTGTTTTAGATGTCATTTCATTTCATTTTTGTTTGAGATGTCATTTCATTTCATTTTTTTTTTAGATGTCATTTCATTTGATTTTTGTTTTAGATGTCACTTCATTTCATTTTTGTTTAAGATATCATTACATTTTATTTTTGCTCGAGATATCATTACATTTCATTTTTGTTTGGGATGTCATTTCATTTCATTTTTGTTTGAGATATCATTACATTTCATTTTTGTTTGGGATGTCATTTCATTTCATTTTTGTTTGAGATGACATTTCATTTCATTTTTGTTTTAGATGTCATTTCATTTCATTTTTGTTTTAGATGTCACTTCATTTCATTTTTGTTTGAGATGTCATTTCATTTCATTTATGTTTCAGATGTCATTTCATTTCATTTTTGTTTGAGATGTCATTTCATTTCATTTTTGTTTGAGATGTCACTTCATTTCATTTTTGTTTGAGATGTCACTTCATTTCATTTTTGTTTTAGATGTTATTTCATTTCATTTTTGTTTTAGATGTCATTTCATTTAATTTTTGTTTTAGATGTCATTTCATTTAATTTTTGTTTGAGATGTCACTTCATTTCATTTGTTTTTGAGATGTCATTTCATTTCATTTTTGTTTGAGATATCATTTCATTTCATTTTTGTTTTAGATGTCACTTCATTTCATTTTTGTTTGAGATGTCATTTCATTTCATTTTTGTTTGAGATGTCATTTCATTTCATTTTTGTTTTAGATGTCACTTCATTTCATTTTTGTTTGAGATGTCATTTCATTTCATTTTTGTTTTAGATGTCATTTCATTTCCTTTTTGTTTGAGATCTCACTTCATTTCATTTTTGTTTGAGATGTCATTTCATTTCCTTTTTGTTTTAGATGTCATTTCATTTCATTTTTGTTTGAGATATCATTTCATTTCATTTTTGTTTTAGATGTTATTTCATTTCATTTTTGTTTTAGATGTCATTTCATTTCATTTTTGTTTTAGATGTCATTTCATTTCATTTTTGTTTTAGATGTCATTTCATTTCATTTTTCTTTTAGATGTCATTTCATTTCATTTTTGTTTTAGATGTCATTTCATTTCATTTTTGTTTTAAATGTCATTTCATTTCATTTTTGTTTTAGATGTCACTTCATTTCATTTTTGTTTGAGATGTCATTTCATTTCCTTTTTGTTTTAGATGTCATTTCATTTCATTTTTGTTTTAGATGTCATTTCATTTCATTTTTGTTTTAGATGTCATTTCATTTCATTTTTGTTTTAGATGTCATTTCATTTCATTTTTGTTTTAGATGTCATTTCATTTCATTTTTGTTTTAGATGTCATTTCATTTCATTTTTGTTTTAGATATCATTACATTGAATTTTTGTTTGAGATGTCATTTCATTTCATTTTTGTTTTAGATGTCATTTCATTTCATTTTTGTTTTAGATGTCATTTCATTTCATTTTTGTTTTAGATGTCACTTCATTTCATTTTTGTTTGAGATGTCATTTCATTTCATTTTTGTTTTAGATGTCATTTCATTTCATGTTTATTTTAGATGTCATTTCATTTTTGTTTTAGATGTCATTTCATTTCATTTTTGTTTTAGATGTCATTTCATTTCATTTTTGTTTGAGATGTCATTTCATTTCATTTTTGTTTTAGATGTCATTTCATTTCATTTTTGTTTTAGATGTCATTTCATTTCATTTTTGTTTGAGATGTCATTTCATTTCATTTTTGTTTTAGATGTCATTTCATTTCATTTTTGTTTTAGATGTCATTTCATTTCATTTTTGTTTTAGATGTCATTTCATTTCATTTTTGTTTTAGATGTCATTTCATTTCATGTTTGTTTTAGATGTCATTTCATTTCATTTTTGTTTTAGATGTCATTTCATTTCATTTTTGTTTTAGATGTCATTTCATTTAATTTTTGTTTAAGATATCATTACATTTAATTTTTGCTTTAGATGTCATTTCATTTCATTTTTGTTTTAGATGTCATTTCATTTCATTTTTGTTTTAGATGTCATTTCATTTCATTTTTGTTTTAGATGTCATTTCATTTCATTTTTGTTTTAGATGTCATTTAATTTTTGTTTTAGATGTCATTTCATTTCATTTTTGTTTTAGATGTCATTTCATTTCATTTTTGTTTGAGATGTCATTTCATTTCATTTTTGTTTTAGATGTCATTTAATCTCATTTTTGTTTGAGATGTCATTTCATTTAATTTTTGTTTGAGATGTCATTTCATTTCATTTTTGTTTTAGATGTCATTTCATTTCATTTTTGTTGAGATGTCATTTAATTTCATTTTTGCTTTAGATGTCATTTCATTTCATTTTTGTTTTAGATGTCATTTGAGTCATTTTTGTTTTAGATGTCATTTCATTTCATTTTTGTTTGAGATGTCATTTAATTTCATTTTTGTTTTAGATGTCATTTCATTTCATTTTTGTTTGAGATGTCATTTAATTTCATTTTTGTTTTAGATGTCATTTCATTTCATTTTTGTTTTAGATGTCATTTCATTTCATTTTTGTTTTAGATGTCATTTCATTTCATTTTTGTTTTAGATGTCATTTCATTTCATTTTTGTTTTAGATGTCACTTCATTTCATTTTTGTTTGAGATGTCATTTCATTTCATTTTTGTTTTAGATGTCATTTCATTTCATGTTTGTTTTAGATGTCATTTCATTTCATTTTTCTTTTAGATGTCATTTCATTTCATTTTTGTTTAAGATATCATTACATTTAATTTTTGCTCGAGATATCATTACATTTCATTTTTGTTTGGGATGTCATTTCATTTCATTTTTGTTTGAGATGTCATTTCATTTCATTTTTGTTTGGGATGTCATTTCATTTCATTTTTGTTTGAGATGTCATTTCATTTCATTTTTGTTTTAGATGTCATTTCGTTTCATTTATGTTTTAGATGTCATTTCATTTCATTTTTGTTTTAGATGTCATTTCATTTCATTTATGTTTTAGATGTCATTTCATTTCATTTTTGTTTTAGATGTCATTTCATTTCATTTTTGTTTTAGATGTCATTTCATTTCATTTATGTTTTAGATGTCATTTAATTTCATTTTTGTTTGAGATGTCATTTCATTTCATTTTTGTTTTAGATGTCATTTCATTTCATTTTTGTTTGAGATGTCATTTCATTTCATTTTTGTTTGAGATGTCATTTCATTTCATTTTTGTTTTAGATGTCATTTCATTTCATGTTTGTTTTAGATGTCATTTCATTTCATTTTTGTTTTAGATGTCATTTCATTTCATTTTTGTTTTAGATGTCATTTCATTCAATTTTTGTTTTAGATGTCATTTCATTTCATTTTTGTTTAAGATATCATTACATTTAATTTTTGATTTAGATGTCATTTCATTTCATTTTTGTTTTAGATGTCATTTCATTTCATTTTTGTTTTAGATGTCATTTCATTTCATTTTTGTTTTAGATGTCATTTCATTTCATGTTTGTTTTAGATGTCACTTCATTTCATTTTTGTTTGAGATGTCATTTCATTTCATTTTTGTTTGAGATGTCATTTCATTTCATTTTTGTTTTAGATGTCATTTCATTTCATTTTTGTTTGAGATGTCATTTCATTTCATTTTTGTTTTAGATGTCATTTAATTTCATTTTTGTTTGAGATGTCATTTCATTTCATTTTTGTTTGAGATGTCATTTCATTTCATTTTTGTTTTAGATGTCATTTCATTTCATTTTTGTTTAAGATATCATTACATTTAATTTTTGCTTTAGATGTCATTTCATTTCATTTTTGTTTTAGATGTCATTTCATTTCATTTTTGTTTTAGATGTCATTTCATTTCATTTTTGTTTGAGATGTCATTTAATTTCATTTTTGTTTTAGATGTCATTTCATTTCATTTTTGTTTTAGATGTCATTTCATTTCATTTTTGTTTTAGATGTCATTTCATTTCATTTTTGTTTTAGATGTCATTTCATTTCATTTTTGTTTAAGATGTCATTTCATTTCATTTTTGTTTTAGATGTCATTTCATTTCATTTTTGTTTAAGATATCATTACATTTAATTTTTGCTCGAGATATCATTACATTTCATTTTTGTTTGGGATGTCATTTCATTTCATTTTTGTTTGAGATGTCATTTCATTTCATTTTTGTTTAAGATATCATTACATTTAATTTTTGCTTTAGATGTCATTTCATTTCATTTTTGTTTTAGATGTCATTTCATTTCATGTTTGTTTTAGATGTCATTTCATTTCATTTTTCTTTTAGATGTCATTTCATTTCATTTTTGTTTTAGATGTCATTTCATTTCATTTTTGTTTTAGATGTCATTTCATTTCATTTTTTTTTAGATGTCATTTCATTTCATTTTTGTTTTAGATGTCATTTCATTTCATTTTTGTTTTAGATGTCATTTCATTTAATTTTTGTTTGAGATGTCATTTCATTTCATTTTTGTTTAAGATGTCATTTCATTTCATTTTTGTTTTAGATGTCATTTCATTTCATTTTTGTTTAAGATATCATTACATTTAATTTTTACTCGAGATATCATTACATTTCATTTTTGTTTGGGAGGTCATTTCATTTCATTTTTGTTTGAGATGTCATTTCATTTCATTTTTGTTTGGGATGTCATTTCATTTCATTATTGTTTGAGATGTCATTTCATTTCATTTTTGTTTTAGATGTCATTTCATTTCATTTATGTTTTAGATGTCATTTCATTTCATTTTTGTTTTAGATGTCATTTCATTTCATTTATGTTTTAGATGTCATTTCATTTCATTTTTGTTTTAGATGTCATTTCATTTCATTTTTGTTTTAGATGTCATTTCATTTCATTTATGTTTTAGATGTCATTTAATTTCATTTTTGTTTGAGATGTCATTTCATTTCATTTTTGTTTTAGATGTCATTTCATTTCATTTTTGTTTTAGATGTCATTTCATGTAATTTTTGTTTGAGATGTCATTTCATTTCATTTTTGTTTTAGATGTCATTTCATTTCATGTTTGTTTTAGATGTCATTTCATTTCATTTTTGTTTTAGATGTCATTTCATTTCATTTTTGTTTTAGATGTCATTTGATTTCATTTTTGTTTTAGATGTCATTTCATTTCATTTTTGTTTAAGATATCATTACATTTAATTTTTGCTTTAGATGTCATTTCATTTCATTTTTGTTTTAGATGTCATTTCATTTCATTTTTGTTTTAGATGTCATTTCATTTCATTTTTGTTTTAGATGTCATTTCATTTCATGTTTGTTTTAGATGTCATTTCATTTCATTTTTGTTTTAGATGTCATTTCATTTCATTTTTGTTTTAGATGTCATTTCATTTCATTTTTGTTTTAGATGTCATTTCATTTCATTTTTGTTTGAGATGTCATTTCATTTCATTTTTGTTTTAGATGTCATTTAATTTCATTTTTGTTTGAGATGTCATTTCATTTCATTTTTGTTTGAGATGTCATTTCATTTCATTTTTGTTTTAGATGTCATTTCATTTCATTTTTGTTTAAGATATCATTACATTTAATTTTTGCTTTAGATGTCATTTCATTTCATTTTTGTTTTAGATGTCATTTCATTTCATTTTTGTTTTAGATGTCATTTCATTTCATTTTTGTTTGAGATGTCATTTAATTTCATTTTTGTTTTAGATGTCATTTCATTTCATTTTTGTTTGAGATGTCATTTCATTTCATTTTTGTTTTAGATGTCATTTCATTTCATTTTTGTTTTAGATGTCATTTCATTTCATTTTTGTTTTAGATGTCATTTCATTTCATTTTTGTTTTAGATATCATTACATTTCATTTTTGTTTGAGATGTCATTTCATTTCATTTTTGTTTTAGATGTCATTTCATTTCATTTTTGTTTTAGATGTCATTTCATTTCATTTTTGTTTCAGATATCATTTTAGTTCATTTTTATTTCAGATGTCATTACATTTCATTTTTGTTTCAGATGTAATTCTACTTTATTTTTGTTTGGGATTTTATTTAATTTATTTTATGTTTGAGATGCGATTACATTTCATTGTGGTTTCAGATGTCATTTAATTTCATTTTTGTTTCAGATGTCATTTCATTTCAGTTTTGTTTTGGGATCTCATTTAATTTTACTTTTGTTTGGGATATCATTACATTTCATTTAGGTTTGGGATATCATTACATTTCATTTTTGTTTTAGATATCATTTCATTTTATTTTTGTTTCGGATGTTATTACATTTCATTTTTGTTTTAGATATCATTACATTAGATTTTTATTTGGGATGTCATTTAATTTAATTTGTGTTTTGAATGTCATTTCATATGTTTTTTTGGGGGCTGTCATATAATTTCATTATTGTTTTGGATATCATTACATACTATTTTTGTTTTCGATGTCATTTCATTTCATTGTTGTTTCAGACGTCATTTCATTTAATTATTGTTTGCGATGTCATTTCATTTCATTTTTGTTAAGTAGGTCATTACATTTCATTTTTGTTCGAGATGTCATTTCATTTCATTTTGGTTCAAGATGTCATTTCATTTAATTATTGTTTGCTATGTCATTTCATTTCATTTTTGTTCGAGATGTCATTTAATATTATTTTTGTTTCAGATGTCATTTAATTTCATTTTTTTTTTAGATGTCATTTAATTTTATTTTTGTTTCAGAGGCTATTTCATTTAATTTTTGTTTTCGATGCCATTTTATTTTATTTTTGTTTGAGATGTCATTATATTTAATATTTGTTTGCTATGTAATTGTTCGAGATATAATTTCATTTCATTTTTGTTCGAGACGTCATTTTATTTCATTTTTGTTGGAGATGTCATTTCATTTCATCTTTGATTCAGATGTCATTTCATTTCATTGTTGTTTGTACGTCATTGTATTTCATTTTTGTTTGAGATATTATAGTTCATTTTTGTTCGAGATCTCATTACATTTTATTTTTGTTCGGGATCTCATTTCACTTCATTTTTTTTCGAGATGTGATTTCATTTCATTTTTTTCAAGATGTTAGTTCATTTCATTTTTGTTCGAGATGTTAGTTCATTTCATTTTTGTTCGAGATGTCATTTCATTTCATTTTTGTTCGAGATGTCATTCCATTTAATTTTTGCTCGAGATATCATTCAATTTAATTTTTGCTCGAGATATCATTACATTTAATTTTTGTTTGGGATGTCATTTCATTTCATTTTTGTTTTGGATGTCATTTCATTTTTGTTCAAGACGTCATTTCATTTAATTTTTTTCGAGATGTCATTTAATTTCATTTTTGTTTTCAATGTCATTTCCTTTACTTTTTTTCGAGATGTCATTTCAATTAATTTTCGTTAGAGATGTCATTTCATTTTTTTTCTTCGAGATGTCAGTTTATTCCATTTTTGTTTTAGATGTCATTATATTTCATTTTTGCTAGAGATCTCATTACATTTTATTTTTGTCCGAGATGACCGTGAATTTAATTTTTGTTCGAGATGTCATTTCATTTCATTTTTGTTCAATATGTCATTTTGATTTAATTTTTGTTCGAAATGTTATTCATTTAATTTTTGTAGGAGATGTCATTTCTTTTTATTTTTGTTCGGAATGTCATTTCATTTCATTTGTGTTCGAGATGGTGTTTCATTAGATTTTTGTTCGAGATGTCATTTCATTTCATTTTTGTGTGAGATGTCATTTGATTTCATTTTTGCCGAGATGTCATTTCATTTCATTTTTGTGTGAGATGTCATTTCATTTCATTTTTGCCGAGATGTCATTTCATTACATTTTTGTTTGAGATGTCATTTCATTTCATTTTTGTTTTAGATGTCATTTCATTTCATTTTTGTTTTAGATGTCATTTCATTTCATTTGTTTTAGATGTCATTTCATTTCATTTTTGTTTTAGATGTCATTTCATTTCATTTTTGTTTTAGATGTCATTTCATTTCATTTTTGTTTTAGATGTCATTTCATTTCATTTTTGTTTTAGATATCATTTAATTTCATTTTTGTTTTAGATATCATTTCATTTCATTTTTGTTTGAGATGTCATTTCATTTCATTTGTTTTAGATGTCATTTCATTTCATTTTTGTTTTAGATGTCATTTCATTTCATTTTTGTTTGAGATGTCATTTCATTTCATTTTTGTTTTAGATGTCATTTCATTACATTTTTGTTTGAGATGTCATTTCATTTCATTTTTGTTTGAGATGACATTTCATTTCATTTTTGTTTTAGATGTCATTTCATTTCATTTATGTTTCAGATGTCATTTAATTTCATTTTTGTTTTAGATGTCACTTCATTTCATTTTTGTTTGAGATGTCATTTCATTTCATTTGTTTTAGATGTCATTTCATTACATTTTTGCTTTAGATGTCATTTCATTTCATTTTTGTTTTAGATGTCATTTCATTTCATTTTTGTTTTAGATGTCATTTCATTTCATTTTTGTTTTAGATGTCATTTCATTTCATTTGTTTTAGATGTCATTTCATTACATTTTTGTTTTAGATGTCATTTCATTTCATTTTTGTTTGAGATGTCATTTCATTTCATTTTTGTTTTAGATGTCATTTCATTTCATTTTTGTTTTAGATGTCATTTCATTTCATTTTTGTTTTAGATGTCATTTCATTTCATTTGTTTTAGATGTCATTTCATTACATTTTTGTTTTAGATGTCATTTCATTTCATTTTTGTTTGAGATGTCATTTCATTTCATTTTTGTTTTAGATGTCATTTCATTTGATTTTTGTTTGAGATATCATTATATTTCATTTTTGTTTTAGATATCATTATATTTCATTTTTGTTTGAGATATCATAACATTTCATTTTTGTTTGAGATGTCATTTCATTTCATTTTTGTTTTAGAAGTAATTTCATTTCATTTTTGTTTGAGATGTCATTTCATTTCATTTTTGTTTTAGAAGTAATTTCATTTCATTTATGTTTCAGATGTCATTTCATTTCATTTTTGTTTTAGATGTCACTTCATTTCATTTTTGTTTGAGATATTATTACATTTAATTTTTGCTCGAGATATCATTACATTTAATTTTTGTTTTAAATGTCATTTCATTTCATTTTTGTTTGAGATGTCATTTAATTTCATTTTTGTTTTAGATGTCATTTACTTTCATTTTTGTTTTAGATGTCATTTCATTTCATTTTTGTTTTAGATGTCATTTCATTTCATTTTTGTTTTAGATGTCATTTCATTTCATTTTTGTTTTAGATGTCATTTCATTTGATTTTCGGTTTAGATGTCATTTCATTTCATTTTTGTTTTAGATGTCATTTCATTTCATTTTTGTTTTAGATGTCATTTCATTTCATTTTTGTTTTAGATGTCATTTCATTTCATTTTTGTTTTAGATGTCATTTCATTTCATTTTTGTTTTAGAAGTAATTTCATTTCATTTTTGTTTGAGATGTCATTTCATTTCATTTTTGTTTTAGATGTCATTTCATTTCATTTTTGTTTTAGATGTCATTTCATTTGATTTTTGTTTTAGATGTCATTTCATTTAATTTTTGTTTTAGATGTCATTTCATTTCATTTTTATTTTAGATGTCATTTCGTTTCATTTTTGTTTTAGATGTCATTTCATATCATTTTTGTTTTAGATGTCATTTCATTTCATTTTTGTTTTAGATGTCATTTCATTTCATTTTTGTTTTAGATGTCATTTCATTTCATTTTTGTTTGAGATGTCATTTCATTTCATTTTTGTTTTAGATGTCATTTCATTTTTGTTTTAGATGTCATTTCATTTCATTTTTGTTTTAGATGTCATTTCATTTCATTTTTGTTTGAGATGTCATTTCATTTCATTTTTTTTTTAGATGTCATTTCATTTGATTTTTGTTTTAGATGTCACTTCATTTCATTTTTGTTTAAGATATCATTACATTTTATTTTTGCTCGAGATATCATTACATTTCATTTTTGTTTGGGATGTCATTTCATTTCATTTTTGTTTGAGATATCATTACATTTAATTTTTGTTTGGGATGTCATTTCATTTAATTTTTGTATTAGATGACATTTCATTTCATTTTTGTTTTAGATGTCATTTCATTTCATTTTTGTTTTAGATGTCATTTCATTTCATTTTTGTTTGAGATGTCATTTCATTTCATTTATGTTTCAGATGTCATTTCATTTCATTTTTGTTTGAGATGTCATTTCATTTCATTTTTGTTTGAGATGTCACTTCATTTCATTTTTGTTTGAGATGTCACTTCATTTCATTTTTGTTTTAGATGTTATTTCATTTCATTTTTGTTTTAGATGTCATTTCATTTAATTTTTGTTTTAGATGTCATTTCATTTAATTTTTGTTTGAGATGTCACTTCATTTCATTTGTTTTTGAGATGTCATTTCATTTCATTTTTGTTTGAGATATCATTTCATTTCATTTTTGTTTTAGATGTCACTTCATTTCATTTTTGTTTGAGATGTCATTTCATTTCATTTTTGTTTGAGATGTCATTTCATTTCATTTTTGTTTTAGATGTCACTTCATTTCATTTTTGTTTGAGATGTCATTTCATTTCATTTTTGTTTTAGATGTCATTTCATTTCATTTTTGTTTGAGATCTCACTTCATTTCATTTTTGTTTGAGATGTCATTTCATTTCCTTTTTGTTTTAGATGTCATTTCATTTCATTTTTGTTTGAGATATCATTTCATTTCATTTTTGTTTTAGATGTTATTTCATTTCATTTTTGTTTTAGATGTCATTTCATTTCATTTTTGTTTTAGATGTCATTTCATTTCATTTTTGTTTTAGAAGTAATTTCATTTCATTTTTGTTTGAGATGTCATTTCATTTCATTTTTGTTTTAGAAGTAATTTCATTTCATTTATGTTTCAGATGTCATTTCATTTCATTTTTGTTTTAGATGTCACTTCATTTCATTTTTGTTTGAGATATTATTACATTTAATTTTTGCTCGAGATATCATTACATTTAATTTTTGTTTTAAATGTCATTTCATTTCATTTTTGTTTGAGATGTCATTTAATTTCATTTTTGTTTTAGATGTCATTTACTTTCATTTTTGTTTTAGATGTCATTTCATTTCATTTTTGTTTTAGATGTCATTTCATTTCATTTTTGTTTTAGATGTCATTTCATTTCATTTTTGTTTTAGATGTCATTTCATTTGATTTTTGGTTTAGATGTCATTTCATTTCATTTTTGTTTTAGATGTCATTTCATTTCATTTTTGTTTTAGATGTCATTTCATTTCATTTTTGTTTTAGATGTCATTTCATTTCATTTTTGTTTTAGATGTCATTTCATTTCATTTTTGTTTTAGAAGTAATTTCATTTCATTTTTGTTTGAGATGTCATTTCATTTCATTTTTGTTTTAGATGTCATTTCATTTCATTTTTGTTTTAGATGTCATTTCATTTGATTTTTGTTTTAGATGTCATTTCATTTAATTTTTGTTTTAGATGTCATTTCATTTCATTTTTATTTTAGATGTCATTTCGTTTCATTTTTGTTTTAGATGTCATTTCATATCATTTTTGTTTTAGATGTCATTTCATTTCATTTTTGTTTTAGATGTCATTTCATTTCATTTTTGTTTTAGATGTCATTTCATTTCATTTTTGTTTGAGATGTCATTTCATTTCATTTTTGTTTTAGATGTCATTTCATTTTTGTTTTAGATGTCATTTCATTTCATTTTTGTTTTAGATGTCATTTCATTTCATTTTTGTTTGAGATGTCATTTCATTTCATTTTTTTTTTAGATGTCATTTCATTTGATTTTTGTTTTAGATGTCACTTCATTTCATTTTTGTTTAAGATATCATTACATTTTATTTTTGCTCGAGATATCATTACATTTCATTTTTGTTTGGGATGTCATTTCATTTCATTTTTGTTTGAGATATCATTACATTTAATTTTTGTTTGGGATGTCATTTCATTTAATTTTTGTATTAGATGACATTTCATTTCATTTTTGTTTTAGATGTCATTTCATTTCATTTTTGTTTTAGATGTCATTTCATTTCATTTTTGTTTGAGATGTCATTTCATTTCATTTATGTTTCAGATGTCATTTCATTTCATTTTTGTTTGAGATGTCATTTCATTTCATTTTTGTTTGAGATGTCACTTCATTTCATTTTTGTTTGAGATGTCACTTCATTTCATTTTTGTTTTAGATGTTATTTCATTTCATTTTTGTTTTAGATGTCATTTCATTTAATTTTTGTTTTAGATGTCATTTCATTTAATTTTTGTTTGAGATGTCACTTCATTTCATTTGTTTTTGAGATGTCATTTCATTTCATTTTTGTTTGAGATATCATTTCATTTCATTTTTGTTTTAGATGTCACTTCATTTCATTTTTGTTTGAGATGTCATTTCATTTCATTTTTGTTTGAGATGTCATTTCATTTCATTTTTGTTTTAGATGTCACTTCATTTCATTTTTGTTTGAGATGTCATTTCATTTCATTTTTGTTTTAGATGTCATTTCATTTCATTTTTGTTTGAGATCTCACTTCATTTCATTTTTGTTTGAGATGTCATTTCATTTCCTTTTTGTTTTAGATGTCATTTCATTTCATTTTTGTTTGAGATATCATTTCATTTCATTTTTGTTTTAGATGTTATTTCATTTCATTTTTGTTTTAGATGTCATTTCATTTCATTTTTGTTTTAGATGTCATTTCATTTCATTTTTGTTTTAGATGTTATTTCATTTCATTTTTGTTTTAGATGTCATTTCATTTCATTTTTGTTTTAGATGTCATTTCATTTCATTTTTGTTTTAGATGTCATTTCATTTCATTTTTGTTTTACATGTCATTTCATTTCATTTTTGTTTTAGATGTCACTTCATTTCATTTTTGTTTGAGATGTCATTTCATTTCCTTTTTGTTTTAGATGTCATTTCATTTCATTTTTGTTTTAGATGTCATTTCATTTCATTTTTGTTTTAGATGTCATTTCATTTCATTTTTGTTTTAGATGTCATTTCATTTCATTTTTGTTTTAGATGTCATTTCATTTCATTTTTGTTTTAGATATCATTTCATTTCATTTTTGTTTTAGATATCATTACATTTAATTTTTGTTTGAGATGTCATTTCATTTCATTTTTGTTTTAGATGTCATTTCATTTCATTTTTGTTTTAGATGTCATTTCATTTCATTTTTGTTTTAGATGTCACTTCATTTCATTTTTGTTTGAGATGTCATTTCATTTCATTTTTGTTTTAGATGTCATTTCATTTCATGTTTGTTTTAGATGTCATTTCATTTTTGTTTTAGATGTCATTTCATTTAATTTTTGTTTTAGATGTCATTTCATTTCATTTTTGTTCGAGATGTCATTTCATTTCATTTTTGTTTTAGATGTCATTACATTTCATTTTTGTTTGGGATGTCATTTCATTTCATTTTTGTTTGGGATGTCATTTCATTTCATTTTTGTTTGAGATGTCATTTCATTTCATTTTTGATTTAGATGTCATTTCGTTTCATTTATGTTTTAGATGTCATTTCATTTCATTTTTGTTTTAGATATCATTACATTTAATTTTTGTTTGAGATGTCATTTCATTTCATTTTTGTTTTAGATGTCATTTCATTTCATTTTTGTTTTAGATGTCATTTCATTTTTGTTTTAGATGTCATTTCATTTCATTTTTGTTTGAGATGTCATTTCATTTAATTTTTGTTTTAGATGTCATTTCATTTCATGTTTGTTTTAGATGTCATTTCATTTTTGTTTTAGATGTCATTTCATTTAATTTTTGTTTTAGATGTCATTTCATTTCATTTTTGTTTGAGATGTCATTTCATTTCATTTTTGTTTTAGATGTCATTTCATTACATTTTTGTTTTAGATGTCATTTCATTTAAATTTTTTTTTGAGATGTCATTTCATTTCATTTTTGTTTTAGATGTCATTTCATTTCATTTTTGTTTGAGATGTCATTTCATTTCATTTTTGTTTTAGATGTCATTTCATTTCATTTTTGTTTTAGATGTCATTTCATTTCATGTTAGTTTTAGATGTCATTTCATTTCATTTTTGTTTTAGATGTCATTTCATTTCATTTTTGTTTTAGATGTCATTTCATTTAATTTTTGTTTAAGATATCATTACATTTAATTTTTGCTTTAGATGTCATTTCATTTCATTTTTGTTTTAGATGTCATTTCATTTCATTTTTGTTTTAGATGTCATTTAATTTCATTTTTGTTTTAGATGTCATTTCATTTCATTTTTGTTTTAGATGTCATTTCATTTTTGTTTTAGATGTCATTTCATTTCATTTTTGTTTTAGATGTCATTTCATTTCATTTTTGTTTGAGATGTCATTTCATTTCATTTTTGTTTTAGATGTCATTTAATCTCATTTTTGTTTTAGATGTCATTTCATTTCATTTTTGTTTGAGATGTCATTTCATTTCATTTTTGTTTTAGATGTCATTTCATTTCATTTTTGTTGAGATGTCATTTAATTTCATTTTTGCTTTAGATGTCATTTCATTTCATTTTTGTTTTAGATGTCATTTGATTTCATTTTTGTTTTAGATGTCATTTCATTTCATTTTTGTTTGAGATGTCATTTAATTTCATTTTTGTTTTAGATGTCATTTCATTTCATTTTTGTTTGAGATGTCATTTAATTTCATTTTTGTTTTAGATGTCATTTCATTTCATTTTTGTTTTAGATGTCATTTCATTTCATTTTTGTTTTAGATGTCATTTCATTTCATTTTTGTTTTAGATGTCATTTCATTTCATTTTTGTTTTAGATGTAACTTCATTTCATTTTTGTTTGAGATGTCATTTCATTTCATTTTTGTTTTAGATGTCATTTCATTTCATGTTTGTTTTAGATGTCATTTCATTTCATTTTTCTTTTAGATGTCATTTCATTTCATTTTTGTTTTAGATGTCATTTCATTTCATTTTTGTTTTAGATGTCATTTCATTTCATTTTTGTTTTAGATGTCATTTCATTTAATTTTTGTTTTAGATGTCATTTCATTTCATTTTTGTTTTAGATGTCATTTCATTTCATTTTTGTTTGAGATGTCATTTCATTTCATTTTTGTTTAAGATGTCATTTCATTTCATTTTTGTTTTAGATGTCATTTCATTTCATTTTTGTTTAAGATATCATTACATTTAATTTTTGCTCGAGATATCATTACATTTCATTTTTGTTTGGGATGTCATTTCATTTCATTTTTGTTTGAGATGTCATTTCATTTCATTTTTGTTTGGGATGTCATTTCATTTCATTTTTGTTTGAGATGTCATTTCATTTCATTTATGTTTTAGATGTCATTTCATTTCATTTTTGTTTGAGATGTCATTTCATTTCATTTTTGTTTTAGATGTCATTTCATTTCATTTTTGTTTGAGATGTCATTTCATTTCATTTTTGTTTGAGATGTCATTTCATTTCATTTTTGTTTGGGATGTCATTTCATTTCATTTTTGTTTGAGATGTCATTTCATTACATTTTTGTTTGAGATGTCATTTCATTTCATTTTTGTTTTAGATGTAATTTCATTTCATTTTTGTTTGAGATGTCATTTCATTTCATTTTTGTTTTAGATATCATTATATTTCATTTTTGTTTGAGATATCATTACATTTCATTTTTTTTGGGATGTCATTTCATTTAATTTTTGTTTGAGATGTCATTTCATTACATTTTTGTTTGAGATGTCATTTCATTTCATTTTTGTTTTAGATGTCACTTCATTTCATTTTTGTTTGAGATATCATTACATTTCATTTTTGCTCGAGATATCATTACATTTCATTTTTGTTTGGGATGTCATTTCATTTCATTTTTGTTTGAGATGTCATTTCATTTCATTTTTGTTTGAGATGTCATTTCATTTCATTTTTGTTTGAGATGTCATTTCATTTCATTTTTGTTTTAGATATCATTACATTTCATTTTTGTTTGAGATATCATTGCATTTCATTTTTGTTTGGGATGTCATTTCATTTCATTTTTGTTTGAGATGTCATTTCATTTCATTTTTGTTTGAGATGTCATTTCATTACATTTTTGTTTTAGATGTCATTTCATTTCATTTTTGTTTTAGATGTCATTTCATTTCATTTTTGTTTGAGATGTCATTTCATTTCATTTTTGTTTTAGATATCATTATATTTCATTTTTGTTTGAGATATCATTACATTTCATTTTTTTTGGGATGTCATTTCATTTCATTTTTGTTTGAGATGTCATTTCATTACATTTTTGTTTGAGATGTCATTTCATTTCATTTTTGTTTTAGATGTCACTTCATTTCATTTTTGTTTTAGATATCATTACATTTAATTTTTGCTCGAGATATCATTACATTTCATTTTTGTTTGGGATGTCATTTCATTGCATTTTTGTTTGAGATGTCATTTAATTTCATTTTTGTTTTAGATGTCATTTCATTTCATTTTTGTTTGAGATGTCATTTCATTTCATTTTTGTTTTAGATGTCATTTCATTTCATTTTTGTTTAAGATATCATTACATTTAATTTTTGCTTTAGATGTCATTTCATTTCATTTTTGTTTTAGATGTCATTTCATTTCATTTTTGTTTTAGATGTCATTTCATTTCATTTTTGTTTTAGATGTCATTTCATTTCATGTTTGTTTTAGATGTCATTTCATTTCATTTTTGTTTTAGATGTCATTTCATTTCATTTTTGTTTTAGATGTCATTTCATTTCATTTTTGTTTTAGATGTCATTTCATTTCATTTTTGTTTGAGATGTCATTTCATTTCATTTTTGTTTTAGATGTCATTTAATTTCATTTTTGTTTGAGATGTCATTTCATTTCATTTTTGTTTGAGATGTCATTTCATTTCATTTTTGTTTTAGATGTCATTTCATTTCATTTTTGTTTAAGATATCATTACATTTAATTTTTGCTTTAGATGTCATTTCATTTCATTTTTGTTTTAGATGTCATTTCATTTCATTTTTGTTTTAGATGTCATTTCATTTCATTTTTGTTTGAGATGTCATTTAATTTCATTTTTGTTTTAGATGTCATTTCATTTCATTTTTGTTTTAGATGTCATTTCATTTCATTTTTGTTTTAGATGTCATTTCATTTCATTTTTGTTTTAGATGTCATTTCATTTCATTTTTGTTTAAGATATCATTACATTTAATTTTTGCTCGAGATATCATTACATTTCATTTTTGTTTGGGATGTCATTTCATTTCATTTTTGTTTGAGATGTCATTTCATTTCATTTTTGTTTGGGATGTCATTTCATTTCATTTTTGTTTGAGATGTCATTTCATTTCATTTATGTTTTAGATGTCATTTCATTTCATTTTTGTTTGAGATGTCATTTCATTTCATTTTTGTTTTAGATGTCATTTCATTTCATTTTTGTTTGAGATGTCATTTCATTTCATTTTTGTTTGAGATGTCATTTCATTTCATTTTTGTTTGGGATGTCATTTCATTTCATTTTTGTTTGAGATGTCATTTCATTACATTTTTGTTTTAGATGTCATTTCATTTCATTTTTGTTTTAGATGTAATTTCATTTCATTTTTGTTTGAGATGTCATTTCATTTCATTTTTGTTTTAGATATCATTATATTTCATTTTTGTTTGAGATATCATTACATTTCATTTTTTTTGGGATGTCATTTCATTTAATTTTTGTTTGAGATGTCATTTCATTACATTTTTGTTTGAGATGTCATTTCATTTCATTTTTGTTTTAGATGTCACTTCATTTCATTTTTGTTTGAGATATCATTACATTTCATTTTTGCTCGAGATATCATTACATTTCATTTTTGTTTGGGATGTCATTTCATTTCATTTTTGTTTGAGATGTCATTTCATTTCATTTTTGTTTGAGATGTCATTTCATTTCATTTTTGTTTGAGATGTCATTTCATTTCATTTTTGTTTTAGATATCATTACATTTCATTTTTGTTTGAGATATCATTGCATTTCATTTTTGTTTGGGATGTCATTTCATTTCATTTTTGTTTGAGATGTCATTTCATTTCATTTTTGTTTGAGATGTCATTTCATTACATTTTTGTTTTAGATGTCATTTCATTTCATTTTTGTTTTAGATGTCATTTCATTTCATTTTTGTTTGAGATGTCATTTCATTTCATTTTTGTTTTAGATATCATTATATTTCATTTTTGTTTGAGATATCATTACATTTCATTTTTTTTGGGATGTCATTTCATTTCATTTTTGTTTGAGATGTCATTTCATTACATTTTTGTTTGAGATGTCATTTCATTTCATTTTTGTTTTAGATGTCACTTCATTTCATTTTTGTTTTAGATATCATTACATTTAATTTTTGCTCGAGATATCATTACATTTCATTTTTGTTTGGGATGTCATTTCATTGCATTTTTGTTTGAGATGTCATTTAATTTCATTTTTGTTTTAGATGTCATTTCATTTCATTTTTGTTTGAGATGTCATTTCATTTCATTTTTGTTTTAGATGTCATTTCATTTCATTTTTGTTTAAGATATCATTACATTTAATTTTTGCTTTAGATGTCATTTCATTTCATTTTTGTTTTAGATGTCATTTCATTTCATTTTTGTTTTAGATGTCATTTCATTTCATTTTTGTTTTAGATGTCATTTCATTTCATGTTTGTTTTAGATGTCATTTCATTTCATTTTTGTTTTAGATGTCATTTCATTTCATTTTTGTTTTAGATGTCATTTCATTTCATTTTTGTTTTAGATGTCATTTCATTTCATTTTTGTTTGAGATGTCATTTCATTTCATTTTTGTTTTAGATGTCATTTAATTTCATTTTTGTTTGAGATGTCATTTCATTTCATTTTTGTTTGAGATGTCATTTCATTTCATTTTTGTTTTAGATGTCATTTCATTTCATTTTTGTTTAAGATATCATTACATTTAATTTTTGCTTTAGATGTCATTTCATTTCATTTTTGTTTTAGATGTCATTTCATTTCATTTTTGTTTTAGATGTCATTTCATTTCATTTTTGTTTGAGATGTCATTTAATTTCATTTTTGTTTTAGATGTCATTTCATTTCATTTTTGTTTTAGATGTCATTTCATTTCATTTTTGTTTTAGATGTCATTTCATTTCATTTTTGTTTGAGATGTCATTTCATTTCATTTTTGTTTAAGATGTCATTTCATTTCATTTTTGTTTTAGATGTCATTATATTTCATTTTTGTTTAAGATATCATTACATTTAATTTTTGCTCGAGATATCATTACATTTCATTTTTGTTTGGGATGTCATTTCATTTCATTTTTGTTTGAGATGTCATTTCATTTCATTTTTGTTTGGGATGTCATTTCATTTCATTTTTGTTTGAGATGTCATTTCATTTCATTTTTGTTTTAGATGTCATTTCATTTCATTTATGTTTTAGATGTCATTTCATTTCATTTTTGTTTTAGATGTCATTTCATTTCATTTATGTTTTAGATGTCATTTCATTTCATTTTTGTTTTAGATGTCATTTCATTTCATTTTTGTTTTAGATGTCATTTCATTTCATTTATGTTTTAGATGTCATTTAATTTCATTTTTGTTTGAGATGTCATTTCATTTCATTTTTGTTTTAGATGTCATTTCATTTCATTTTTGTTTGAGATGTCATTTCATTTCATTTTTGTTTGAGATGTCATTTCATTTCATTTTTGTTTTAGATGTCATTTCATTTCATGTTTGTTTTAGATGTCATTTCATTTCATTTTTGTTTTAGATGTCATTTCATTTCATTTTTGTTTTAGATGTCATTTCATTTCATTTTTGTTTTAGATGTCATTTGATTTCATTTTTGTTTAAGATATCATTACATTTAATTTTTGCTTTAGATGTCATTTCATTTCATTTTTGTTTTAGATGTCATTTCATTTCATTTTTGTTTTAGATGTCATTTCATTTCATTTTTGTTTTAGATGTCATTTCATTTCATGTTTGTTTTAGATGTCATTTCATTTCATTTTTGTTTTAGATGTCATTTCATTTCATTTTTGTTTTAGATGTCATTTCATTTCATTTTTGTTTTAGATGTCATTTCATTTCATTTTTGTTTTAGATGTCATTTCATTTCATTTTTGTTTTAGATGTCATTTAATTTCATTTTTGTTTGAGATGTCATTTCATTTCATTTTTGTTTGAGATGTCATTTCATTTCATTTTTGTTTGAGATGTCATTTCATTTCATTTTTGTTTAAGATATCATTACATTTAATTTTTGCTTTAGATGTCATTTCATTTCATTTTTGTTTTAGATGTCATTTCATTTCATTTTTTTTTTAGATGTCATTTCATTTCATTTTTGTTTGAGATGTCATTTAATTTCATTTTTGTTTTAGATGTCATTTCATTTCATTTTTGTTTGAGATGTCATTTCATTTCATTTTTGTTTTAGATGTCATTTCATTTCATTTTTGTTTTAGATGTCATTTCATTTCATTTTTGTTTTAGATGTCATTTCATTTCATTTTTGTTTTAGATATCATTACATTTCATTTTTGTTTGAGATGTCATTTCATTTCATTTTTGTTTTAGATGTCATTTCATTTCATTTTTGTTTTAGATGTCATTTCATTTCATTTTTGTTTAAGATATCATTACATTTAATTTTTGCTCGAGATATCATTACATTTCATTTTTGTTTGGGATGTCATTTCATTTCATTTTTGTTTGAGATGTCATTTCATTTCATTTTTGTTTGGGATGTCATTTCATTTCATTTTTGTTTGAGATGTCATTTCATTTCATTTTTGTTTTAGATGTCATTTCATTTCATTTTTGTTTGAGATGTCATTTCATTTCATTTTTGTTTTAGATGTCATTTCATTTAATTTTTGTTTGAGATGTCATTTCATTTCATTTTTGTTTGAGATGTCATTTCATTTCATTTTTGTTTGGGATGTCATTTCATTTCATTTTTGTTTGAGATGTCATTTCATTACATTTTTGTTTGAGATGTCATTTCATTTCATTTTTGTTTTAGATGTAATTTCATTTCATTTTTGTTTGAGATGTCATTTCATTTCATTTTTGTTTTAGATATCATTATATTTCATTTTTGTTTGAGATATCATTACATTTCATTTTTTTTGGGATGTCATTTCATTTAATTTTTGTTTGAGATGTCATTTCATTACATTTTTGTTTGAGATGTCATTTCATTTCATTTTTGTTTTAGATGTCACTTCATTTCATTTTTGTTTGAGATATCATTACATTTCATTTTTGCTCGAGATATCATTACATTTCATTTTTGTTTGGGATGTCATTTCATTTCATTTTTGTTTGAGATGTCATTTCATTTCATTTTTGTTTGAGATGTCATTTCATTTCATTTTTGTTTTAGATGTCATTTCATTTCATTTTTGTTTTAGATATCATTACATTTCATTTTTGTTTGAGATATCATTGCATTTCATTTTTGTTTGGGATGTCATTTCATTTCATTTTTGTTTGAGATGTCATTTCATTTCATTTTTGTTTGAGATGTCATTTCATTACATTTTTGTTTTAGATGTTATTTCATTTCATTTTTGTTTTAGATGTCATTTCATTTCATTTTTGTTTGAGATGTCATTTCATTTCATTTTTGTTTTAGATATCATTATATTTAATTTTTGTTTGAGATATCATTACATTTCATTTTTTTTGGGATGTCATTTCATTTCATTTTTGTTTGAGATGTCATTTCATTACATTTTTGTTTGAGATGTCATTTCATTTCATTTTTGTTTTAGATGTCACTTCATTTCAGTTTTGTTTTAGATATCATTACATTTAATTTTTGCTCGAGATATCATTACATTTCATTTTTGTTTGGGATGTCATTTCATTGCATTTTTGTTTGAGATGTCATTTCATATCATTTTTTTTTGAGATGTAATTTCATTTCATTTTTGTTTGAGATGTCATTTCATTTCATTTTTGTTTGAGATGTCATTTCATTTCATTTTTGTTTTAGATGTCATTTCCTTTGATTTTTGTTTGAGATGTAATTTCATTTCATTTTTGTTTGAATTAAATGAAATGTAATGATATCTAAAACAAAAATGAAATTAAATGACATCTCAAACAAAAATGAAATGAAATGACATCTAAAACAAAAATGAAATGAAATGACATCTCAAACAAAAATGTAATGAAATGGCATCTAAAACAAAAATGAAATGAAATGACATCCCAAACAAAAATGAAATGTAATTATATCTCAAACAAAAATGAAATGTAATGATATCTAAAACAAAAATTAAATGAAATGACATCTCAAACAAAAATGAAATGAAATGACATCTCAAACAAAAATGAAATGTAATGATATCTAAAACAAAAATGAAATGAAATGTCATTTCATTTCATTTTTGTTTGGGATTTCATTTCATTTCATTTTTGTTTGAGATGTCATTTCATTTCATTTTTGTTTGAGATGTCATTTCATTTCATTTTCGTTTGAGATGTCATTTCATTTCATTTTTGTTTTAGATGTCATTTCATTTCATTTTTGTTTGAGATGTCATTTCATTTCATTTTTGTTTGAGATGTCATTTCATTTAATTTTTGTTTGGGATGTCATTTCATTTCATTTTTGTTCGAGATGTCATTTCATTTTATTTTTTTTTGAGATGTCATTTCATTTCATTTTTTTTAGATGTCATTTCATTTCATTTTTGTTTTAGATGTCATTTCATTTAATTTTTGTTTGAGATGTCATTTTATTTCATTTTTGTTTTAGATGTCATTTCATTTCATTTTTGTTTGAGATGTCATTTCATTTCATTTTTGTTTTAGATGTCATTTCATTTCATTTTTGTTTTAGATGTCATTTCATTTCATTTTTGTTTGAGATGTCATTTCATTTCATTTTTGTTTTAGATGTCATTTCATTTCATTTTTGTTTTAGATATCATTACATTTAATTTTTTATTGAGATGTCATTTCATTTCATTTTTGTTTGAGATGTCATTTCATTTCATTTTTGTTTGAGATGTCATTTCATTTCATTTTTGTTTTAGATGTAATTTCATTTCATTTTTGTTTTAGATGTCATTTCATTTCATTTTTGTTTGAGATGTCATTTCATTTCATTTTTTTTGAGATGTCATTTCATTTCATTTTTGTTTTAGATGTCATTTCATTTTTGTTTTAGATATCATTTCATTTCATTTTTGTTTTAGATGTCATTTCATTTCATTTTTGTTTTAGATATAATTTCATTTCATTTTTGTTTGAGATGTCATTTCATTTCATTTTTGTTTGAGATGTCATTTCATTTCTTTTTTGTTTGAGATGTCATTTCATTTCATTTTTGTTTTAGATGTAATTTCATTTCATTTTTGTTTTAGATGTCATTTCATTTCATTTTTGTTTGAGATGTCATTTCATTTCATTTTTGTTTGAGATGTCATTTCATTTAATTTTTGTTTGAGATATCATTTCATTTCATTTTTGTTTTAGATGTCATTTCATTTCATTTTTGTTTTAGATATCATTTCATTTCATTTTTGTTTGAGATGTCATTTCATTTCATTTTTGTTTGAGATGTCATTTCATTTCATTTTTGTTTGAGATGTCATTTCATTTCATTTTTGTTTTAGATGTAATTTCATTTCATTTTTGTTTGAGATGTCATTTCATTTCATTTTTGTTTTAGATATCATTATATTTCATTTTTGTTTGAGATATCATTACATTTCATTTTTTTTGGGATGTCATTTCATTTAATTTTTGTTTGAGATGTCATTTCATTACATTTTTGTTTGAGATGTCATTTCATTTCATTTTTGTTTTAGATGTCACTTCATTTCATTTTTGTTTGAGATATCATTTCATTTCATTTTTGTTTGAGATGTCATTTCATTTCATTTTTGTTTGAGATGTCATTTCATAACATTTTTGTTTTAGAGGTCATTTCATTTCATTCTTGTTTTAGATATCATTACATTTAATTTTTGTTTGAGATGTCATTTCATTTCATTTTTGTTTGAGATGTCATTTCATTTCATTTGTTTTAGATGTCATTTCATATCATTTTTGTTTTAGATGTCATTTCATTTCATTTTTGTTTTAGATGTCATTTCATTTCATTTTTGTTTGAGATGTCATTTCATTTCATTTTCGTTTTAGATGTCATTTCATTTTTGTTTTAGATGTCATTTCATTCGATTTTTGTATTAGATGTCATTTCATTTCATTTTTGTTTTAGATGTCATTTCATTTCATTTTTGTTTTAGATGTCATTTAATTTCATTTTTGTTTTAGATGTCATTTCATTTCATTTTTGTTTTAAATGTTATTTCATTTCATTTGTTTTAGATGTCATTTCATTTCATTTTTGTTTTAGATGTCATTTCATTTCATTTTTGTTTTAGATGTCATTTCATTTCATTTTTGTTTTAGATGTCATTTCATTTTTGTTTGAGATGTCATTTCATTTCATTTTTGTTTGAGATATCATTTCATTTCATTTTTGTTTTAGATGTCATTTCATTTCATTTGTTTTAGATGTTATTTCATTTCATTTTTGTTTCAGATGTCATTTCATTTCATTTTTGTTTGAGATGTCATTTCATTTCATTTTTGTTTTAGATGTCATTTCATTTCATTTTGATTTTAGATATCATTTCATTTCATTTTTGTTTTAGATATCATTTCATTTCATTTTTGTTTTAGATATCATTACATTAAATTTTTGTTTGAGATTTCATTTCATTTCATTTTTGTTTGAGATGTCATTTCATTTCATTTTTGTTTGAGATGTCATTTCATTTCATTTTTGTTTTAGATGTCATTTCATTTCATTTTTGTTTTAGATATCATTTCATTTCATTTTTGTTTTAGATATCATTTCATTTCATTTTTGTTTTAGATATCATTACATAAAATTTTTGTTTTAGATGTCATTTCATTTCATTTTTGTTTGAGATGTCATTTCATTTGATTTTTGTTTTAGATGTCATTTCATTTCATTTTTGTTTTAGATATCATTTCATTTCATTTTTGTTTGAGATGTTTTTCATTTCATTTTTGTTTGAGATGTCATTTCATTTCATTTTTGTTTGAGATGTCATTTCATTTCTTTTTTGTTTGAGATGTCATTTCATTTAATTTTTGTTTTAGATGTAATTTCATTTCATTTTTGTTTTAGATGTCATTTCATTTCATTTTTGTTGGACATGTCATTTCATTTCATTTTTGTTTGAGATGTCATTTCATTTCATTGTTGTTTGAGATGTCATTTCATTTTTGTTTTAGATGTCATTTCATTTTTGTTTTAGATGTCATTTCATTTCATTTGTTTTAGATGTCATTTCATTTCATTTTTGTTTTAGATATCATTACATTAAATTTTTGTTTGAGATATCATTTCATTTCATTTTTGTTTTAGATATCATTTCATTTCATTTTTGTTTTAGATATCATTACATTAAATTTTTGTTTGAGATTTCATTTCATTTCATTTTTGTTTGAGATGTCATTTCATTTCATTTTTGTTTGAGATGTCATTTCATTTCATTTTTGTTTGAGATTTCATTTCATTTCATTTTTGTTTTAGATGTCATTTCATTTAATTTTTGTTTTAGATGTCATTTCATTTAATTTTTGTTTTAGATGTCATTTCATTTCATTTTTCTTTTAGATGTCATTTCATTTCATTTTTGTTTTAGATATCATTTCATTTCATTTTTGTTTTAGATGTCATTTCATTTCATTTTTGTTTTAGATATCATTACATTAAATTTTTGTTTGAGATATCATTTCATTTCATTTTTGTTTTAGATATCATTTCATTTCATTTTTGTTTTAGATATCATTACATTAAATTTTTGTTTGAGATGTCATTTCATTTCATTTTTGTTTGAGATGTCATTTCATTTCATTTTTGTTTGAGATGTAATTTCATTTCATTTTTGTTTTAGATGTCATTTCATTTCATTTTTGTTTGAGATGTAATTTCATTTCATTTTTGTTTTAGATATCATTTCATTTCATTTTTGTTTGAGATGTCATTTCATTTCATTTTTGTTTGAGATGTCATTTCATTTCATTTTTGTTTGAGATATCATTTCATTTCATTTTTGTTTTAGATGTCATTTCATTTCATTTTTGTTTTAGATATCATTTCATTTCATTTTTGTTTGAGATGTCATTTCATTTCATTTTTGTTTGAGATGTAATTTCATTTCATTTTTGTTTTAGATGTCATTTCATTTCATTTTTGTTTGAGATGTCATTTCATTTCATTTTTTTTGAGATGTCATTTCATTTCATTTTTGTTTTAGATGTCATTTCATTTCATTTTTGTTTGAGATATCATTTCATTTCATTTTTGTTTTAGAGGTCATTTCATTTCATTTTTGTTTTAGATATCATTACATTTACTTTTTGTTTGAGATGTCATTTCATTTCATTTTTGTTTGAGATGTCATTTCATTTCATTTGTTTTAGATCTCATTTCATTTCATTTTTGTTTTAGATGTCATTTCATTTCATTTTTGTTTTAGATGTCATTTCATTTCATTTTTGTTTTAGATGTCATTTCATTTTTGTTTGAGATGTCATTTCATTTCATTTTTGTTTGAGATATCATTTCATTTCATTTTTGTTTTAGATGTAATTTCATTTCATTTGTTTTAGATGTCATTTCATTTCATTTTTGTTTTAGATGTCATTTCATTTCATTTTTGTTTCAGATGTCATTTCATTTCATTTTTGTTTTAGATGTCATTTCATTTCATTTTGATTTTAGATATCATTTCATTTCATTTTTGTTTTAGATATCATTTCATTTCATTTTTGTTGTAGATATCATTACATTAAATTTTTGTTTGAGATTTCATTTCATTTCATTTTTGTTTGAGATGTCATTTCATTTCATTTTTGTTTGAGATGTCATTTCATTTCATTTTTGTTTTAGATGTCATTTCATTTCATTTTTGTTTTAGATATCATTTCATTTCATTTTTGTTTTAGATATCATTTCATTTCATTTTTGTTTTAGATATCATTACATTAAATTTTTGTTTGAGATATCATTTCATTTCATTTTTGTTTTAGATATCATTTCATTTCATTTTTGTTTTAGATATCATTACATTAAATTTTTGTTTGAGATTTCATTTCATTTCATTTTTGTTTGAGATGTCATTTCATTTCATTTTTGTTTGAGATGTCATTTCATTTCATTTTTGTTTGAGATGTAATTTCATTTCATTTTTGTTTTAGATGTCATTTCATTTCATTTTTGTTTGAGATGTCATTTCATTTCATTTTTGTTTTAAGATTCAAATATTAATAACTTCATTTTATTTCAGTATTTAATTTATGTATTTCTGTTGTATTAAATGCTAGCTTTAATTTTTTTTTTTTTTTTTTTTTTTCTTGTCCATAAATGTTTATTTATCTACCGAGTTGATTGCAAAAATAGATCACCTAATTGTACTCATTTTTAGTTCGTGGGAGGGGAATCTATCACCATACTTTCCCTTAAACAGGTCCGTTGGACTTTTATTAAGTACAATACTTAATAGTTATTTTTTATTTATTTATTTATTTATTTATTTATTTTTTTTTAATGGAGAGTAGAAAACGCATTGTGGATGCGTTATCGGCAGCTCCTGTTACTCTCGCTTCTTCTTATTTGTCCCTCAGTCCTCATTTTTAAATGAGTGATTTTTCTGACAAAGGGAGAAGAAAAAGCTGTTTTCTAGGTTGGCAGTATTTTTGCGCGAACAGTTGGCAGAGTTGGTGGAAATTTTCTGTTTCTATGTCTATCCTTGTAGCCATGTCACTAGTAAGGGTGCTGGAGGTAAACGTTTTGTCTGGGCTGACGTTATCCGCCTGATAGTCAGGGGCCCGAACCTTGGATTAACCACTAAGGAGGCTGTCCTATCAGCAGGTGCAAAGTACTGGGGCTGCTGTATTGCCATTTGGTGAATGGAATCTGGACCATGCAGTAGCTTCTGGTGGGGCCTCTCGATGCCATACTAGTGGGTAATTGTTACGGCTTTACCTTATCATGTGGTACAAAAAAAAAAAAAAATTCTTCGTTTCTTTTTCTCTCTTAGTTTCCCCTCTCTGTCCTGCTCTAAGTAAATCTGTCAACCTAGTCCACAAATTCCAAAATTTCATCATGACAAGTTTCAAGAAAAAATACACGATTAAACCCGGTTCTCCAACTTCCAACGTAGACCCCTACTACCATGTCTCCTTCTCCAACATCAGGGGTCTACGTTCTAACCTTCCAGAGGTTGAAACCCAATTACAGGAGACTAAACCAGACCTTTTATTTTTAAGTGAAACTGGCATTGGACAGGCTATTTCCCTTGATGAGTTTGCAATTACAGGATACTCTAACTTAACTTCTAAATCTGACCCCCAAGATCGCCATGGGCATGGAATATGTGCCTATATTAAAGATAGCTTTCCATGTGGGAGGGACATCTCCAGGGAAGATCCTAACTTACCCTATATGTGCTTCCGGGTTGCTTTAGCTCACACTACTGCATTTATATTTACTCTCTATCGCCCCCACAACAGCGGAGTTACTATCTTTCAAAGCATATCTGAGAAAATTGACCAAGTCCTTTCTACTTATCCTTCAGCTAACATTCACGTATGTGGAGACTTCAATGTTCACAACGTCGAATGGTTGACCCACTCAAACAAGACCGATGATGAGGGGAGGTTCTGTCATGATTTCTCCATTGCCTATGACCTCACTCAGATTGTTCAGGAACCTACCCGTGTGCCCGATAATGACGGCCAGTATGCGAGCCTACTAGACCTTTTTCTCACAACTTGCCCTGAACTATGTTCAGTTTCTGTTCTGTCGCCTCTTGGATCTTCCGACCACTCTGTTGTATCAATTAAGATAAAAATGAAATGTAATAAGTCCCCAGACGTACCTCTTCATCGTACAGTATATCGATACACTAAGGCTGACTGGGATAGCTTCCGTACATTTATATCTGATCTACCTCTGCATTCCATGTTTAAAAAGGATGTGTCCTCTATAGTATTAGACCTAACTGAATGGTTAATTGTAGGTATTGACCATTTCATACCCTCTAAAAAATTTCAGCAAAAACCTAACAGCCAGCCATGGTTCTCTCCAGAATGTGCTGCTGCCATTGCGCACAGAAATCACTTTTTCCACTGCTTCAAACGTAATAGATGTATGGAAACTAAAGCCGTTTTCAGGACTGCCAGCAACCATTGTAAGAAAGTAATAAGGAACGCAAGAGAGTTGTATGCTCAATCTGTTAAGTCCAAAGTAGCTGAGCAGCGGCTTGGTTCCCACCAGTTTTGGCAAATAGCAAACAGAATCCTGAACAGAAGCGTGTGCTCCATCCCAACTATTATCAATGGATCTGAGGTAATCTCGTCAGCATCAGACAAAGCCAAACTCTTTGTCAAGAACTTTGCAGCTAATTCTACCCTTTGCGACCAAGACCGCCAACCCCCAATATTTCCTCTTGTATCAGAAAACACGCTATGTGATATACGTATATCTGTACGTGATGTTGCCAAGCTAATCAAAAACCTTGATTCCAGTAAAGCAACTGGCCCTGATGGTATTCCAATTATAGTACTCAAAAAACTTCAACCTGAACTAGCGCCCATACTTACAAAACTGTTTAAACGTTGTCTTAAGGAGAATAGTTTCCCATCTCCCTGGAAAATCTCATCAGTATGCCCTGTATTTAAGAATTCAGGTGATCGCTCATCCCCCTCTCAGTACAGGCCAATAAGTCTCCTGTGCGTCATGAGTAAGTTGCTAGAATCTGTATTAAATACAGAAGTAATCAAACATCTCAACAAAAATAACCTTCTTAGTGACACTCAATATGGTTTCCGTTCTGCTAGATCTACAGCAGATGTCCTTACAGTTATATCGCATAGGATTAGCAAATCTCTCGACGGTGGCAATCTTTCTAGGACAATTGCTCTTGACATATCTAAAGCCTTTGATAGGGTATGGCATAAAGGTTTACTTCATAAGATCGCTAGCTATGGTATAGCTGGAAAAGTCTTCTCAATTATTAAATCATTTCTTTCTGATAGATTCATAAGAGTAGTAGTTGAGGGGCAAAAATCAGAAGCTCACAATATTAATGCCGGTGTCCCTCAGGGATCCATCCTGGGCCCAACTCTTTTCCTGATCTACATTAATGATCTTCCAAATCATATCCTTACATCATTTGTAGACATTTATGCTGACGACACTACCATTTATGGTACCACATCTAAGACAGTAAACGAGCAAGTTCTCTCCAATTCTCTCTCCTCTGATCTTGAGCACGTAGTACAATGGGGAAAGGAGTGGCTGGTTACTTTTAATGCATCTAAAACCAAGCTTCTCTCTTTACATCATCAACATTCTAATCCACATTTGTCATCAATTGAAATGAATGGCTCTCGTCTTCAGGAGGCCTCAAGTTTTGACAAGCTTCTGGGCTTGACCATTACTCCTGATCTTAAATGGAACACGTATATCAAATCTGTTGCCAAGGCCGCTGGAAAAATGGTGGGATCTTTCTATCGATCCAGTAGATATCTCACTGCTGATGCTATTCTCTATCTATATAAGAGCCAGGTACGTCCAAGGATGGAATACTGTTGCCACATCTGGGCAGGAGCTGCTAGAAAGAACTTGTCCTGCCTTGATAGAGTTCAAAATAGACTTCGTAGCCTCGTAGGAGATGTCCTTTTCTCCTCCTTGCAACCTCTATCTCACAGAAGAGATGTTGCGAGTTTGTCTCTGATGTATCGTTATTTTCATGGAAAGTGTTCAACTGAGCTTCAATCTATGGTCCCCCCTCGCCAAACTTTCACAAGAAACACTCGTCTAGCTGTAAACACTATCAATAATTTCCCCCACTCTTTATCTGTGCCTAAACCTAAACGTAGATTCCATGAACAAAGCTTCTTTCTTAGAACTGCACGCCTGTGGAATTGTCTTCCGTTTTCCTGCTTTCCGGCTGACTACAATATGGTTTTGTTCAAGTCTAAAGTAAATAAGTTCTTGATGAGCCGTTCCATATAAGTTATTAAATTTACCAAATTTTCATTACTAATGATTACTATATTGACCAACTTCTACTGTACACTCTTTAACCCTTATCCTTGAGTGGCCTCTGGGCCTTGATAATGTGGTGATGCCTTTGTAAAAAAAAAAAAAAAAAAAAAAAAAAAAAAAAGATATCATTTCATTTCATTTTTGTTTTAGATATCATTTCATTTCATTTTTGTTTTAGATATCATTACATTAAATTTTTGTTTGAGATGTCATTTCATTTCATTTTTGTTTGAGATGTCATTTCATTTCATTTTTGTTTGAGATGTCATTTCATTTCATATTTGTTTGAGATGTAATTTCATTTCATTTTTGTTTTAGATGTCATTTCATTTCATTTTTGTTTGAGATGTCATTTCATTTCATTTTTTTTGAGATGTCATTTCATTTCATTTTTGTTTTAGATGTCATTTCATTTCATTTTTGTTTGAGATATCATTTCATTTCATTTTTGTTTTAGAGGTCATTTTATTTCATTTTTGTTTTAGATATCATTACATTTAATTTTTGTTTGAGATGTCATTTCATTTCATTTTTGTTTGGGATGTCATTTCATTTAATTTTTGTTTGAGATGTCATTTCATTTAATTTTTGTTTGAGATGTCATTTCATTTCATTTTTGTTTTAGATGTCATTTCATTTCATTTTTGTTTTAGATGTCATTTCATTTCATTTTTGTTTTAGATGTCATTTCATTTCATTTTTGTTTGAGATGTCATTTCATTTCATTTTTGTTTTAGATGTCATTTCATTTTTGTTTGAGATATCATTTCATTTCATTTTTGTTTTAGATATCATTACATTAAATTTTTGTTTGAGATTTCATTTCATTTCATTTTTGTTGTAGATGTCATTTCATTTCATTTTTGTTTTAGATGTCATTTCATTTCATTTTTGTTTTAGATATCATTACATTAACTTTTTGCTCGAGATATCATTACATTAAATTTTTGTTTGGGATGTCATTTCATTTCATTTTTGTTTTAGATGTCATTACATTTCATTTTTGTTTGAGATGTCATGTCATTTCATTTTTGTTTGAGATGTCATTTCATTTCATTTTTGTTTTAGATATCATTACATTAACTTTTTGCTCGAGATATCATTACATTAAATTTTTGTTTGGGATGTCATTTCCTTTAATTATTGTGTGGGATGTCATTTTATTTCATTTTTGTTTGGGATATGATTTTATTTAAAATTTGTTTGGGTTTTGATTTAATTTTATTTTCATCATTTTGTAATTACATTTCATTTTTTGTTTTTTTTCCATTACATCTTTCAGTTTTGATGTAGATAGTTGGACAAAGAGAGTCAATTTTGTTCCCAAATATGCACACTATTGATAATATAATAAAAAAAACTACTGATACTTCTACTATTGCTGCTGCTAATAATAATAATAATAATAATAATAATAATAATAATAATAATAATAAATTAATAATAATAATAAACAAATAAACTAATAAATGAATTATAAATAAATATAAAACTTAAACTATATGAGAGTTATCTTGGTTGTAGACGAAGTTGACCTTCACAAATCAAATGGAGAAAACTGTGATAATCATATGAAAAGTAACATCCATTGTGGATTAAAAATATTAAATAAATATAAAAAATAACAAGCTAATGCACTAATCACAATGCAGTAAAAATAAAACTAGAAAGAATAAAATAAATATATCGATAAGTAGACACGATATAACATTAGCTGGAACAAACCAATCGTTAGTAAACAATTGAAAAATAGAAATAAAATAAAAAACAAGACAAATAATAAAAAAATAAACAAACAAGGAAAACAGTCCCGAATTTTATTTCAAAGTTGTTTGGTGAGTTACGTGTATCAGAATTTGGTGGGAATTTTTGACACCCCTAACACAAAATTGCAAGCAAAATATAAAAAAAACTCGTAATTTCTCCTTTTAAAGTGGGTTGTTTATTTTTTTTCTGGAATATACTTCCATAATAAACTATTAAAATTGTTTAAAAAAATAATAGAAATATAATTTTCTTTTTTTTTTTTAAACAGCATTTACAAAGTGCCGGCACGTGTTCATGCAGCCATTTTTTTTTACGTATGAAATCAATTGAATTTTACAAGTTAATTTTTTTTCAATTTTTAAACTTTAAAAATCTATTAAAATGTTTCTATTCGTTCAATTTTTACGATATTTTCAGGGTTAATGTAAAATTTTATGCCTTTTCCAATAAGCCGAATATACTATTTTAGACAAACATTTTTTTAAATTCACCCCCATTTTGAAATATCTATTAAAATTGAAATAATTAATTTACTCACCAAAGTTTTATATAACACAAATTGAAGATAAAAGATCAATAAAATATTCTAATTTAAAATAAAAATGAAGTGTTTTTGGAAATTTACCTCTAAAGTCCAAAGTGTAAAACCTTCTTTTTTTTTTTTTAAAACACGTTGATTTTTTTTAAGTGAAAGCTTATGTTATGCTTAGATTGTCAAGTAAATATCGGACCCTGACCACAATTTTTTCTATTTCATTCAATGTTTCCTTTTATTAGATATTTAAAAGCAAATCACTCGATAAAGAATAAATAAAATATATTAATCAAAATCTCATATATTTCATTAAGGGAATAAAAAAATATTCGGTAGAAAAACTGATAAGTGAATGTGTTCATTTTTTTTAGCTAAGGTGGCCCCAAAATACCAATTTTGGTTTACAGCAATAGAAAGAGACATTAATTGTGGCGCTTCGAAGCCACCGGAAGATAAACTCGAAGAAAATCAGGGATCTATCTCCCTTTATTTTAACAGGGAAAAACATCTGAGTTTGCGTTTTTTTTTTAATCCTTGTATAAAATGTGTTTTATTTAAAAAGAACATGGAATATAAGTGTAACTATGGAATAAATTCTTAACAATGAACAATGGAAGTACCCATTGAATAGTATTTTTATAGATGATTTTTTGGAATTTATATATATTTGTTATAATCGAAGTAAAATTTCGTTGATTTTCTTTAAATCTTTTTAAAAGAAAACCGATTTAAAAAAAACAAACATTGCATAATTTGCTATTAAACTTTTTTTTTTTAATTTGGTCTTTGCTCCTTTAATTGAAAAAAAAAATTAAGATTTGAATTACATTTTTCAAGTAGTTATAAGCTTCGAAAGATAGTAAGTTGAATTCAAGTTCTTATCACGCATTTTTAATGGCGGCTACTAATACACCTAGTGTTGACTGTTGAGCTATCTGAAGTTTGCAAAGAGCGTGAAATCATAGTTATAGTTTTTAAAAGCACGTAATTATTTTAAATAATATATATGAGAGAGAAGAAGGGGAGAGAAAGTGAGTGTGTGTGTATATGTATATGAGTGTGAGAGAGAGAAAGAGAAAGAGAGAGAGAGAGAGAGAGAGTGTGTGTGTGAACGATTAGAAACGAAGACCTAACGAATGAAAACACCAATAAATAAGCAACGAAGAATCGCCTGAACGAATGAAAGCTAACAAAAAAAAAATAAATAAAAATAAAAATAAAAACACACACAAAAAAAGTAAAAGAGCAAGGAAAAAAGAAAGAAATTTCCATTTTTAATTAATTTTTCTATAATAGAGGCAGCGAGGAGGAGAAAGGGAGATAAATAATGACAGTTAGTAAAAAAACAAAAACAAAAAAAAAACACCAACTCACTCTAGATCTTAAAATGAGTCTATTTAATTCGCGCGCTTAATGCTATTCCAGACTTTAGCTTGACAGATCGATCTACAAACAGTGTCCCTTCTAATGACCGATAGACATATCTAAGAATGATCAACCGACCAATAGCTCTATTATAGAAACATCTACGAATGCTATTTAGAATGTAAACGAGACAGACCGATTGAAAATACTACAAAAAGCTGCCGGACAGACCAACGACAATCCTATTCGAGACAGACGACCGAAAGTAAGCGTGAGAAAACCGACGAAATAGTATTTGAAGCGAAATTTAATCGTGACAGACCAATGAAAATGCTATTTCAAATCTAAGGAATGAAAATACTATTTCAAACATGCGTTAAAAACCGACGAAATATTGTTTCAAATGTATGTGTGACGGATCGACAAAAATGCTATTTTAAACCTAAGCGTGACAAACGAAAAATGTTATTTACCAGCTTAAGTTTGATGGAGCATTGCAACAAACTACATGAAATGCTATTTCAAAATAACGTGTTAGAGACGGACCGACTGAAAGAGATTATCACAGAATAAGAGGGCGCATCTGAATTGAAGCACAATTGATGAGGGAGTGTGCAAAGTAAATGCAATGGTCGATCATTTTGAAGAAAGCTGCTGCTACTGCTGCTGCTGCTGCTGCTTTGAGGTGATGTCAACAAAAAAGTATGCAACGAACGATTGCAGTGGGCGGGTTAGAACGTGGTTGGAACAGCCGTAAAATAAGGGTAGGAAGGGGCGAAACAACTTCAATGGCAGGGGGAATCTCGTTTGAATTGTATATTATCTGAGGAAAAAGAGTGGAGTATGGACAGGAACAGTGAGCGGTCGAACATGTGTCCTTTTAATTTATGCGTTTAGTGATGATTTTTCAACTTTTAGTGTAACAAACCAAGGAATAGTTTAGTTCGAGAGTAAAAGTGACAGATTAACGAAAATTCTATTCCAAACTTGAGCAAAACAGATTAACAACCGACAGACAATGACTCTTATTGAGATGCGTCCATTCAATCTTCGCATTTAACGCTGAAAATGCTGTTTTGAACTTAAACGGTACCGACCGACAAATCCACTCATAAATCCGGTGGAGACATCAGCCAAAATAGGAAATAAGATATAGAGAGAGAGGGGGGGGGGAGACTGCGTGTAAGAGAAAAGAGGGGGAGAAATAGAATGAATCAAGGAGAATGTGTGCAAAAAGAAACAAAAGAAGTCAGATGTAAATAGAGAGACTGAGAGAGGAATTGCGAGAAGAGAAAGAGAGAGAGAGAGAGAGGGGAGTGAGGGAGAGAGAGGGGGGAAAGGGAGGGGGAGAGTAGAGAGTAATGAAAGTAGGTCAATGTATTAGCAGCCCTTTTTATACTCTTTCTTTCTTTCTTTCTTTCTTTATAATAATGGCGCCACCATCCTAAAAAGAAAACAGGAAAATATGGCGGTTAATAAATAAACAGTGAACGATAGGAAAATGTGAAAGAAGAAGACGATTTGAGCGTTTGTTAAATTGGTGAAAAAATTATGAATGATTAAAAATAAAAGAAAATACAATATAACAAGTAAAGAATGTAAAAAAAAAAAAACTTCATGCCATTCAAGAGACCTCTTAAGTCAGTGGGTTAGTTGTTCAGTGGTGTTCACTGATCTGTCACGCTTAAGTTTGAAATAGAATTTGCGTTGCCAAACGTGAAGATCAGATGGGCGCATTTTACCGAGTAAGAACGATTTCTTACCTGCCGTATAACCTATTTAATACAAAAAAAAACTTGCTAACTTCTCTGTACTCGATCGCCACTTGAGCGAACTCTAATTTTTGTTCCCCTTTGAACTCCCTTAAAACATTTACCGTAAGAATTTTTCTTTTTATCTTCATGTGCCTAGCATCAGTCAGAATTTCCACGAACAGAGTTTCTTTGCAATTGCTTCTCACCATTACAACCGGACTATTTTCCAGATGGCTACAGCCTTTGGCCATTTTCAAATCTAATATCTACAAATTCCTGTCATAAACTGCCCCGAAAGTAATCAAACACATAATATTGATTAATGCTAGTACTTCCATAATGTTTCTAATCTTATTGGTTGGCATTAATTTTTCATCCCATGTTCCCTTGCCTCGGAATTGATAGACTTTCACCTTGATAAGCTATCACCTTGATAGTAAAAATAAAAAATATATATTTTCGTTCATGCTTTTTATACTAACATTTCAAAGAACTATTGCTACACCATTTTCTATTTTGCTTATAAGCAACTAATTTGAACCATTCATTCAGCGATGTTTCTGTAATGCCAATTTCAATCATTACTTAACTTTAACTACTTTACTGCTCGTATTAAGAAAATATTTGTGAAATTTACTTAGTACTCGAAAAATAATTCGCTTAAATGCATATGAATATGTAAGACGTAAATTTTACGTCTACTTATTCTGCAGATTATAAAAAAGTTCATTTAATTTAAGCAAAACCATTTATGTAACGTTCTCCTATTAAAGTTAAATGTTATGCTAATTTCCTTAAATTTATCAAACACCTATGGAGTAATAATTCTTTAAAATTAATCAGATATTATCACCGTAACAACTATTGCCTTAGTAATGTCGAACTTATTTTTATATGCCATCCGATCACTTTTCTTTTTTCGTATTTCTCCATTTTAAAAAACGACCCTGGTGTCTAACTCTGTCCCGTGGGGAGGCATTGTAAATAGGAACAGTGAAACTAAACATCATGTTGTCAAAGTATATCGTTAGATAATTACAGAATTGAAAACAGGCTATTTATCAAATCTGGATGAACTATATATATATATATATATATATATATATATATATATATATATATATATATATATATATATATATATATATATATATATATGGCGTTAATCGTGACACCCTGCAGTCTGCACTGATTATTCACGCAAGGATAAAACACTAGTGTTTGTAGGTATTTACTAATTATTATAGTAAGTAATTATGTCAGCTCCTTTAAGAAACTTGTTTCGTATCGTTGAGCACTTTCAGTTGTAATAAAGTCGGTCAAATTAGCTCATATGCGCAGCTCGTCATATAATGATTTGATCACTCTGACTGACGTTAAAAGGATTTAATAAGAATAAATGTTTAATTTCAACTGTATCTCTCGCGATTGACCGTAGCCGAGTGGTTCAGGTCCTGAAGCCTAGAAGCCAGACATAACTTCTGTTCCCGGGGTTCGAATCTCTCGGCTGTCGTTAATCGTGACACCCTGCACTGATGATTACCGAAAGGATGAAACACTAGTGTCTGTAGGTATTTAATAATTATTATAGTTAATAATGATAATAATAATAATAATAATATATATTCGGCGTTTCATCCACTCTAGGACTCCTCAGGCTTATGCGCGAATTCTGTGGTTGTTTATCGTTTTTATATGCTCCTCTTCTATTGAGATTTTAGTTAGCCAATCAGCTTTCTAGTATCCACCGCGCCCCTTCCTATGCCAATGGGCATGCATTTTATCGGACAAAGGATCTGTTTTAAAACTAGGTTAGTGTTTTTTTTTTTTTTTTTAATTGTTAGTTTATATATAAATATATATATATGTGTACATAGATATATGCACATATATATATGCATATATATATATGCATATATATATATATATATATATATATATATATATATATAAATACATATATGTGTGATCGTTTATGTATATTCATGTTTATTTAATTTATTTATTTGTTTATTTTCTATAGTTTTTGTTAGTTTTAAAACTATTTTGTATCGCTATCCTAGAGTAAATTTTATTTTGTGAACACAGTTATTTGCTATTTCTCTTCTACAGTTTAATAGATGTTGGGGTTCTTTAAAGTACAGGATAGCAAATTTTTCATGAAGGCATAATCTACATGGGTCGTCTAGATGCTTACACGTGGTAGCTTGTCTTATTATTTTCCATTCGACTACCGGCGAATGTCCGCTTTCTTTGAGTTCCCAGTATTTATTCGCTAGTGTTGTTTTTATACGGTGTTTTTATTGTTGAATGTACTTTTGTGGTCATAGTATCGGGTTTTGAAATCTAAGGAAGTCATGCCTACGTAATATTTCTTGTTATTCGGGTTTTCTTTCGCAAATATTGTTTCCTGATAAAGTACACTTTTGGTTAGACATTTATTTTGAACTGAGCAAAGTGTGCGGTGTCTACAGTTGCATTCATCTTGTTCGTTATTAGTATTTTTATTTATAGTATGGTTGTTCCTGTCGGGGGTTGGTTTATTATTATTATTATTATTATTATTATTATTATTATTATTATTATTATTATTATTATTATTTTCTGCTAGTGTTGGTTTTATTTTTGTCATGGTGTTTACTTTTTTATTGTTTATTTTGTTGTTGTTTACATTGTTTTTATCTAATATTTTGTTATTATGTGCTTTAATTATCATCTCTAAATTTTCGCAACAACTGTAGGATAACTTTAAGGTATTTTTTTTGAAGATTTTGTGTAAGGGGTTGGTTGCGAGAAAGTATTTTTCAATAAGATCTAGAAATTTCTTGCCAAGTTTTGTTTTTAACATTTGATTGTATGGGGCCGTATACCAAATTATAGTTCTTTTTCTTCTATTTTTACTTTTATTATAGTTATTGGTGTTTTGTTGCTTATATTTGATATCGATATTTTTGCATCCACTATTTTTTAGGGCTGTTTCGTAGATATTGGTTGACCTGTTAAATACATTTTCATCGCTTGAGTTATTACTAAGTCTACTTACGATCGAGTTAGGAATGTGTTTTATAATTGATGGTGGGTGATTGGACTTAGGGTTTACGTATATTGGAGTAGCGTTATCTTTTAAGTAGGGTTAATATGTGTTTTTATCTAAATTTAACGTGACGTCCAGGAAGTTCGTTATTTTTATGTTAGCTGATACGTCTGCTTTTAGACCTAATTTTTTCATTTCCTTGTGTATGATTTTCTTAAAGTTTTCTCCCTTGACTTTGTTGGAGTTTTTTTTATTATAGCTAGCCCGTCATCTCTATATAGGCCGATATCCGTAGTATCGAATATGCTTGTGAGGGTATATAGAATGAATAATCCCACAAGATCTGATGCCTCTGCAGAATCCCTGGCACCCATCGCCAAATCAAACGAATTTTTGATTTTAGTTTTTATCCATTGGTTATTGTTATTTATTAGAACTGATTTTCTACATTTTTTTAATGATGTTGATTTCTTCCGAGGATATATCAGTGTATGCCTCTGCAAATTCTAGGGCAATGTTAAAAAGTTCTTCGGATATCGAGGGATAAAAGTCTATGATGTCAAACTGTATAAACGTACATTTATCTTTGTTTTCTATATTTTTAAACCAGGTGATTGCTCGGTAGTATTTGCCCACTGGTTTAATTCTAGGTCTTGTTTGATTTGTTTGTTTACTCTAGAAAGTATTGTTTTGCTAATTCTACCTATTTCTGGTTTAGTTGGGTTTATCAGGCGGGTGCTGGGATTATTATTAAAGTCCCATTTGTGGCCTTTAAGCAGAATGTATGCTTCTCTAGGTTTCAATTTGCCAACTTTATCGTTAATTTTTAATTTATCGGTAATTTGTTTACTAACACTAGCAGAAATAATAACAACAACAACAACAACAACAACAACAATAACAACAATAATAATAATAATAATAATAATAATAATAATAATAATAATAATAATAATAATAATAATAATAATAATAATAATAATAATCAACCCCGGACAAGACTAATAGTATAGAAATATAAACAAAAATACTAATAACGAACAAGATGAATGCAACTGTAGACACCGCACACTTTGCCCAGTTCAAAATAAATGTCTAACAAAAAGCGTACTTTATCAGGAAACAATATTTGCGAAAGAAAACCCGAATAACAAGAAATATTACGTAGGCATGACTTCCTTAGATTTCAAAACCCGATACTATGACCACAAAAGTACATTCAACAATAAAAACACCGTATAAAAACAACACTAGCGAATAAATACTGGGAACTCAAAGAAAGCGGACATTCGCCGGTAGTCGAATGGAAAATAATAAGACAAGCTACCACGTTTAAGCATCTAGACGACCCATGTAGATTATGCCTTCATGAAAAATTTGTAATCCTGTACTTTAAAGAACCCCAACATCTATTAAACTGTAGAAGAGAAATAGCAAATAACTGTGTTCACAAAATAAAATTTACTCTAGGATAGCGATACAAAATAGTTTTAAAACTAACAAAAACTATAGAAAATAAACAAATAAATAAATTAAATAAACATGAATATACATAAACGATCACACATATATGTATTTATATATATATATATGTATATATATGTGCATATATGTATGTACACATATATATATATTTATATATAAACTAACAATTAAAAAACAAACAGACAAAATAACACTAACCTAGTTTTAAAACAGATCCTTTGTCCGATAAAATGCATGCCCATTGGCATAGGAAGGGGCGCGGTGGATACTAGAAAGCTGATTGGTTAACTAAAATCTCAATAGAAGAGGAGCATATAAAAACGATAAACAACCACAGAATTCGCGCATAAGCCTGAGGAGTCCTAGAGTAGATGAAACGCCGAATATTCAGTGTAGCTCAATCGCCATATATAATTTATAAATTACTAACTAGCTTTACATATGTATTGAGCACTTTTGAAGTAAATACTTAAAGTTTACGCATAAATCTATACTTTCGTATATTAATTTTATGTGAGTAAATTAAGTAGTTATATATATATATATATATATATATATATATATATATATATATATATATATATATATATATATTGTTGGGGTTTTCAATTCGTGTGGATTGCACTTGCTTACATATATGATAATTATATGTGTGTATGCTTGCCTTTAGATATATATGCTGGGTCTATGCGTATGTGTGTGCATGTATTTGTGTATATATACATGGATAAGCGTAATTCTATCTTTTTTAATCTATTTTTGCCACAAATATTTCTATTACACACAGAAATTTAAAATTCAAAGCCGTCCGTTAAGTTTCTTCTCCGTCCCACACCTCAATTAGCCATACACACTTCGACGATTCTCCACTTATTGACCGGTAATTGTTAGCCTCAATTCTAAACACCTTCCCCAACGGCGCATTTAACCAACCATCCCATTTCATCCACTATTCATATTTTAGTGATGGAAGTGGATTATGGAATTTATCTCTCCACGTATTTTAACACCACTGTTAGCGCCTTATTCTAATTTCTTTTAACCTTTCAAGACTTACTTCAACGCCGCAGAACTTCTTATTATTATTCTTGACATTATAGATTTATAGATCTATATGATTTGGATTTCATAAATTTACAAACGGACATTCCTCCAGTTGGATTTATGGATAACATCATCGGATCTACACTTACCATTCAATTTCCAATCATCCTCACTGCTTTTGTGATTTGTTGCAGTTTTATTTTTTAACTTTTTAAAACTTTTTTTTTTATTTTTTAATTTCATACTTGGATTCAAGGTTGAATATCCTTTTTGATCTACATTGCTCTATATTATCTTTAATATCATGTATGATATCTCTCATACTATATTATCTTTAATAACATGATATTTCTCATACTATATTATCTTTAATTACATGATATCTCTCGTACTATATTATCTTTAATTACATGATATCTCTCATACTATATTATCTTTAATTACATGATATTTCTCATACTATATTATCTTTAATTACATGATATATCTCATACTATATTATCTTTAATTACATGATATCTCTCATACTATATTATCTTTAATTACATGATATCTCTCATACTATATTATCTTTAATTACATGATATTTCTCATACTATATTATCTTTAATTACATGATATATCTCATACTATATTATCTTTAATTACATGATATCTCTCATACTATATTATCTTTAATTGCATGATATCTCTCATACTATATTATCTTTAATTACATGATATATCTCATACTATATTATCTTTAATTACATGATATCTCTCGTACTATATTATCTTTAATTACATGATATCTCTCATACTATATTATCTTTAATTACATGATATCTCTCCTACTATATTATCTTTAATTACATGATATCTCTCGTACTATATTATCTTTAATTACATGATATCTCTCCTACTATATTATCTTTAATTACATGATATCTCTCCTACTATATTATCTTTAATTACATGATATCTCTCGTACTATATTATCTTTAATTACATGATATCTCTCATACTATATTATCTTTAATTACATGATATTTCTCATACTATATTATCTTTAATTACATGATATCTCTCCTACTATATTATCTTTAATTACATGATATATCTCATACTATATTATCTTTAATTACATGATATATCTCATACTCTGAAGTTTTCAGCAAAATTATAGCTAGTCTATGTACATGCTATTTTGCTAACTGCGTTCCTCGAAGGATAGGATCCATTTTTTTTAAAACTCCATGGAAGAAGGAAAAACCTTTTTTGAATAATAAATGTAAATTCTAATTTGCAAATTTTAAGTTTCTTCTCATACTCTATCTCGAATATTGAGCATTTTCATTTCATTTTGATCTGGTTAGGATTGTCTTATGAATATTAGTTTCAATATTTATATATCATCTTTAAGTTTTCCAAATTCTTCAATCTTGAATTTCTGAACGACACAAACACACACGTATATATATATAAGGAGAGAGAGAGAGAGAGAGAGAGAGAGAGAGAGAGAGAGAGAGAGAGAGAGAAAGAGAGAGAGAGAGAGAGAGAGAGAGAGTGTGTGTGTGTGTGTTATTCCAAAAGGATCAGGTAGTTTTATGGAAATCGCTCGAGACAAGGCATGAAGCCACTTTATGTAAGGAGATGACAAGAAAAAAAAACGATGATTATGACAAGATCATTACTGTACGTAGAAGCAAAACAGGGAGCAGAAAGAGAGTCCCACAACCTTGCAGTGCTTGAAAAGAAGCTACTGGAATAATAAGCTGTGTTACAATGAGGTATTTAAGCAACGACTTTATGGAGACCACAAGATTAACGAGTCAAATGAGCTGGAACAAAGGAAGCAGGGAATAACACAGACACTTCTCAAGAACACACAATACTCATAAAAATATTTCTAGAAAAGACTGAGACGAGCAACATCAAGTCCGTGTGTGTGTGTGTGTGTGTGTGTGAGAGAGAGAGAGAGAGAGAGAGAGAGAGAGAGAGAGAGAGAGAGGGTTGCAGTGGAGAAGAAAGGGTAGAGCCAATAAAACTTCAAATACATTTCTGCAATTTATCAAGAAACTTCAAATGGGATAGAGATTCACTAAGCTCAAATACGACATATATATATATATGTTTTTCTGAAAGATTAACAAACTAATAAGTGTACATTGTTCGCAAAGTAATTTATGAACTATTTTTTTTATCAAAGGAAAGCAATTTTACAAATGGGATTCTCAAATGTGTAACAGAATTTCGAGACTATCTTCTATATCATTGTAGAAAACTTCCCAAATTGATTTAATGAGCGGAGGTAAATGTTTGTTTTTTTCATTAGGCTTAGCCTCATTTTTTAACTATATGAAGGCTGGGTACATTATTTCTCGTCGTAACCAAATAATGTCAATCCTATGTATACGAGTCATTGTTTATAGTTTTGGTGTATCTTACACATGCTTTCTGTTTTGGTGATTGCGTGGCATCCTATATGCAGTTCTCCAGTTCTATATTTTTCAGCTTGATTATTTCTAATTAAAGCATTTAAAACATTTACTTTTGAAATTATTGATTTTGGTTATTGAAACGTATCGCTAAAATTGAGGGGGCGCTAGAAATCCCCCACAAGTGGCAGCAATTCCGACTGTGAAAGTAACTCTCGTTTCACACAGTTTCAATACTTTCGAGCTACTTCCGGCATGTTTAATTATTATATTGTTTTACATAATTTTACATTCTCTTTGCAATTTAGAAATTGAAATGTGTCAACGGGTGCGGATAACAGAATCAGCGCTTTTTTCTGCTTTTCTAAAAACATGGTTTTGTTGGTCATTCTTTGCTACGAATATATGATGAGAAAAATGGAAATAGTATTCTGACAAAATAGAGAAATAAAAATGAAAAAACCAAGTTACTTGATCATTAACGCTTCGTCTTTATTTCATCCAGAGGAAGTCTCGAAATAAAGACGAAACGTTTGTTTGTTCCTTCATATATATATATATATATATATATATATATATATATATATATATATATATATATATATATATATATATATATATATGTATACATACATATATATATATATATATATATATATATATATATATATATATATATATATATATATATATATGGCTTGGTCGCCGGGTTCGAATCTCCCGACCGGTGTTAATCGTGACACTCTGCACTAATGATTCCTGAAATGGTAGGAAAAACTAGTGTCTGTAGGTATTTAATAATTGTTATAGTAAATAATTATGTCAGCCCCTTTAAGAAAGTCGTTTCTTATAGTTGAAATAAAGTTGGTAAATTTAGCTCGGATGGGCAGATCATCATATAATGATTAGATCACTCTGACAGACGTTAAAAACATTTAAAATAAATGTTTAAATTTCAGCAATATTTCTCGCGATTAATGGTGGCCGAATGGATTTGCTTTTTATTAATGCTGGGTTCGAATCTCTCGACCAGTATTAACCGTGACACCCTGCAGTGATGATTCCCGAAAGGATAAAAAAACTAGTGTCTGTAAGTATTTAATAATTATTATAATATATATATATATATATATATATATATATATATATATATATATATATATATATATATATATATATATATTGTGAATATTTTTTACACAGAATTTTAATATATGTAGATAAATGAAAATTCGGTAGTTGTTAATACATCAATAAAATTTAAGTATGAATAAGATGACTTTATTTGTAAGTTTCCAAATTACCAGTTTTTATAATCGAGCATTCATATTATTTTCACAAAATCAAGACAAAGATCGGATTGAACAGCAAGTTCTGTATTTTCATAATACGTTACAATCGTTTCGTGACCGTTAGGACAATTTAAAACATTATATCGTTGGAAAATATTTTCAATAATGGATCCTCTTCAGACGATGAAAAAACACCATTTGAGGAACAATACGGAATATATTTGGAGTCTCCCTTTAGGGAATTATGCTGCTGAATCTATCTACACACCCTACTTCCAAGTTTTGTTTCTTTGTTTTCTGTTTGTTATGGAATTTTTTATATATTGACCTATTTTCGTATCTCTATTTTTAAATTATATTTCGATCGATTATCCATCTATATTTCCATCCATTTTCTGTGTTCTTTTAATATAGCTGATTATTATTTTTCTTTTAATTATTTATTCAAAAGATTTATTTTTTATTTATTTAAAAAAGGCTTGACTACCGCTCTAAAACCGGATTTGAGATTCTACGTCCCCACTGTATTGTACTCCATTTATGATAGTTTCGTATCTTATGTTTATAATAGCGATTCCAATTATATACATACTTTACTTAATTATTTAATTTCATGAAATAGATTGTGATTTAAATTCATTCTAGAAAGTAAAAAAAAAAAAAAATGAATTAGTGCTATTTTTCATTCAATACTAATTTAATCTGTGTTTTAAATTTATATTTTTCTTTCATTTTCGTGGTTTTATTCTATTTTAACTTAAGGCCTGTTGTTTATTTCGACGTTGTAAGGGAAATAACTCCGCTTATTAAATTTCAATGTGTTTGCCATTTTCTTTACGTTATGTTATTCATATTATGATATTGTAAGTTGGGTATTAATTAATCATCTCACTAAATTTTAGGCTAATAGTTCCAATAGTAAGTTTACATCTCTGTTGGGTTTTTGATTTTCCAAAATTTAACCTAAGTGTGCTCAAAGGTCTATTTTTTAAAGGTTGACTTTCATTTTATACTATTTATGTCATTGATTTAAATTCAGAATTTAAGTTTTTAAATTCTTTTCTAGCTATAATCATTCTAATATATATATATATATATATATATATATATATTATCTACTATATAGTAAAATGATTGCAGAAATTCCCCTCTGGATCAAATTACGGTAGGTTTGCAATAACAGATGCCACATACAAATTTATTTTGTCTAAACTATTACCCACCATCTTATGTAATTTTTGAACGCTGTTACAGGCACATTTATTCCTTATAATAAAATCCTACCTTACTTCCTATGAGCGACATCACCACGATCGTCAAGACCTTTGGACAAAGTAGTTTGTCTTTTCCCCTCTAACTACAAAGTCCTCCCACCGCTCCTACTCAACATCGGGTACATATATAAACATTATAACTATATTGCCCTGATACTCTCATTAACTGGATGAAAAACTCATACACATACAACTACCTTTTCACTTCGCTATTCGAAAATAAGGAAAACTTCTCACTAACATTCCGGCTATTCTCATTGGCTGAGAACATAAAATTCTATTATTCAGGTTTTCACACATTCTTACAAAAACGAAAGGTCAAACCTCAAACAATATGGTCGCTTAATCTACAAGAATCACTACTTTTATGCATATTAACCCCCCCCCCCAAATCTACCACGTTCATATTCATGAGCGATCGGTTTTCGACTAGAAATTTCGCGATTAAGGAGTAAAAGTTCAAAGATTTGACCTTTGAGAACTCTACAAAACTCCTCCGACAATTTTGGGTCTAAACAATTGAAATTTTATATATAGGTTTCTTAGACATGGATCTAACTTAATAACTTTATTTGAGCCCAAAACAATAAATGTTAAGGGGTCATAATAGGGGTGGAAGTTAAAAAAATTGACTGCTTTTTTTGTTTTTTTGCTCAACATACAACTCCAAATACCCGGGTAACGCCGGGCACCCATGCTAATATATATATATATATATATATATATATATATATATATATATATATATATATACACTAGTATTTAAGCCCGGCGTTTCCCGGGTGTTTGGATGTGTATGTTGAGCAAAAAAAAAGTGGTAGTAGGAAGGTAGGCTCGAACCCATACCGGAGGGAAAAAACTGACGTCTTTGCGGTTACGACCAACGCCAACCTGAAGTGACTTATGTTTACATTAAGGTTAGACAATCGAAAGGAGAGGATATCTTTAAAAGAAATATCATCAAAAAAAGCGAGCCCCCTGTAGAAAAATGCCTAGTTGAAGGTGAAGATGTTTATGTTTTTAGCAAAGTTTTCGATATTTGTCGCATGAAAGGTCGAACTTCCAAACGATACTTATCTTGGTAAAATTCGTCGCCTCTGTCGAAAGTTTTTGGCCGGCATGCAAACATACATACATACATTTATATATTGGTAACTAAAAATTTTCGACCCAAACCCATGAAAAAGCTTGCCTCTCTCTGAATACCTTTTATGTCAAATTTCAAATGTTTAGACCAGAAATTGTCTGAGTAATTAGGTAGAGACCGCAGAGGTAAATTTTAAAAAAACTTTGACGCCTATTCTAGCCCCTTAAAATTTATTGTTTGGGGCTCAAATCAAGTTGTTAAGTTAGATTCATGTCCAAGGAATCTATATCTAAAATTTCAAGTGTTTAGACCCAAAATTGGCGAAGGAGTTTGGTAGCGTTCTTAAAGAAAAAATCGCTAAATTTGACCCCTTAACTGCCAAATTTCTGGTCGACAACCTATCACATCCATTTTCCCAAATCTCAGTACCATGTATATCAAATTTCGAGTGTGTAGACTAAAAATTGACAGAGTTATTGCGTAGGGAAATGTACACAGACAGAAAAACAGACACAGAGAGAGACACACAGACATGTTCACTTTTATAGATATACTAGCGTGTGTGCCGACGTTGCCCAGGTATTTGGAGGCGTACGTTGAGCACGAAAAAAAAAGAGGACAATTTTTTTTTTAAATTTGACCCCTATTATGACGCCTTTAGATATTTTTTTAGGCTCAAATCAAGTTATTAAGTTAGATCCATGTCCAAGGAACCTATATCTAAAATTTCAAGTGTTTAGACCCTAAATTGTCGGAGGAGTTTGGTAGAGTTCTCAAAGGTCAAATCGTTGAACTTTGGCCCCTTACCACCCAAATTTCTGGTCGAAAACAGATCAGATCGATTTTTCCACATCTCAGTAGCCTGTATCTCAAATTTCGAGTATCTAGACTGAAAATTAACAGAGTTATTGCGAAGGAAAATGTACACAGACACACAGACAGACAAATAGACACACACACAGACACACAGACACGTCCACTTTTATAGATATACTATAATTTCAGCCCGGCGCTGCCCTGGTGTTTTGATGTGTATGTTGAGCAAAAAAAAAAAGTTTAAAAAAATGAAGGCTAGACAATCCAAAGGAGAGGATGACTTTCGAAAATATTGGCGAAAAAAGCGACCCCCCCCTGTAGAAAAGTTCCCAGTTAAAGGTGAAGATATTAATGTTTTTAGCCAATTTTTCGATATTTGTCGTCTGAAACGTCGAACTTTAAAACGATACTGATCTTGGCAAAAGTTTTAGGCAACATGCAAACATACATACATACATTTATATATTAACTAGCGGGGGGGGTACCCGGTAGTGCTCGGGTGTTTAGAGGTGCGTGTCCTCGGGCGGGGTGTTAATCGAAACATAAGAATTTAGATAATGAGGCCGCGCTCTAAGCAACTGAGCTAAGGCGACGTCAACGAAATTGTGTCGCTTTTTCAAATATTTAAACTAAATCAGGTTACGACGTCGTATGACGCATGCGTAGAAGCGAACTCGTCATGAGAGATCGGTTTTTGCTGACCCCCCTATAGAAAACTACTTATTTCAGGGTGAAGGAATTAACGTATTTGGCCAATTTTTCGATATTTGTCGGGCGAAGGTTGGAAGTTAAAAATGATACTGATGTGGCGAAAATCCGTGACCCGTGTGGAAAGTTTTTGCGAGACATACAAACACATACATACATACATACAAACAAACACACATACATACATACATACAAACACACATTTTCGCTTTTATATATATAGATAATAACTAAGCATTTTCGACTGAAACCGATTAAAAAGCTTGCCCTATCTCTGAATACCCTTTATGTCAAATTTCACATGTTTAGACCAGAAATTGTCTGAGTAATTTTGTAGAGACCGCAGAGGTCAATTTTTTTAAATTTTGACCCCTATTATAACACCTTAAAATTTATTATTTTGGGCTCAAATTGTATTATTAAGTTAGATCCATGTCTAAGGAACATTTATCTAAAATATTTAGTGTTTAGATCCCAAATTGTTGGAGGAGTTTGGTAGAGTTCTGAAAGGTCAAATCGTTGAACTTTAACCCCTTAACAGCCCAATTTCTGGCCAAAAACCGATCACGAAGATTTTCCAAAATGTCAATACCTGTATATCAAATTTTGCGTCTGTAGACTTAAAATTGACAGAGTCATTGCGTAGGGAAATGTACACACACGCACACACACACACACACACACACACACACACACACACACACACACACACACACACACACACACACACACACACACACATACACACGTTCACTGTTATAGATATATAGATAAGATAGACCATCGTTTCAGCCCGGCGTTGCCCGAGTGTTTGGAGGTGTATGATGAGTAGAAAAAGCAACAACAACAACAACAACAACAAAAAAGCAAAAACGGTCAATTTTTTTAAAATTTGACCCTATTATGACCCCTTAAAATTTATTGTTTTGGGCTCAAATCGAGTTATTAAGTTAGATCCATGTCCAAAGAACCTATATCCAAAATTTCAAGTGTTTAGACCCAAAATTGTCGGAGGAGTTTTGTAGAGTCCTCAAAGGACAAATCGTTGAACTTTGACGCCTTAACCGCCAAATTTCTGTCTGAAAACCGATTACGAAGATTTTCCCAAATCTCAGTACTCTGTATATCAAATTTCGAGTCTGTAGGCTAAAGATTGACAGAGTTATTGCGTAGGGAAATGTACGCAGACAGAAAGACAGACAGACATACACACAGACACGTTCACTTTTATAGATATACTAGCATGGGTGCTCGGCGTTGCCCGGGTGTTTGGAGGTGTATGCTGAGCAAAAAACAAAACAAAGAAAAAAGGTCAATTTTTAAAACTTTGACCCCTAACATTTATTATTTTGAGCTCAAATTGAATTATTAAGCTAGATCTATGTCCAAGGAACCTATATATAGAATTTAAAGTGTTTAGACCCAAAATTGTCGGAGGGGTTTTGTAGAGTTCTCAAAGGGCAAATCGTTGCACATTGACTCCTTAACAGCGAAAATTCTGGCCGAATACAGATCACATAGATTTTCCCAAATCTCAGTATCCTGTATATCAAATTTTGAGTCTGTAGACTAAAAATTAACAGAGTTATTGCGTAGGGAAATGCACACACACACACACACACACACACACACACACACACACACGTTCACTTTACGATAGATAGATAGATAGATAGATAGATAGATAGATAGATATAAAATTAAATATATATAAAGTTATTAACTACTACTTACTACTACAGCGTCGAGCGAGATACTGCTTACTAGTAAGGAGGCTGGATAGTGAGATTCGAAACTGAGACCCCAGTAACTAACAACAGGAGCATTTACTCACTGAGTCAAGAGTAGTAGTTGAAGAAAACTCTCTCTCTCTCTCTCTCTCACACACACACACACACACACACACACACACACACACACACACACACGTTACACACACACGAGAGGAAATGTGTGGATTTTAGTGCTGTTATTTCCTTTTTTTTTAACCTTTACAATGTGTACGTGTGTGCGTTTTCTGTAAAAACATCAATATTACTACTCTACGGATGGAAATGAAAAAAGGCGAATGTATGGTTATTGTATACTCATTTGAATTTAATTTTAATTTCCATTTTCTATTCCAACTCAAAACCATTGTAGTTTGAATGTTTTAATGTAAAAAGTAACCATTTTATATTTACGTACGCTAAATGAGAACGACGTACGTAAATGTGTGTGTGTGTGTGTGTGTGTGTGTGTGTGTGTGTGTGTGTGTGTGTAAGTTTATTTGATAGATCCTGGAATTTACGAGACGTTGTCGGCACGTTTGTCACGCTCCAGTTTCCATTGTATTGTCAGTTTTAAGCGCGCACATTAAATGGACATTAGATGACTCAATGTATAAGAACATCTGTCCATCGGCTACAGCGGTTCGGTTGGTCACGCTAAAGTTTGGCATTTTTTTTTTCGATTGGTCACGTTTAAGTTGTAAATAGCATTTTTAATGGGTGGACGCATCTAAACGTATCTTAGGAATTGAATCCGCTACTGTTTTATCTCTTTGCTTTTTTTTTTTTTGAAAGCCTTTGCGCACACGCGCGTGTGTCTGTGTGCGTGTGTGCGCATTTCTGTGTGTATGTGTGTGTGTGCGCGCACGCGCGTTTCTCTGTGTGTGTGTGTATGTGTGTATGTGTGTATGTGTGTGTGTGTGTGTGTGTGTAACGTGCGATGGGGTGGTACGACGGTATATGTATGCGTCTTTCCCTGTATGTGTTTAAATGTGAGTGCATATGTACGCGGTCGCGCGTAAGGAGTGTGTTACTATGGCAACGGCTGGTGATGATTACTACTCGCTCACTATCTTGTTACCCCCGCCCCTCAACCTCTGTCTCTCTATTTCTCACTCTCGTATAGAGGCACGCGCCTGCGCACACGCGCCTGCGCACACGCGCACACATAACTTCTCTCTGTATTATACTCTCACACACGCACTCCCTGTCTTAATAATTCTCCTCCTTTCTCTCTCTCTCCCCCCCTCTCTCTCTCTCTCTCTCTATCTATCTATCTATCTCTCTCTGTCTCTCTCTATCTCCCTCTCCTCTCAGGTCTGACTGTCAGTATACTATTACACATAGTCACGAACACATACACATCTATATATATAAATGCATATAGTCAGTGTTTTTGTCTGTTTGTTGGCAGATTTGTTCGTTTGTTTATTTAATATAATAAATAATACACTTGACGTATGTGACCGCTTTATGAAGTTTTAAATTCACACACACAAACATATGTAAGTTTAGCTTAAGAGAAAACATTAATTAATGAAAACGGGGTTGAAATAAACAATTTGGACGAAGAAAAGTCTCATTTGTTGTAACTCTCTTAAAAAGAGAAACGACACTAATACAACTTCCGAAATATAATTATATATATATATATATATATATATATATATATATATATATATATATATATATATATATATATAATTATTTATTTATATATTATTTTATATATATAATATATATATATATATTATATATATTATATATATATATATTTTATATATATTATATATATATTATTTTATATATATATATATATATATATATCATTATTTATTTATATATTATTTTATATATATAATATATATATATATATATTATATATATTATATATATATATATTTTATATATATTATATATATATATTATATATATATATATATATATATATATATATATATTGGAAGATAGTAATTGAAAGACAAAAATAGGATGAATCTCCAACTTATTTTCCAACTCAATATTTTTGATGCACTAGTTATTCAAACTCGTCGACCTAGCCCATCTGGATTGAAAAGGTTTAATAATGGCCGCCACAAAAATATTGCGATAATAATCTCGCACTATATAAAATGGAGACTTACTCGTCAAAATGTTAAACACAGGTATTTATACTAACAAGTTGTTAGAAATGGCAGAATCATGCGGATTTACTTCACCATTATGAGTGCGAATAGCACAAGAGAAATGTTGTTGAGGTATTCTCATTTCTAAACGTTGAGTTGTCTTGCTAATGTAGTCAGCTTCACACTGACAAAGAAATTTATCAATGGTAGAATTTTTTTGGATGGTACACAAAACATGCTTTTGGAAAGAAGAAAAACATGTTCGACTCGTGCAAGCTTAGTAGATGGAAAACAGAATTAAGTGGAAGAAATCTTGGTGATTGTTAAGATAGAAACCACAGATCGATTTTTTAATATGTAGTTTTAAGCAAAAACAACCGTACTTCCTTGTCATGTCGAAAATAGTAATATATCCAAAAATGACAAAAATCCATCGAGTAGAATAGTATTTATAATTAAAATTAAGTTTTACGGAAAATTGGGGAAATTGTTTTTTTTTACTAGATGTGAACTCCTTGAAGATTGCGAATACCGGGGACTTACTTCTCTCCCTTTTCGCCACTGTTTAATCACTATAGATTACGATATTTGTAATAGTTTTTTTTTTTTTTTTACTAAAAACACAATAGAAGTTGTTGTACTCGATGAATTTTCGTAATTTTTGGATATATTAATATTTTCGACATGATAATTAAGTACTGCTTTTTTTGCTTGAAAGCACATATTAAAAAAAAAATCGGTCTGTCGACTCTATCTTAACATACATCAAAGTCTTTCCCATAATGATATGACTATTGACACGATAAAAATTTGAATAGGCCACCTATACAAGCCAATAAAGTGTTCACTTTTGAATTCCGCTCAAAAGTTCATTTTAAAATTTTGGTGAGATATCCATTATCAAGAAAAATATTAATGATTTTACAATGATTTCCACATCAAGGCTATTGTTCGAACAAATCATAAAATTTCGATAAGTAAAAGTATTTATTTGATAGATTTTTCTTCATTTAAGAGCATAAGAAGACCAATTTAAATAAAGTCCTGTTTTTTTTTTTAGCACAGAGATTTCGAACTTGAGCCGACGTTGGAAACTAATGCATGAACGAATGAGCGCCAGCCTTCATGAATTACAATCATGAATGTAAAGTTGAGAGCAGTTAATGAAACTATGATGCGTGACTACGAGATATGATCAAGCAAAAGTGTTGTCAATGTACGTGTGTATTGTATTGTATTGTATTGTATAGTATTGTATTGTATAGTATTGCATTGTATTGTATTGTATTGTATAGTATTGTATTGTATAGTATTGTATTGTATAGTATTGTATTGTATAGTATTGCATTGTATTGTATAGTATAGTATTGTATTGTATAGTATTGTATTGTATAGTATTGTATAGTATTGTATTGTATAGTATAGTATTGTATTGTATAGTATTGTATTGTATTGTATAGTATTGTATTGTATAGTATTGTATTGTATTGTATAGTATTGTATTGTATAGTATTGTATAGTATTGTATAGTATTGTATTGTATAGTATTGTATTGTATTGTATTGTATAGTATTGTATAGTATTGTATTGTATTGTATAGTATTGTATTGTATAGTATTGTATTGTATTGTATAGTATTGCATTGTATTGTATAGTATTGTATTGTATTGTATTGTATAGTATTGTATTGTATAGTATAGTATAGTATTGTATAGTATTGTATTGTATAGTATTGTATTGTATAGTATTGCATTGTATTGTATTGTATTGTATTGTATAGTATAGTATTGTATTGTATTGTATTGCATTGTATTGTATAGTATTGTATTGTATTGTATTGTATAGTATTGTATTGTATTGTATTGTATAGTATTGTATTGTATAGTATTGTATTGTATTGTATAGTATTGTATTGTATAGTATTGTATTGTATTGTATTGTATAGTATTGTATTGTATAGTATTGTATTGTATAGTATAGTATAGTATAGTATAGTATTGTAGTTAAAAAAAATTGATTTTTCAAAAATCCATCGGAAATATTGTCTAACGTAGCACCAAGGTGATTGCCCATGTCAATTTGTCGGTAAGTGACATTAATGAAACTGGAAGGAACTCATTTAGTAGCTTACTTTATCAGTTCAATTAAATTTCCTTCGAGAAAAAGTAGATGTTATCTATTTATGACACAGACAGTCTGCTCATATATCAACGGTGTCATTTAATGATATCAATTGTTTTCATATATATATTTTTTTTCATATATATATATATATATATATATATATATATATATATATAGAAAGAGAGAGAGAGAGAGAGAGAGGGGGGGAAGATAGATATTAAATTTCTGAGAAAAGTAACTGGCAAAGTGCTCAATACTCACCAGATCGATCTGAAGTAGGAAGTGTACAACATGGTCAGATCTAGTCGCACTTGTGAAAGATTATGCTTAATTATGTTTAATGGCAAATTTGTGTGGCTTTCGGTAGTCTAGCGTATTGATGACGCACAAGGTAATTTTAGCTTTTCGTGCGATCTCGTGTGAACCGTGGAATCGTGATTTGATGGGGTGGTCAGATAGGAGCAGTAGAACTAGGACTCTGTCCCCAACCGTCAAAGGTTCAAAGAGGTGCTGTTTTAAACAATACCTCCGCTTCATCTTGCCTTGGACCGACTTTATGTTTTCTTGTACTAATTAGCTCGTTTCATGCAATTAGATTCGAAAATGGGACTCAGTCGAGTTGCATTCCATTCTTGCCACTTTCTTGCAGACATTTATTTTTCATCGGGGAGAATGGAGTACACAGCGAATGGCCGAAAACGAACTCAAACTGGCTGAATCCTAACGGCTTCTGAGTAGCATAAAAAATGGGATACTTTCGTTTTAGTCGTTTGGATGAGCGAAAAAATATGTTCGAACAAAGTTTCTCAAAGTTGAAGAAAAGAGCTCCAGGACTACTTGACACTGGGCTCAGGGTTATCATGATCTGCCGAAACACCCTGGACATGAAATGTGATCCCTGTTGAGGTTGCACTACCTTCGACAGTCCAACCATGGAAAAGAGCGACTTTAGCGACTTTTCCGAGGTGCGTTGCTTCGAGAAATCGGGTTGATACACACATAGGATGTGTTCGTTCGGATGGCTGCTCTTCAGAAGAGGGCTAGCACAATCGATAAGATAGAACGGCCTCTAGAAAGCAGAATTTGGATGAAGGGAGCAACGGGGATTAGGTGGTTTGGATTGTTCACCATTTGGCATCCCTGGCTAATAAAAGTGTTTGGTGATCTGGTCATATATTTTTACGGATACCCAAATGTAATCTCATAGGTGCTTTATACACTATTAATATCCATTTATAGCAAGACTAGTTGGTGTATAGTTGACCAGTCCTTCAGGTGGGGTAGGGATCTTCAATTCCTTATAGACAAAATATCCGGACAGCACATCATCCAACTCCTCTTTATCCACAGTTTTTCTGAAAAACGGGGCAAATTTGTCGTCTTTTGTATGCTTATGGATCACTGAATGTCCATGAGATCGGAGTTGCCACAACTATTTTTTCGACACTGTTAGGATCTTTTACTGGGATCTCTCCAAACGTAAAGTTCATAGTGATCTAAACATGTTTCCCCTGAGTGTCGCCTCTTATTTCGGCGTGTCTTTCTTTGGTCTTCTCTTCGGCCCTCGCTCGGGTCACCGCTGATGAGCATACTTTTGCTTTGCTGAGTAGTCTCTTTCCTTTGTCTTCTCAGTGTTCTCTAAAGTGTTCGACTCTGTTGCCATTTCCAAGGAGATTCTTCTTTCTTTTTGGAGGAGCATTGTTGTGACTCTCATGAGTAGATTTTCCTCATGAAATATATACAATCGTCCGATATAAATGGTTCATATACCTAATCTTATCCGCTTTCCTCTCGCAAAATCTTTTCCGTAATGAGAAAAACCTCTCTGTGCTCCGTATTCCTTCTTCTTGCCAAGCAGTTTGCTGTAGTGTGTCCTACTTTCCCACCGTAGTGACATGTCGTGGTTCTTCATCTTTATGTCTATCGATTGCTAAGCGGATGGCGTTTGTTTCTTCAGCTACATGCTCAGTTAATGTTTTACTTGACTCGATCTCGTTCGGATCAGCACTAGCCGCCATCCTGGATTCGTGTAGCTTCCATTTCCAAACGAGTTGTTCGGCCTGTTCTTGGCTAGTTTATGTATCAGTGCATATTAGTCCGCGATGCTAGCAATATCATACGTTGTGTCTACTTGTGTTTCGTTGAGGAATAGATCGTCAGGGACACATCGTTTGAACTCGTCAATTTACATTAACTGTCCCAGCTTGACATGGTCCGCTCACACAGTGTTAGGTGGACACCACCTATCAAAATGCGTTTCTTTCTGTCAAAATATCTCTACGTCTGCCTATCATTCTATTTGCATCCCTAAATTTTTGCTTATATGCCTCAGGAACAAGCTTATAACATTTGAGGATTGACGACTTTACAATGTTATATTCGGCACAACTCGTCGTCGATCGAGAAGCGTATATCTTTTATCCGTTGCATTTTACTCCTGTCTTTAGCAGAAATGTCCAGGCTTCGAATCGTCAGTCTAGATTTAAGGCGATTTTCTTAAAATGGCGGAAATATTTGTCCACATCAGATCCCTTGAACGCCCGTACGACACTGGCTTGTTTAACAAAATCGAATTCGTTTCGACTCTTATCGTGCAGCGGTTTACGGCATAATCACGTTGACACACCGAAGTTAAGCAACGTTGAGCCTGGTCATTACTAAAACGGGTGACCAATTTGGAAAATTCAGGTGCTGTATGTAGAAGGACGTCGACACCTCCCTGCGAAAAGTTGCAAAAACCTAAGGCCGTCATCTCCCCTAACGGAGATATACATGCGACTGGGGACCGCTTGTGAATTTCATACTCCCATAAAACTTCCTCCTTCGGAGGAAGCTGGTTAAACCCTGGATACTAACTGCACACACACACACACACACACACACACACACACACACACACACACACACACACACACACTCCTATAAATTCGTTTTTTTTAGTGTGTGTATTGATATTCATATTGAAAACCCTCTTCTCGATTTATTTAAAAAAAAGATACAACTTTCTTATATACAAGCATTTCAGCCCGGCGTTGCCCGGGTGTTTGGAGGTGTATGTTGAGCAAAAAAAGTGGTAGTAGGAAGGCAGGCTCGAACCCGTACCGCGAAGGAGGAAAAGAACCAGGAAAAACGTGACGTCTTTGTTGTTACAACCACCGCCAAACCGGAAGTGACGTAGGTTTAAATTAAGGATAGACAATCGAAATGAGAGGATGACTTTCAAAAATATCGGTGAAAAAAGCGACCCCCCTGTAGAAAAGCGTCCAGTTGAAGGTGAAGATATTAATGTTTTTAGCCAATTTTTCGATGTTTGTCGTCTGAAACGTCGAACTTCAAAACGATACTGGTCTTGTAAAAATCCGTCGCCTCTGTCGAAAATTTTAGGCAGACATGCAAACATACATACATACATACATTTATATATTGGTAACTAAAAACTTTCGACCCAAACCGATTAAAAAGCTTGTCCTATCTCTGAATACTCTTTATGTAGAAAGTTTTAAATAGACATGCATACATACATACATACATACATACATACATTTATATATTGGTAACTAAACAGGTCAATTTTTTGAAAACTTTTGTTAAAGAGCATCTCTCCTCTCTCTCTCTCTCTGACCTCCTCCCACCCTCTCCCTCTCTCTCTCTCGATCTACTATCTAATAGAGACACAGAGAGAGAAGATAGAGAGAGTATGAAAGAGCCAGAGAGAGAGAGAGAGAGAGAGAGAGAGAGAGAGAGAGAGAGAGAGAGAGAGAGAGGAGAGATGCTCTTTAACATTTTGACCCCTATTATGACCCCTTTACATGTATTGTTTGGGGCTCAAATCAAGTTATTAAGTTAGATCCATGTCCAAGGAACCTATATCTAAAATTTCAAGTGTTTAGACCCCAAATTGTCGGAGGAGTTTAGTTGAGTTCTCAAAGGTCAAATTGTTGAAATTTGACCCCTTCTTTTCTGGCTGAAAATGGATTACAAAGATATTCACAAATCTCAATAACCTGTATATCAAATTTCAAGTCTGTAGAATCCAAAGTGAGAGAGTTATTGCATAGGGAAATGTACACACACAGACACACACACAGACACGCAGACACACGCACAGACACGTTCACTCTTATATATATACTAGCATGGGTGCCCGGCGTTGCCGGGGTATTTGAAGGTGTATGTTAAGCAAAAAAAAAAAAAAAAGTGTCAATTTTTTAAAACTTTGACCCCTATTATGACCCCTTTACATTTATTGTTTCGGGCTCAAATCGAGTTATTTAGTTAAATCCATGTCCAAGGAACCTATATCTGAACTTTAAAGTGTTTAGACCCAAAATTGTCGGAGGAGTTTGGTAGAGTTCTCAAAGGACAAATCGTTGAACTTTGACCCCTTAACCGCCAAATTTCTGGCCGAAAACCGATCACATCGATTTTCCCAACTCTTAGTACTCAGTATATCAAATTTCGAGTCTGTAGACTAAAAATTGACAGAGTTATTGCGTAGAAATTTGGCGATTAAGGGGTCAACATTCAATGATTTGACCTTTGAGAATTCTACCAAACTCCTCCTACAATTTTGGGCCTAAACACTTTAAATATTAGTGGAGGTTGAGGGTCAATCTAACTAAGAGCTAGGTCTTTGAAAAGACTTTATTGAGTTCCCTAAACTAAGACACTATCACCATAATACCTCATTCTTACCATGGAGTTTATCTACTTAAAATCTCCCCAGCGTATGAGTCGGCTTTATATATAATGTGAAAAAATGAATATTTACATGGTAACAAAACAAAAATTATATTTACAAACAGAAAGGATTTTTTTTTTTAAATAAAACTAAATGAGGGATGAGATGTTGGGAAGGGAGGCAAACTAAGATACACCCAAAAAGGAAGAAAAATAAAACAACTAAACAAAATGCCTATGGGGGCAGGTTAGTAAGGTATCCTCCCAACCTACTTCTGCATATGGAGCGCCCACTGTTGGGAGTGGGGGACCTATATTTTGAAAACAAATTAGATAGGGATGGGCGATATAGGGAATGGACGGCATCTTCCAAGATAAATGTACGTATAGGGGCAAAATACCAGGGACAAAACAAAGGTTGGACTGGGCATCTTTGGAAGCTCTCCTAGTGGCGATGGAAAATAAAATCGGGGACAGGATCAACTATCATACTTGGCCTAGTCTAGCACCTAATAAAGTATTTTTCACTCAAAGTGGTTACAACCTAACTAACCCTACTCTAAAAACTTTGCTCGGGGCTGGGTTCCATAGAACCTTAGCACTGCCTGACCAATACTACTAGGGTGGGAAAACAAGCTTAAACCTAGCGCCTCGTCGGATGCACAAGCTGTGTTGTACACCCATCTCCTATCAAAGTCTATGCGATGTAATCTTTTTCAATCGCATCTGATCTTTACTTTAAGCTGATGCTTAAAGTAAGCGACCAGATCCCGATCCGAAACAGATTCAACCCCATAGACAATGTTAAGACGTATAACCCATGTCACTAACTTAGCTACAGCTAGGATCGCGAGAAACACTAACTGTTTCTCCCCAGTATACGGTGGGTCCATGTTGTCGATGACATACGCCGAATCAAGTGGCACAAACCGCTTGGGTTCGATGCGAGCCGTTACCTCTCCAACGTACTCCCAGAGCCTCCAAACTCTGCTGCAAAGAAAAAAGGCGTGATCCCTTGTTTCATCCTTATCATCCTCGTAGCGGGGGCAAAAGGGCACGTATTCATTCCTCTTGCACTTCCTGGCAAGCACGCCAAAAAGTGGTAGCACATTCCTGACAAGCCTCCATGTCAAATAGAATTCTGAATTATTTAAAAAGCTTCTGGCTGGCGCTAATTCCACTGAGAGAGGACTTCCTCCCTCGACATGTGCAACCGCTCAACCAGCAGATCTTTTGCGGTACCCACCACTAAATCCCGATATAGCCTCTTCCTAGGCGATGCAAGGTCACTGGACCCTGGCAATACCCTGAGGGAGGCTTGGCATTCAGAGTCTTCTGCGACCTTCAGCAGCAGGGGAGGATATGAGCTGTGGAAAAGCTTGCTCCACAACTGGTACTCAGTGCAATTCCTCAACTTGTCTATCCACCTCGTCCCTTAATTTGCGAAGAAAGAGCTTCAATTCCAGGACATACAATAGAGGTGACAGCGGACAATCCTCGCGCACCGATCGAGAGACCCCAAAGGACTCCAACAGCCTACCATTTACTTGTACCGCTACCACAAGATCACGATACAGCATGGAAATCTACTTGCAGAAGTCTGGACCAAAGCCGGCGGTCTCGATGACAGATTCCAAGAAACCATGGTCGACCCTATCGAACGCTTTGGACTGATCTAAATTGATCAGCGCAGCTCCTGTGTCGTCTTCTAACCCCTCTATGATCGTGTGAACCAAGTGCAAGTTGTTTTGAATCGATCTCCCCTTCACAGAACAAGTCTGATCCGGTTCGACCAAGTTGCTGATAACAACCTGCAGTTGGTTTGCAAGAACATGGGACAATTCTTCAACTCTGTGTTTAGCAGAGTGATGGGCCTATAATCAGCTAAGTCCTCCCCACCATGCCGCTCCCTTTTCTTCAGAAGTGTGACCCCTCCTTTGGTTACCTGCCCAGGGATGGATCCCTGAGCAAACCAGTGGTTAAACACACCCGTCAGAAGAGGATGCCAAGAACAACAGAAAAAAGGCAAGCCTCTTTTCTATTTATTTAATGTATTTATTTGCTTTTCCACCAAAGCAAATTAGGCACAAGGCCGTTCTTTAATGTGGGTAAAAACCAGCTCCCCTAAAAGTAGGGTAAAAAGAGGGCACTCTGGTTGTGACCAAAAATAATAATTGTCCCAGTATAGAGGGTTTCCCCTCCATCGACTGGAACAAATTACCTTAAGTGCAGCATCTGCAGAACAGACACTACACTTTTAGATATTAAATTTTTTATTCACAGGAAAAAAAATACAATTGGGAAAATGAATAAAAAACTTAGGCACAAGGCCAACTCAAAAAGAAGTGGGGATGGTGAGGTTGGTTGATCCATCTGGTCTCTGCTGTAAATTTAAAATGATTTTTCTCTCGGCCAGCATCTTTTATCATAGTTACCTTTTTAAATTTGTATTTATGTGTGTGTTCCTACTTAAACCCAATTTTAAAACATTTTTTATTTATATATAAAATACTAAAAAGATAACAATATTAATAAAATTCATTTGTGTCGAGGGACATGGAACCCCCCCCCCCTGGTTAGTAAGGCCCTCCCAACCCTATCTGAAATGCTAGACCACCCGTTTCACTCTGGTTTGTAAAGGAACCAGGGTTTCGCGGGCAGCCTCTAAATGGAGGGGGGAGAGGTTGTGTCCTAAATAGGTGAGAAAAGAAAAAATTAGCGGTGAGGGCGGGGAGGTGTTGGTGTTTGATTTGATTTCCTTCAAGCTGGGTTGAATTTCGAGAGGAAGGGGGGGGAGAAAAAATTGTTGTTTTTGGAGGTTGGGGGTCTTGGAGGCTTTCTAATAAGGGAAACAAGATTTATTCGGCTGGCTGAGAGGCTGAAGGAAGTAGAATTGGAAAGGGGCGGGGGTTCGACAGAAACCCCAGAACCACGTGCTCCACACCTAGGTGGGGAACACGTATTCAAATTTGGCCGCTCTTCATGCACACAGACTTGTTACCTGTATCCATCTTCTTTCAAAAGCCATGCGATGCAGCCGTTTTCTGTTGCATCTGATCTTTACCTGTAGTTGGTGTTTAAAGAAAGTGATCAGATCTTGATGAGAAAAAGGCAGCATGCCCCGGCCATCTTGCAGTCTCGATGTCCAAATCACCATTCTTGCCACGGCCAGGATTGCGATGTAGACCATTTGTCTCTCCTGGTCCCACGGCGGCCTCATGTTGTCCAATACGTTTGATACAGTAATCGGGTGAAGATGCTCGGGGTCGATGCGAGCCATCACCTAGCCAACATTTGACCAGTACTGGCGGAGTTCACGGCAATCTGAAAATGCGTGATCAGTTATTTCTGCGGCTGTCGTCCCCCCCCCCTCATTAGATACCTGTGGAGTTCCCTACGGGTGGCAGTCACAAGGTCGCTGGACCCTGGTAGTTGTTTTAGCATGGCTCGGCACTCTTTCAGGAAGGCTTAATCTCCCTGCAGCCTGCAACGACTTTCGATAATGGGGTCGAGAATAAGGTCGGGAAAGACGGCAGTGATCGCGGGTTGCCACGGTTGATCATCTTGAAGGTAGTGGCTAAGGAAGGCTAGCCTCTCGGCGTCTCGATGACACTTCAAGTCTGGCATTCCCAAACCTCCCTCACACGGACGTTGAATACAGACCTGTCTGCTCACCTAGTGTCTTCCTCTGTCCCAAAGGAGCAAGGACAAGAGTTTGACAAGAGCGTTTAGGTGTTGTGCAGGCAGAGGAAGTACGGCCAGTCGGTAAAGGATAAGAGGGAAGACGTATGTGGCGCACACCTCAGCTCTACCCTTTAAGGAATGTTTCCTAGGAAGCCACGCGTTGACCGCAGCCTCCACCTTTGACCGTACCTCTGACCAATCAAGCTGGAGACCCAGTCTGAACCACATGCCAAGGATCTGAACTGGGCCATCCGTCCAGCTGAAGGACGCCGGGAGGTTTGTGTTGCCACTCCAGGCGCCCAACCGCAGTCCGGCCGACTTGCTGCGGTTTATCTTGGCCCCTATGATTCATTTGTACTGTGCAAGCACCTCCAACATGACCTCAATGTCTCTGAAGCTCGACACGAAGACCATGATATCATCGACAAACGTGGATACATTGGAAGCAGAGCCACCAGGCATTCTGCGCAGGGCCAAATTTGCTCCCCACATCTCGGCCAGCAAGGTAAAGCAGGGGCGACAGCATACAACCCTGACGAACCGACCGAGAGATAACAAAGGGTTTCAAGGCCGTTTTTAATGTGGGTTAAAAACAAACTCCTCTAAAAGTAGGCAAAAAGGGGGCACTCTGGTTACCAAAAATAATAATTGTCGCAGTATAGAGGGTTTCCCCTCCATTGACTGATACAAACTATCTTAAGCGCAGCATCTGCAGAGCAGATACTACACTTTGAGGTATTTATTTGCTCCCCCACTGAGCAAATTAGGCACAAGGCCGATTTTTAAAGTGAGGAGTGAAGGGGAAATGGGGACCAACTCCCCGGGGAGTAGGGGAGCTGGATAGTGACAATTGGTATGAAGGGTTTCCCCTACATTGACCAAGGTCTTATATGTGGGGTTGCCCCCGCATATGGTCTTTGCTTACAGTATCTGTTCCGGCAGATACTACACTTAGATCCCAGCCCGAAGGCCAAGAACAACAGAAAAAAGGCAAGCATCTTTTCAAAAGTCTGTAATTTTTTTTCTGAATAAATATTTAAATAATATTTATTCAGAAAAAAAATTATAGACTTTATAAAATTTTTGAAAGAAAATTATATAAAATGTGCAAATGATTCTTTTTAAATGTGGCATGAGGCATAAAATGGTTATGGGGGGAATGGGGGTCGGGGGTCGTCCACTTGGTCTATTTCCTATAACTAGTTGCAGTCACCACAATACCACATTCACTCTAGGGTTTGGATCTACTTAAAGCCCCAGATAACATGAACAATATTTACAAGCTTTTTTTTTTTTTTTAAACAATGACTTTTTTTTTATTATAACTTTTATTTACAATGAAACAATGAAAGATGGGAATGCGGATGCGTACGATAAATGCGGGTGATGGGCGGGTAAATGAGAGCCTCAAAACACCCCAAAATAAGGAAAAATAACAGTAATAAAAAATAAATAACTGAACCAAATAAAACGTTAAGCGATGAATGTGTTAATGAGGACCCACCCTTACCTATTTAATTTTGTAAATGCTTCCTGTTTTCCGGTATCAGCTAAGAGGGAATGGGCACAATTATGGACAAAATAAAGGGGGAGGGCATGGGGATATTCAGTGACCTCCAAGAAAAATACCATTGGGACGGGTTTAGACTAAAATAAATTGATCAGGACTGGGCTTCTTTGAAGGTATTCTAATACCTAAAATCAAGATTGGGGACATGAAGCTCATTTATACCAACTAGCTAAGGGACTGATCTACTATGGGATAGTCCTGATCTGGTCTGGAGATTGCTTTTTCGGTCAGCGTGTGCCATGCCTAGGCAGGGAGCACGTACTCAAGCCTGTTTCGCACGAACGCACATAAACTAGCGGTGTGAATCCACCTCCTACTAAACTGTGAGCGAGATAACCTCCTTCTATCGCATCTGATTTTGATTTTAGTTGGTGTTTAAAATACAAAATCAGATCCCGAGACGGCGGCTCCCCCTCCACGCCCGATCTCTATGCGTGAAACCCACACTACTAGTCTGGCTATGGCCAAGGTCGCTAGGAACACCATTCGTTCCTCCCTAGGCCACAAGGGATCTGCGTTATAGACTACGGATGCTAAATCCAGGATTGTTACCTCGCCGACATACCCCCAGATTTCACAGAGCTTGGAACAAGTAAAAAATGCATGTTCTACAGTTTCTAAGCTATCTTCCTCGCACCATAGACAAAAATGACTAAATACGCTACCAATTCTGAACAGTATGTCATTGAGAGGTAGAGTGTTTCTAACCAATCGCCAGGTCAGGGAAAATTCGGAATTGTTAAGATATCCCCGGCCTGGCGCCCAATTCCATAGAGAGCGGACCTCGCCCTCTGACAGTTGAAGCAGCTCTCCAAGCAGGGCCGAAGCGGTCCCCATCACTAAACCCCGATACAATACCTTTCTAGGCTGTGCAAGTCAAGGAACCCTGGCATCGCTCTAAGCGCATTTCGGCATTCGTTGAGGAATTGTGATTGCCGTCTAGGTCTTCTCTGGCATTCGATTAAGTGATTGGGGAAGAGGTTGGGAAATGCTACACCAACCGCAGGACTCCAATCGGAATCATCCATCAGAGTTCTACCCAGGAACGCCAACATTTAGGCATTTTTATGACTAGCAAGTCAGGCATCCTCAGGCCCCCATCTACAAGATGTTGAGTGCAGACCTGTCTACGGACAAACGGCTGTCGCTCATTCCACAACAGTGAAAAGAGCGCCCACGTTAAGGCTGCCATTCAGACTGCAGGCAGAGGAATTATCGCCAGCCGGTAAAGGATCAGCGGAAACACGTAAGTAGCATATGCCTCCGCTCTACCTTTAAGGTACAATCCCCTTCGAAGCCAAACCCTCACAGACGCTTCGACCTTGGTCTGTACCTCCAAATAATTCTTATCTAGACAGAGCCATCCGTCCAGACAAATGTGCATTCGATTCCCTCCAAGCGGCCAACCTCAGGTGAATAGATTTGCTGAGATTGACTTCGGCCCCTGTAACTTTTTCATAATGCTTGAGAGCCTTAATCACCATAATAATATCAACAATGCTCGAAACAGATACAGTGACATCATCGGCAAACGCAGAAACCCTGGCACGTGCACCGTCAGGAAGAGCAATAACACGCAGGGCTGGTCCAGCCACCCTGGACCTCACATTCCTAAGGAATGGTTCCAACGCGAGGACATATAACATGAGCGACAGCGGACACCCCTGTCGCACCGACCGAGAAACCGTGAACGGCGCCAACCGCACCCCGTTGACCTGCACAACTGCCGTCGGCCAAGCATACAAAATGGAGATCCATCTGCAGAAGCCGGACCCAAAGCCGGCAGTCTCTAAAACAGCCATCAAGAAACGATGATCAACCCTATCAAACGCCTTGGACTGATCTAAATTGATCAGCGTGGCTTCGGTGTCGTCTTCTAGGTTTTCTAGGACTGTACGAATCAAATGCATATTGTTTTGAATTGATCTCCCCTTCACAGCATAATTCTGATCCGGTTCGATCAAGTCAGTGATAACAACCTGCAAACGATTCGCAAGAACTCGGGCCAGGATTTTCAAATCTGTATTCAACAACGTGATGGGCCTAAAATCATCCAACCCTCCAACATGTGTGTGTGTGTCCTTCTTCTTTAGAAGTCTGACCACACCTTTGGTAACCTGACTTGGGATGGATCTCGTGTCAAACCAGTGGTTAAACACACCCGTCAGAATTGGAACAAACATGTGTGACAACCTCAAGTACAGCTCGTAGGGCAGTCCAACAAGTCCTGGTGATCTATTATAGGCGACCTGTTTCATAGCAGCTACGACCTCACACTCTGTAACCCGACCATCACAACTAGCCGCTCGGGCTGCCTCCAGGCGGGGCAGACAGCCAAATAATTGCCAAACTCCTGGACATGGAGTCTGGACAACTGTGCGAAACGATCTTGCAAGTGCACTCAAAACCGCTCACAAATCTCCCAAGCCGACACTAAGAAGTGTCCTTCTGGGCTCTGAATCTTACGAATGTAGCTATCCGATTTGCGCCCGAGCGAATAGACTCGTTCTGATTTGTAAACATTCACAGCTTCGTTGGGCATCTTTTTAATTCTAGCCTTAACTACCTGGCCCTGATATCGCTCGCTAGCCAAACGACTCAGGTCCGCCTTAGCTAGGCCTATCTCTAGGGAATCCCCCCCCAGCCACCGCCCGGGATAGTCTATTCTCTAGACGCTTCTCTGCCTTGGCCCTATCTAGGGCGAGGTGTTGGCCATATTTGACAGAGAAGTCTCTAATACTAGATGATTACCCACCACCTACTCCCGGTAACCTAGCCACAAGTAGTTTATGGTCAGAGTGGCCTAACTAGTGGAATATGGGACATTGCCTCTTCTAACTAACAACTGATACAAGTAAGTACTTGAAATGGAAGACCTACTAGAGAGCCACGTCCACATCTCTTGCCCTGGATGATCCACCCGATACCTGCCTACCAAATCGCATCTAGCCATCAGGTCCGACAGACTGGTTTCACATCCATCCGTCCCTCTAGTCCCGCCCACCTTATCTACCCTGGGATCAAGGATGGCATTCCAATCACCCACTAGGACTAACCGTTCCGAACCCCCCAGAAACACTTCCAACCGCCGGAAAAAGGAAGCCCGCTCCCGTACGCAATTGGGCACATACACCATGACAAATCAAAACACTCTATTTGCCAAGGCAACATCGGCCACGATCAGTCTACCATCAATATCCGCGTGAACAACGCTAACCGTTGCAGAAAGGGTGCGCCTAACTAACAAAGAAACCCCCCTACTTTGACTATCACCGTATGCTGAAAAGACATCGTAATACCCCTCCAGCACCTGATGATCGTCAACGCAATCGTAGTGAGTCTCCTGTAACACAGCCACATCTATGTTCAATTGTGGCAATTGTGCATAGATATCCGCAACCACCGGCTTAAAGTCTTTGGTTTGAAGGGTGCCACAGGATTGGGTGAGGTTGCCTGAAAGCAACTCGGAGGTTACTCGTCCATCTCGCGCAATGCCTCTGACATCCAACGGAAATGTTAATTTAAGGGCCCTATACAAACAAGGGTGGACATGAATAGGGACCCTCCCTTCGCACCTAGATGCCAGCTGTTTGAGGGAGTCGTGCTCCCCTTCCACCAACTTTATATTTGTTATCGCTCCCTTGGCTTCTTCTATCATATTCGTCATGGCCTTTGTGTGTCCAGTTCTTGTTTGATGCACAAAGGTCATGACTAAGGGGGCGTCTGGGAAGTTTTTAGGATTTGTCACCTTCTTCCCTTCCACTTTATCCAATTCCTTTAGCGGCTTAAGTAGACCCCTATGATGCTGTGTGATATAACTATCAGCGTGAAGGAGGTCTACATCGCAAATCCGGTCTCCAGGAAGGAAGGGGAGCTTTTTAGTTTTCTCTCTCCTAACTGGAGGCGCTGAGGTGGCTCCTCTGCTGTTGTTTAGAGTCGCTGGCTTTTCCCGGGACAATGATTGAGCACCGGGTAGGGGGAGGGTATCAAAAAGGGGTTGGGATTTTGGTTCAGCCGAAGGGGTTTTGGGTGGCTGAACCGTAGAGACAGTATTCTCTACGTTCATTGGGGATGGGGAATGGGACCCAGCCTCCTTGTTCTTCCTTGCCTTCTTTTTATTCTCTTTTTTAGGCATTTGGCACTCTACCACGGTAGCCTGTTCTTTATCTTGCTTCCCTTCTGAGTAGGATGAGGAGACCGGATGATTTCTTTTCTGGCCGCTGGCAACTTCCTTAGTGGTGACGTTGTTGGAAGAACTCGTAGACGACCCTGCGAGAACTGGCCGACCTTGTACCTCAGGGGGCTGCTCTCTTGTCGAGGGGGTCTTTGTGGTTTTCCCTTGGTCCAGCCGTCTGATGTTGTTGAAGGCGTTGGAGTTGTTGTTTTTTCTATGCCCCCTCCGGCTGGCTTCTCAGGGGCTGCTGGTACCACCGCCGACGGTTTTGCAGCTACTACCACAGGCTGAGGGTTTCTTTTGGGACATGCCCGTGCCATATGGCCCTGCTGTTGACAATTCCAGCAGTGGGTCCTGCGTCCTTCTACTATAATACTCATCGACCATATGGCGCATCTGAGTAGGGGGGGAATTTTTTGTAACCCTTCCTTGTCCAATCGCATTTTTAGATTGTAGTCCCCTATGGGGACCACGGACCGGGAGGATGGATTGAACGTCCCCATACTGGCTCATAAATGGCCCTAATTGCTCAGAACCAAGAAAGTGGGGGACGCCGATTTGGCCTGGCTGAGGATTATATTGGATTTGACTCCAACCACCTCAGATGCAGACTGGCCAGCTGCCTGGAAAGAAAGACAGACCTGAAAAAGATCGAAAAGTAAAAAACAGTTAATGGCCTCAACAGGAGGCGAAAACAAGCAATAAAAAAAAAAAAACTTTGAACCAGACCCCAAAGGGCCTGGTAGCTGGTCTTTGGATGTCGGGGACAGCCAAAGGGCTAAACAGAAAAGACAGGAGACCGGTCTTTTCGGGATATTTAAATATTTATTCAGAAAGAAAAATTACAGACTTTACAAAACTTTTAAAATAAAAATTATATAAAATAGGCAATGAATTCTTTTTAAATGTGGCATGAGGCCAAAAGGGGTGTGGGGGGGAATGGGGGCCGGGAGTCGTCCACTTGGTCTATTCCCTATAGCTAGTTGCAGTCACCACAATACCACATTCACTCTAGGGGTTGGTTCTACTTAAAACCCCAGATGACATGAACAATATTTACAAGCTTTTTTTTTTTTTTATTATGATTTTTATTTACAATGCAACAATGAAAGATGGGAATAGTTATGCGTATGATATATGCGGATGATGGGCGGGGGTAATGAGAGCCTCAAAACACCCCAAAATAAGGAAAAATAACAGTAATAAAAAATAAATAACTGAACCAAATAAAACGTTAAGCGATGAATGTGTTAACGAGGACCTACCCTTACCTATTTAATTTTGAAATGCTTCCTGTTTTCCGGTATCAGCCGAAAACAAGGGAGCACTTCCTAAGAGGGAATGGGCACAATTATGGACAAAATAAAGGGGGAGGGCATGGGGATATTCAGTGACCTCCAAGAAAAATACCATTGGGACGGGTTTAGACTAAAATAAATTAATCAGGACTTGGCTTCTTTGGAGGTATTCTAACACCTAAAATCAAGATTGGAGACATGAAGCTCATTTATACCAACTAGCTAAGGGACTGATCCACTATGGGATAGTCCTGATCTGGTCTGGAGATTGCTTTTTCGGTCGGCATGTGCCATGCCTAAGCTGGGAACATGTACTCAAGCCTGTTTCGCACGAACGCACATAAACTAGCGGTGTGAATCCACTTCCTACTAAACTGTGAGTGAGATAACCTCCTTCTATCGTATCTGATTTTGATTTTAAGTTGGTGTTTAAAATACAAAATCAGATCCCGATAAGAAGGCGGCTCCCCCCACGCCTATCTCTATGCATGAAACCCACACTACTAGTCTAGCTACAGCCAAGGTCGCTAGGAACACCATTCGTTTCTCCCTAGGCCACAAGGGATCTGCGTTATAGACTATGGATGATAAATCCAGGATCGTCACCTGATCGGGGACGATGCGAGCTGTGACTTTGCCGGCATACCCCCAGAATTCACGGAGCTTGGAACAAGTAAAAAATGCATGTTCTACAGTTTCCAAAATGTCTTCCTCGCACCGTGGACAATTCTTAACAGTATGTCATTGAGAGGTAGAGTGTTTCTAACCAATCGCCAGGTCAGGGAAAATTCGGAATTGTTAAGATATCCCCGGCCTGGCGCCCAATTCCATAGAGAGCGGACCTCCCCCTCCGACAGCTGCAGCCACTCCCCAAGCGGATCCGAAGCGGTCCCCACCACTAAACCCCGATACAATGCCCTTCTAGGCTGTGCAAGGTCAAGGGACCCTGGCATCGCTCTAAGCGCATTTCGGCATTCGTTGAGGAATTGTGATTGTCCTCTTGGTTTTCTCTGGCATTCAATTAAGTGATTGAGGATGAGGTCGGGAAATGCTACACCAACCGTGGGACCCCAATCAGAATCCTCCATCTTCTACCCAGGAACGCCAACCTTTCGACATGACTAGCAAGGTCAGGCATCCCCAAGCCCCCATCTACAAGACGTTGAGTGTAGACCTGTCTACGGACAAGCGATCGTCGCTCATTCAACAACAGTGAAAAGAGCTCACATGTTAAGGCTGCCATTCGGACGGCAGACAGAGAAGTACAGCCAGCTGGTAAAGGATCAACAGAAACACGTAAGTAGCACATGCCTCCGCTCTACCTTTAAGGGACAATCCCCTTCGAAGCCAAACCCTCACAGACGCTTCGACCTTGGTCTGTACCTCCGACCAATGCTTATCAAGACAGAGACTGGGTCCAAATCAAATACCAAGGATCCGGACCGGACCATCCGTCCAGACAAATGTGCCAGGAAGAGCATTCGATCCCCGCCAAGCGGCCAACCTCAGGCCAATGTATTTGCTGGGATTCACTACGGCCCCTGTAACTTCTTCATAACGCTTGAGAGCCTTAATCACTATAATAATATCAATGACCCTCCAAACAAATACGGTGACATCATCGGCAAATGCGGAAACCCTGGATCGCGCACTGCCAGGAAGAGCAATACCACGCAGGGCCGGTCCAGCCACCCTGGACCTCACATTCCTAAGGAATGGTTTCCTACGCGAAGACATATAACATGGTTGCACTGACCGAGAAACCGCGAACGGCGCCAACCGCACCCCGTTGACCTGCACAACTGCCGTCGGCCGAGCATACAAAATGTGAGATCCATCTGCAGAAGCCGGACCCAAAGCCGGCAGTCTCTAAAACAGCCATCGGGAAACGATGATCAACCCTATCAAACGCCTTGGACTGATCTAAATTGATCAGCGCGGCTTCGGTGTCGTCTTCTAGGTTTTCTAGGACTGTACGAATCAAATGCAAATTGTTTTGAATTGATCTCCCCTTCACAGCGTAGTTCTGATCCGGTTCGATCAAGTCAGTGATAACAACCGGCAAACGTTTTCAAATCTGTATTCAACAATGTGATGGGCCTAAAATCATCCAACCCCCCCAACATGTGTGTCCTTCTTCTTCAGAAGTGTGACCACGCCTTTGGCAACCTGACTCGGGATAGATCCCGTGTCAAACCAGTGGTTAAACACACCTGGCCGAATCGGAACAAACATGTGCGATAACCTCAAGAACAGCTTGTAGGGCAGTCCATAGAGTCCTGGTGATCTATTATAGGCGACTTACTTCATAGCAGCTATGACCTCACACTCTGTAACCCGACCACACAACTAGCCAGCCAAATAGTTGCCAAACTCCTGGGCGCGGAGTTGTGACAGCTGCGCGAAACGATCTTCAAAGTGTACTCGAAACCGCTTGCAAATCTAAGAAATGTCCTTTCGGGCTCTGAATCTTACGAATATAATTATCCGATTTGCGCCCAAGTGAATGGACTCGTTCTGATTCACAGTTTCGTTGGGCATCTTTTTAATTCTAGCCCTAACTACCTGGCCCTGATATCGCTCGCTAGCCAAACGACTCAGGTCCGCCTTCGCTAGGCCTATCTCTAATTGAAATTTGATATACAGGGTACTGTAGGAAAATCGATGTGATTGGTTTTCAGCCAGAAATTTGGCGATTAAGGGGTCAAAGTTCAACGATATGACCTTTGAGAACTCTACCAAACTCCTCCGACAATTTTGGGTCTACGCACTTGAAATTTTAGATATAGGTTTCTTGGACATGGATCTACCTTAATAACTCAATTTGAGCCCAAAATAATAAATTTTAAGGGGTCATAATAGGGGTCAAAGTTGAAACATATTGACTTCTGCGGTCTCTTCCAAATAACTCAGACAATTTCTGGTCTAAATATTTGAAATTTTACATAAAGGGTATTCAGAGATAGGGCAAGCTTTTTCATCAGTTTGGGTCGAAAATGTCTAGTTACCAATATATAAATGTATGTATGTCTGTTTACATCTCTGCCTTAAACTTTCAATAGAGGCGACGGATTTTACCAAGATCAGTATTGCTTTAAATTTCGACCTTTTATACGACAAATATCGAAAAATTGGCTAAAAGCATTAATATCTTCCCCTTCAACTAGGCACTTTTCTAAAGGGGGGGGGTCACTTTTTTCGCCGATATTTTTTAAAGTAATCCTCTCCTTTAGATTGTCTAGCCTTAATTTTAAAAAAATGTCGCTCCTGGTTTGGCGGTGGGCGTAACAGCATGAACGTTAGGTTTTACACCGTTCTTTTCCTCCTTTGCAGTACGGGTTCGAGCCTGCCTTTGTACCACCACTTTTTTTTTTCTCAACATACAACTCCAAACATCCGGGCAATGCCGGGCTGAAATGTTAGTATCTATAAAAGTGAACGTGTCTTTGTGTATATCCATGTGTCTGTCCGTGTGTCTGTCTGTGTACATTTCCCTACGCAATAACTCAATGTCAATTTTTAGTCTACAGACTCAAAATTTGATATACGGGTTACTGAGATTTGGGAAAATGTATGTGATCGGTTTTCGGCCAGAAATTTGGCTGTTAAGGGGTCAACATTCAACGATTTGACTTTTGAGAACTCTACCAAACTCCTCCGACAATTTTGGGTGTAAACACTTGAAATTTTAGATATAGGTTCCTTGGACATGGATCTAACTTAATAACTTAATTTTAGCCCTAAACAATAAAAGTTAAGGGGTCATAATAGGGGTCAAAGTTAAAAAAATTGACCGTTTTTTTTTTTTTTTTTTTTTTTTTTTTTTGCTCAACATACACCTCCAAACACCCGGGCACCGCCGGGCACCCATTCTAGTCTATCTATAAAAGTTAATGTGTCTGTGTATCTGTCTGTCTCTGTATCTGTCTGTGTGTCTGTGTGTGTATATTTCCCTACGCAATAACTCTGTCAATTTTTAGTCTACATACTCGAAATTTGATATAAAGGGTACTGAGATTTGGGAAAATCTTTGTGATCCATTTTCGGCCAGAAATTTGATGATTAAGGGGTCAAAGTTCAATGATTTGAGCTCTGAGAACTCTACCAAACTCGTTCCACAATTTTGGGTGTAAACAATTGAAATTTTAGATATAGGTTTCTTGGACATGGATCCAACTTAATAACTAGATTTGAGCCCAAAACAATAAATGTTAAGGGGTCATAATAGAAGTGGAAGTTAAAAAAATTGACTGCTTTTTTTTGTTTTTTGCTCAACACACACCTCCAAACACCCGGGCAACGCCGGGCACCCATGCTAGTATATCTATATAATACTAAAAGTCTATGGATCTTGTATGTTTGCAATCAGATTTCCGGTTTTCAACATCCGGTTGCGCATGCGTAAATAGCAACGTCTTCAATCCGTTATTCCAATTCCGGAATTTTTATATCGCTTTTAATACAAACAATTTCATTTAATTTGATCAAATAGTTTTTTGTTTTTTTTTAACGGCTAAAAACATTCAACTTCGTAAAGTCTGTCGCAGTTTCAAAAAAACTTCTCCCTTTTAAAAAAACAAAAGTAAACAAACAAGAAAAACAACACTCATCATTAATAGAAACAGCGGCGGTGAAAGAAAACACCTCTCACTTTCCCTCTAATAGATTTCAACACTCCTACTCCCTCTGTTTTCGTTACGTACGCGAGAAATCTTTAATTCATGTCATTATAAATAAATAATTTTATAAAATCAACCATAGTTTTTTTTGTTTTTTTTAACGGCTAAAAACATTCAACTTCGTAAAGTCTGTCGCAGTTTCAAAAAAACTTCCCCCTTTTAAAAAACAACACTCATTATTAATAGAAACAGCGGCGGTGAAAGAAAACACCTCTCACTTTCACTCTCATAGATTTCAACACTCCTACTCCCTCTGTTTTCGTTACGTATGCGAGAAATAGTTACGTGTATGTGTGAGAGAGAGAAAAAGGGAGCGATGTAAAACTGGATAGTTAAGCGAAAGGAAAGCATAAAAGTTTTTTTAAAACACTCAAATTGTACAAAAAATGTTGTAAATAGAAAAGTATTGTCTTAGTTTTAGTGACCTTATTATTAGCATATGAATACAATATTTATTTTCTGTACAATAAGTGCTTAAGCACCCGTGCTTTTCAGCGATACATATTCAATAAAATAAATTGATTAATATAATTAATCTGGATATAAGAGAGTTAGAACCTGATAAGAAGTCTCAATTAAGCAAAAGGATAACAAAAGTTTTCTTTAAAAAAAATTAATTGTACAAAAAATGTAAATAGAAAAGAATTGTCTTAATTTTATTGACCTTATTATTAACATACAAATTAAATATTTTACACAATGGGTACTGAATGTTTGCTTAAATTAAATGAAAAAAGTTACATTTTATTTTCATTTTCTATTTAAAAAGCCATTATTAACATGTGGAGAGTGTTTTTTTTATTATTCTGTACTTTCAACTAACAATTTCATTTAAAAGATGATATATCAAAATTTGAATTTAACTATAATAAGGATTATGATACCTGTTCAGTGCATATTTACCTATAAGTATGACCAACCACTTATAATTCAGTAACTGTAATTTAAAAAAAAAATAACAATTATAATAAACAGAACGACTCATAGAAATCTATCTATATTCTTTTTTCATTTTAATATACTTTCATAGAAATGCTTCTGTTATGTAAAAAAAAACTATTTTCTTTATGCCACAAGTGTCACGCTCATACATGAATTCCATAGCTAATATAACGTACTGACCCAACGGGTCACGGGTGGTCTAGTATATATATAAAAGTGAACGTATCTGTGTATCTGTCCGTCTGTGTATCTGTCTGTCTGTGTTCGTCCATTTCCCTACGCAATAACTTTGTCAATTTTTAGTCTACAGACTTGAAACTTGAGGTACAGGGTATTGAGATTTGGGAAAATCGATGTGATCGGTTTTCGACCAGAAATTTGGCTGTTTTAGGGGTCAAAGTTCAATGATTTGAGCTCTGAGAACTCTACCAAACTTCTTCCACAATTTTGGGTGTAAACACTTGAAATTTTAGATATAGGTTCCTTAGATATGGATCCAACTTAATAACTTTATTTTAACCCAAAACAATAAATTTTTAGGGGTCATAATAGGGGTCAAATTT
>NC_136483.1:128730860-129008360 GCF_053919585.1 Euprymna scolopes | reverse complement strand
TATATGTTTTCCTATGTCTGAAACATTTACACCTTATGTTGATGAATGATTCCACATGTTTTCCTATGTCTGAAAAATTTGCACCTTATGTTGATGAATGATTCCATATGTTTTCCTATGTCTGAAACATTTACACCTTATGTTGATGAATGATTCCATATGTTTTCCTATGTCTGAAACATTTACACCTTATGTTGATGAATGATTCCATATGTTTTCCTATGTCTGAAACATTTACACCTTATGTTGATGAATGATTCCATATGTTTTCCTATGTCTGAAACATTTACACCTTATGTTGATGAATGATTCCATATGTTTTCCTATGTCTGAAACATTTGCCCCTTATGTTGATGAATGATTCCATATGTTTTCCTATGTCTGAAACATTTACACCTTATGTTGATGAATGATTCCATATGTTTTCCTATGTCTGAAACATTTACACCTTATGTTGATGAATGATTCCATATGTTTTCCTATGTCTGAAACATTTACACCTTGTGTTGATGAATGATTCCATATGTTTTCCTATGTCTGAAACATTTGCACCTTATGTTGATGAATGATTCCATATGTTTTCCTATGTCTGAAACATTTACACCTTATGTTGATGAATGATTTCATATGTTTTCCTATGTCTGAAACATTTACACCTTATGTTGATGAATGATTCCATATGTTTTCCTATGTCTGAAACATTTGCACCTTATGTTGATGAATGATTCCATATGTTTTCCTATGTCTGAAACATTTACACCTTATGTTGATGAATGATTCTATATGTTTTCCTATGTCTGAAACATTTACACCTTATGTTGATGAATGATTCCATATGTTTTCCTATGTCTGAAACATTTACACCTTATGTTGATGAATGATTCTATATGTTTTCCTATGTCTGAAACATTTGCACCTTATGTTGATGAATGATTCCATATGTTTTCCTATGTCTGAAACATTTACACCTTATGTTGATGAATGATTCCATATGTTTTCCTATGTCTGAAACATTTACACTTTATGTTGATGAATGATTCCATATGTTTTCCTATGTCTGAAACATTTGCACCTTATGTTGATGAATGATTCCATATGTTTTCCTATGTCTGAAACATTTACACCTTATGTTGATGAATGATTCCATATGTTTTCCTATGTCTGAAACATTTGCACCTTATGTTGATGAATGATTCCATATGTTTTCCTATGTCTGAAACATTTGCACCTTATGTTGATGAATGATTCCATATGTTTTCCTATGTCTGAAACATTTGAACCTTATGTTGATGAATGATTCCATATGTTTTCCTATGTCTGAAACATTTGCACCTTATGTTGATGAATAATTCCATATGTTTTCCTATGTCTGAAACATTTGCACCTTATGTTGATGAATGATTCCATAAGGTCCAAATGTTCCAGATATAGGAAAACACAAAGTTCTGTTTTTTTATTTATTTTTAATTTTTTTTAAATTTTCTTATCATTTTGTTAAAGCTGGGGATGGGGCATCCTACCTGCTTCCAAAAATTCATCCGCTATCTTATACATTCAAACTCAGAAATTTTTACAATATTCTTACCGTCTCTTTAAGTGCAGTTGTTTAAATCTCTGTTGCACCGGATATATTTCACAAGTAGTTTTTGAAATTCTTTTTGATGAGGCTAGTTGCTATTATAATTACTGAAATAATAGAGACCTTCTTAAGATTCTCGTTTCTTTTCACATCATACATAATACCTTGGTATTTCGTTATCTTTTCCTTGTAAGCTCTGCATCATTGGGGCACTAACTTCTACGAATATGCCTTCCTTTTCCTTCATATCACTATGTCAGGTTTAATAGCTTCGTTTTCTAGGTACATAGATGTAGAAATCACATAGTCATAGTGGGTGGTGTATGAGTTATTTCCAACTGTTCTTTCTGGTGTATATTCCCAGGACTTACTACTGTTCAACTTTTACAGATTGTCCTGTGGAAATATTTACACACTCCATTATGTCGCATTGCCGCCCACAAGAACAACCTTACAGGAGCTGTAATTGTTACCACTGCTTAGATTACTTATCTTCTTAAAAGCATTGGTCATCAAACCTTGATCTTAAGCAGCCATTATAATCTTCTATTGATCAGAGTGGAGCGATCCTTTTTTCAACCAGTCTATAAAACCATGTTTCCTTTTTACCCAGAAAATACTTGGTTCGCTGTTGGACCATTCTTCCAGTTTTGTCCGTATGAGAGGCAAAATGTATACAAAATAAAGTCTGTCGAGCATCAAGTACAAGAGGGTTTGAGATCACGATAAAGGGTTTGGCGCTACACTGTTCTGATGCAGGTTATCCAATTGTAATCCCAATGAAAGATAAAGGAAATACTGACAATGAACAGCTTAAGCTTGTGTTCCATTTTCGCAATAAATAAAATACACTCATTATTGGTGGCAATAAAATATATATTTATTTTTTCTTTCATAACATTTTATTGTGTTTTACACGAGTTTCGTTGAATGGTAAAAAAATCACAAGACAACTCATTAGAGACAGTTTATACGTTCCTCGAAAACAAAAAAACAGCTGGAGATTTTTTTACCTGAATTAAAGAGGATAAATAAATGTAAATCCTAAAAAATACTTTATGACAATTTCTATTTCCTATTTTAGTTGTATAAAGCTTTTTATTTGGTTGAGATTACTATATACGAGGTACCTTCAATACATCTCCAGACTTTTTGTACAGGCATTTAAAATTGTCGTAGCCTCTTGAAAAAAAGTTCTTATTGCTATACATCTTATGAGATGACTGACCGATTTTTATGATTTCAGGTTCCAATGAACAGCTACAACAAGAATTAGAATACACCTTACTAAAGCTTGATTGTCACAGTTGGTGAATTTCAAAATGCAGTCTGGACATAAGGACACTTTAGAAGAACGATATTCAATAAAATTCTGTTTTAAACTTGTAAAAAATGCCACAAAAACGTATGGAATGCTTTGGACTGCTTTTGAACCATCTTGCAGGAATCGAGCATCAGGTTTTGAGTGACATAAGAGATTCAAGGAAGGCAAGCAATCTGTGAGGGATGATAAGAGGTGTGAAAGGAATAAGGAACCAAAATTGATTGACCAAATAAAGAATTTCATGGATAAGGACCGTCGTGTGTCTATAGAGACAATACAGTGCACAGTTTGATGTCAGTGTACACACAATTATTCACGAAGAACTGAAGATGCAGAAAATTTGCACAAATGCACCAGTCCACAACTCTATCCCTCAGACTATTTGATCGAGATGGATATTAAGACAGTTCACTTCACATTGAGATGGATATTAAGACAGTTAACTTCACATTGAGATGGATATTAAGACAGTTAACTTCACATTGAGATGGATATTAAGACAGTTAACTTCACATTGAGATGGATATTAAGACAGTTAACTTCACATTGAGATGGATATTAAGACAGTTAACTTCACATTGAGATGGATATTAAGACAGTTAACTTCACATTGAGATGGATATTAAGACAGTTAACTTCACATTGAGATGGATATTAAGACAGTTAACTTCACATTGAGATGGATATTAAGACAGTTAACTTCACATTGAGATGGATATTAAGACAGTTAACTTCACATTGAGATGGATATTAAGACAGTTAACTTCACATTGAGATGGATATTAAGACAGTTAACTTCACATTGAGATGGATATTAAGACAGTTCACTTCACATTCCCTATAGTCTAGACTTGCTCCCTGTGACTTTTAGTTATTCCCTAAGCTCCCTTAGATGCTGTCGTTATGAGACAATTGAGGAGATGAAAGACAGTGTTACGAAGGTTATTGACACGCTCACACAATATGACTTCGATGAGGCATTCCAGAAGTTGTTGGAACGGTACAATGAAGGCAGACGAATAAGATTACTTCGGAGGGCACTAGACGTTCATGTATGTACTAGCAATAAAACGTGCACACACGATAAACGCCTGAAACTTATTGAAGACACCTCATAACTATTAATATTTATATTCACTTTAAGTTTATATGGAAGCTTTTGCCATGTAAACTCAATTTATATATATATATATATATATATGTGTGTGTGTGTGTGTGTGTGCGTGTGTGTGTGTGTGTGTGTAGCTGTAAGTAGTTCGCAAGGTTAAAACCACAATTCCCCATAAACAAACACACAGAGGCGCGCGCAAGGACACAAACGCACGCACACACATACGCACACACACACACACACACACACACACACACACACACACACACACACACACACACACACACACACACACATATCTACGATAAAGATAGAGAGAGAGAAAAAAAAAGAAAGAGAGGGTGGGCATTCATTTACACTCATATAGATACATTACATAGATATATGTGTGTGCGTTTATTTTACTTTAGTTGTGTGTGTGTGTGTGTGTATGTGTGTGTTTGTATGTGTGCGTGCGAATGTTATGAATTTATTTTAAATCTCACCAAATCTTTCAATGGTTCGACTATAGCAACTAACTATATATATGTTTAGTATTACTACTACTGTTACCCAATTAGTATTATAAAATTCTTCTTCCCACCACTACTACTACTACTACTACTACTACTACTACTACTACTAATAATAATAATACATTAATAAAGCTACTACTGTTACTGTAATACTATCAAAATTACTGCTACTACCGTTCAAAATAGTAGTTGCACCAATAATGACTACTACTGTTGCTACTAATAAATTACATATTAGTCAGTTTCCAATGTACTCCTATACAAAGTATATATACTAGTGTTAGCAAAATATAACTATATTGCTACTCCTAGCATTGATAATACATTCAGTAGTGTGACTATTCAAAATTTTATTACTGTTACTAGTTATAGTACAGTGACATCAACGTGTGTCGCCCATTGAATTCAGTTTAGATTATTTGAATTTGGAAAAGTAAGTTTGCAAAGCCAGTAAAATTTAAATGAAATACTACAAAAAATTATATAACAGTAGTCTTTGTTTTCATTATATTTCACTCATTTTGTTCTCTATCGGGACAGATAAAATATGTGTGGTGATAGTCCCTCCCTAAAATCTTCTGTTTCTTAGTTAATAGTGTTAATTTTGTCTTTTAATATATATATATATATATATATATATATATATATATATATATATATATATGTGTGTGTGTGTGTGTGTGTGTGTGTGTGTGTGTGTGTGTGTGTGTGTGTATTAAAAGATAGAGAGAGTATGAGAGAGATGCGGGAATGGAAGAGAGATATGTGACTACGTAAGCGTATTGCAAATTACAGCCAATTAGAAAAAAAATAGGTTGTTTTTTTCAAACATCACACAATACCAAGAAATATTTTAACATATGGCTAAAATTAATATTAGGTTGAAAAGAAATTTCGTGGCGTCGACTAAAGTCTTGAAGATGATGAGCGTAGTGGTTGGCCATCGGATGTTGACATGTTGATCAATTAAGAGCCTTAATGGAAGCAAATCTACGCACAACTGTTCGAGAACTTGCTTCTGAATTAGACGTAACGTATACCGTGATTTCCAACTACCCGAGAGAGATTGGAAAGACACTTAAAAATTTTTTTTTGTTTTATTACATTTTCACCTCAAACAAGGCACATTGCCACTTTGGTCTAGGGGGCTACTATCAGGGGCAACAACTACTGGGTACTATGTAGGGATTTGGGCAGCAAGATGTCGGTTCACGTTGCATTTGAACTTCTGCACGTCAGTAGAGTTGGGGAAGCAGGGATGGAATTCCAAAGTCTAGCGGTTCTGGGGAAGCAACTACTGGAGTAGAAAGATCTTTTGCATCTAGGGGTCTCTACAGTGTGGGGGTGGGATTTTGCAGCCTGTCGGGTCTGTCGAGGGTGTTCACGTCGTGGGGGCACAAGTGCTTGCTGTTCGTTAGAGCATTCACCATTAAAATACTTGTAGAACAGGCAGAGGGATGCAACGTTTCATCGATGGGACAGACGCTGAAGCTTAGATACCAGTTCAGGGCCTATCAGATTTGCGAATCTCTTTTGAACCTTGTCAAGAAACGAGAGACTAGTAGCCGATGCACCAATCCAAATATGACAGCAATACTCCATACATGGGCGAATGGTTGCCTTATAAGGGTAAAGGATACTTTCGGGTGTTAGTAGTTTTCTAGCACGGTAGAGAGAGCCCACCTTCCTTGCAGCGGCCCTGGCAATGCCTTCAATGTAATTGTTCCAACTCATGTTTCCTGTGAACGTTAGGCCAAGGAGTTTGAAAGATGTACTCTCAGATAAAGAGTCGTTGGCCATTGCTATTGGTGGTAGAGAAGGTTTCTTGTAATTATTGAATGAAACTAGTTTAGTCTTGGCGGCATTGAACGTGACTATCCATTTTTGTCCCCATTCCACTACAGATTGGAGGTCATCCTCTAGTGTTTCTGCCATTTCTTTAGATATGTGTTCATTTGTTTTCCTGTCGTGCCTGTTATAGAGTGTGGTGTTATCAGCATATATACCCATCTCAGAGGCAATTTTGTCGGGGAGATAATTTATGAATATCAGGAACAGTAGAGGTCCAAGGATCGACCCCTGAGGCACTCCCGCATTTATATCATATTGTTTAGATGTACGACCGTCGAAGATAACCTGGATTTTTCTCTTATCTAAAAAGGATTTAATTATGTTAAGTATTCTACCAGTGATACCGTATGATCTAATTTTCCTGAGGAGACCTTCATGCCATACCCTGTCAAAAGCCTTAGATATATATAGAGCTACCGCTCTGCCATCCCCCGCTTTGTCCAGTGAATGGTATATACGTTCAGAGATTACAGTTAGGATGTCTGCTGTGGAACGGGCTTGTCTAAATCCATATTGTTTGTCAGTCAGAAGTTTAGCATCTGTAAGGTGATGAACTAGAGCATGGTTAATTAAGGTCTCAAATATTTTGGCAAAAAGTGGGAGGAGACTAATGGGGCGATAATTTAATGGGTCAGTTCTTTCGCCAGAATTCTTGAATACTGATACCACAGAAGCAGTTTTTCAACAGCCCGGAAAGCAAGATTCGTTAAGGAATTTGTTGTAGAGTTTGGAGAGAACTGGAGCTACTTTGGCTGAGCACTTTTTTAATAGCACAGCTAGGATGAGATCGGGTTCACATGCTTTTGAAGTGTCAAGGTTTTTTATGATAGCATGCACCTGGGCAGGGGAGATTTTCAGACCGTCTAGCGTGGCATCTGTCCGCATAGGAAATTCAGGTAGGGGGTGGTTGGAAGGGTGCAGTGTGGAGTTTGAGGCAATCCGACTGGCAAGCCTGTTAGCCTTTTCGGTTGCTGAGCAAACAACCTCGTGATTGTTGGTTAGTGGGGGAATTGTTGATTGCCCATTATTTACTACACTGATGTAGATTTTCCAGAAGTCACGAGTTCCTAGTTTTTGTGCTTCGATGCGTTTTTTAGTGGTTTCCGTAAATTCTCTCTTAGCTGTCACTATTTCTTTCTTAACGTTACTTCTAGCTTCTATGTACTTCTGTCTGTTTGAACTGAACTTATGTCGGTTAAATCTGCGGTATGCATGCTGCCTTTGAGCAATGGCAGTTGCGCAAGTAGAAATGAACCATTGGGGAGAGTGGGGCTTGCTATAAAATTTCCGCATGAGAACATGCGCTTCGATTGCAGTTTTGAACCATTCAGTGGTCTCGTTTGCGCACTGCATCTGCGTCTAGGAGAAGGAAAACTCTGTAACTAAACCAAAGGGGAGGACAACCTTCCTAGAGCTGGTGACTCAAACAAATTACCAGTTTGCAAACCTAAATTGCTTAAGTCATGTTTACATCTATTTTCTATTTCACATACCTTTGTAGCGATATTATTATTTCCTGTTAATCACTTTTTCCAATCTAATTGTTTATTTTTCTAATCATAATAATTGATCCAGCGATCCGCATTTGCTCGAATCAATTAATAATAATAATAATAATAATAATAATAATAATAATAATAATAAAACCCGCAACACCACTCGAAAACGAGAACCACAAAATCCTATGGGACATGGACATACAGAAGGACAAACCCATCCAAGCAAGAAGACCAGATGTAATAATTAACAAGAAAGAAAAATCCTGTCAAATCGTAGACTTTGCTGTCCCAGCTGAAAGAAAAGGAGAAACGAAGAAAATACACAGAGCTAGCCAGAGAGTTAAAAGGGAGTTGGATGATGAAGAAAATCAAAATAGTACCGATAGTAGTAGGAGCACTAGGAAGAATTCCGAAAAACTTCGAAAAACAAATGTCAGAAATTGGAATCAGAGGAATAACTGCAAGAGTACAACGACTAACGATAATGAAAACGACTGAAATATTAAGGAAACCCCTTGAATGTGGAGAATAATAGAAGAAGACAATATAACGAATAAGCGTTACAGAGAATAAAGAACACCGAAGCTGCATATCTACAAGTTCTACACCCCGTCATGCATCCCCCCCCCCATAGTTTCACCACCGTGCACGAGTTATCTGTTTTTATATTTGAAGAAATATCGTTGTAACTGACATCAGTTTTAACTTACCGAGTGTTCTCTGTGTCATTGAAACAAATCGCAATCAATTTCTCGCCTTCCTCTTAGATCAGCTCCTTGTTATTTATTTCCCTAACCTTTCAGCGAAAAGCTTGACACTCCCTTCAGAAACTTTTAAAATGAAAATTTTCTCTGTGATAATCTGGGGTCTAATCGATAAAAAACTTTAAAACTGGAAAAAGTAAAGTAAAACCGGGTTTTAAATGTTTAACGTTTTGAGAATATTTTTGGAGAGAGAGAGAGAGAGAGACAGACAGACAGACAGACGGACGGACAGACAGATAAACAGACAGACAGATCATAATTTCTTACCGGCCCCCGTTACCGGTCAGTTAGCAAGAACAAGAGTCTGCAAGTTGAACCTCACACCTCAGCCAAAGCATCAATTACTTTACGCTAATTTTGTGACCCAATAATTCAGTATTAATCAGACTGTTTGGATTAACGGAAATTAGGACACCGGGTACGACAGATAGTCTTACTAGTTCCATACTCTTTCACACACACACACACACACACGTACGCGCGCACACACACACATCCTTTCCCTTTATCTCTTTTCCTCTCTCGCTCTTTATATATATATATTTTTATATATATTTGTAGTCCTGTTTCGTCGTATCACAACTCATCAATACCGCTAGACTAGCACCTCTCCCAAGCCGAGGATTTTAACCTAGAACCATCGTGTTGACAGTCAGCAGTTCTACCGATCGACGCACGGGAGCGGCGCCCGTAAATAATCTCGCCAAATGTCTATTTAAACAAACATTCGTCTACCACTTTTACAGTGCTCTAACAGCTTTTTTTATAAACAAAGAGCAAGCGTCGCATTTTTTCAGCCAATTAAGTAGCGTGTGAGATTACTTACGACAATGCTCTGCTCTACCCAAAGATGGAAGCTTAAAATATTTGTAGTCATCGACATAGAGTCCTGTTTCGTTGTATCACAACTCATCAGTGCCGCTAGACTAGCACCTCTCCCAAGCCTGACAGTCAGCAGTTCTACCGATCGACCCACGGGAGCGGCGCCCGTAAATAATCTCGCCAAATGCCTATTTAATATTATGTACTGTTCATAACTTTATGTGCATATATATATATGTGCCACCACCGAGAATCGAAACTAAAACATTCAGCTCACGAGTTATTTTGCCTCTGTCGTCAATGACTGGGCTAGGAAAACATGTTTACTGCAAGGCTAAAAATTAAAACATGAACCAATAGCTACTACGCTATGCATTCGTAATGGCGGCGTTCGACCTTCACCTGGCAAATTTAATTTTTTTTTTAATTTTCACACTTTTGCACCGATTTTTCCGGGATAAAACACAAATATAAAGTTTTGCATGGATTAAAATATCTTATATATGAAGTTTCATGTGTGTAGACCAAAAATTCTAGGAGGAGTTTGGTAGGCAAAATTTGTTAAACAAAAATATATACGTATACATAAATATATATGGAAACAATTTTGTGTTTACTATAAACTTTTTACGCAAATATTATGCAAGTATAAATCATGTAGAATATCTGCATGAATATAATTTCACGTAATAGTTAACTAAAGATGATTATCCCAATAAAAAAAAAAACGAAATAACTAATAGGGAATTAAAATGAATATTTAAAAGAATATGCAAATTAGATCTGTTGCTAGTGAATGTAATTCCATATATAAGAAAATTGTATTTTCTTTTTAAATAAACCAAAAAGACTGGTCTCCTATCTTTTCTGTTTACTTTTGGTTGTCCCCGACATCCAAAGACTAGCTACCAGACCCTTTTGGTCTGGTTAAAGCTTTGTTTTATTGCTTGTTTTGCTCGCCTCCTGTTGAGGCCACTAACTGCCTTTTACTTTTTCTATTTTTTTCAGGTTTGTCTCTCTTCCCGGGCTCGACTTAAATAGCTGGCCGGTTTGCATCTGAGGTGGTTGGAGTCAAATCCAATGGAATCCTCAGGCAGGCCAAATCGGCAGGTCTGAGCCAGGAAGAAGACGCAGAGAGGGAGGGTAGCTGGTTCGGGCTCCAATGCAGAAATGCCTAGCCCGGGGGCCAGTTCTTAGAGGGGGCTTCGGCCCAATCTGGGGGCAGGATCAGGCCCGGAAAAAGTTCCACCCCCACGCGGTCCAGGCTCCGCTCCTTTGCCTAGCCCGGGTTCTGGTGGTCGTGTCCCTGACACGCCCGTTGGTTCAGGCCCAGTTGATAGACAGAGAGGTACGGTTGGTGCTGCCCCCCGTACTAGACCCGGTGCTGGCCTCCGCACCATCACTGTAGAGGAGTCCATCGCACTAGGCGGCGGCTCCTGGACAATTGACGACACTGCTGTTCCCGGCAGTGGTAGGTATAGGCCAACTGGGAGAGGTGATCCAGCTCGGTGGGATCAGCTGAGGAAAAGGGCTTTAACTGTTAGCCCTCCCGCCCATAGGAGGACAGAACTCCTAGGGATGGGAATAAGACCTTCCACCTCTGCCGATTTCTCCACTTTGAGAATCACCGGGCTGGATCAGGCGTCCAAGAATGCAGTGCCGGACGACCAGGAAGCGGCCATAAATATGCTCTCGTTTCTGGACTCCCAGCTGATCTGCAATGCAGTAGTGACTACAGCAGCCAGGACGAGAGCAAGAAGACTGGATTTGTAGGTGAAGTAAGAAAATCCCGGTCCAGAAAGAAGAAGGGGGCTGCTCGTACAGAACAAAAGAGTGGGGCAGTTGGTGCCACACCTGTGCAGAAACCATAATCCCCGACAGAGAGCCCGGCAGATTGGCCTACACTGCCGGGTGCCAGCACGCAGACAAGTGAAAACACCTGCTCAACAATCCCGCCGGGGCAGAGAACACCGTCCTCGCCGGAATCGCCGATGCCAGCAACACCGACGCCCTCGGCAGCAGAGAAGGTGTGGGGACCCCAGTCCCAGCTTACTCCTGAAGATTACGGTCAGTTGTTTAACTCCAAATATAAGGAGTACATTGACGGTAACATCATTAAACCTCTTCCAGGAGTGGTGGAAAGATTATCCACAAGGATAATATCTCTGGTCACCACAGACTGGAAAAAGAAAAGCTTAACAGGAGTTTCCAAGGATATCATGGCGGAGATGCTGGGGGAACTCACAATACCTGCGACGTACAGTTATGCCATGCGGTACCTGCTGCTGCCAACCGACAATGATGCGGTAAAATTGTCCAAATGCGACTGGAAGTGGAAGAACATATGCTTCAAGCCGGTATATCTGAGCAGGAGCCAAACAACTGTGCACATTTAGGCGTCCCCTGGTTCCTGGACTCTGTGCAGATAGGTGCAATAATGAGCCAGTATGGGGACGTCGAAGCTGTCCTCCCGGCCCGTGGGCCCCGTAGCCTTATGGTTGGGGACTACTTAGTTAGAATGCGTTGTGACCGGGAGGGCTTTCAGAAAATCCCGGCCCTGCTCAAAAGTGATGTTTGGACGATGAGCGTCATCGTCGAGGGGCAAAGACCGCACTGTTGGCATTGCCAACAGATAGGCCGTATGGCGAGGGATTGCCCTAAAAGGATCCCTCAAACAACAACGGCAGAAAAACAGAAGGGTGTGGCACCAGCAGCCCCTGAGAAACCAGCCGGAGGGGGCATAACATCAACTGCAACACCAACAACATCGGATGGCTGGACCAAAGTGGTAAAGAAGAATGGGAGAACCACAAAGACCCCCTCCACAAGAGAGCAGCCCCCTGAAGTACAAGGTCGGCCAGTTCCCGCAGGGTCGTCCACGAAGCCTTCCACCGACATGTCAACAAAGGAAGTTTCCAGCGGCCAAAAACGAAACCATCCGGTCTCCTCATCAGACTCTGAAGGGGAGCAAGAAGAGCAACATGCTGAGTGCAAAGGACAGGCATCTGTGGCAGTGTGCCAAGGCCTTAAGAAAGACGCCAAAAAAGAGAATAAGAAGGCAAAAAAGAACAAGGAGGCTGAGTCCCATTCCCCGTCCCCAATGAACGTAGAGAATACTGTCTCTACGGTTCAGCCACCCAAAACCCCAACCCAAACCCACCCCTATTTGATACCCCCCAACCCGGTGCTCGATCATTGTCCTGGGAGAAGCCGGTGACTCCAGACAACAGCAGAAGAGCTGCCTCAGCGTCTCCAGTTAGGAGAGAGAAAACGAAAAACCTCCCCTTCTTTCCTGGAGACCGGATTTGCGATGTAGACCCCCTTCACGCTGATACTTACATCACGCAGCGGCATAGGGGTCTACTTAAGCCGCTAAAGGAGTTAAATAAAGTGGAAGGGAAGAAGGTGACAAATCCAAAAAACTTCCCTGACGCCCCCTTAGTCATGACCTTTGTGCATCAAACAAGAACTGGATGCACAAAGGCCATGAGGAATATGATAGAAGAAGCCAAGGGGGCGATAACAAATATAAAGTTGGTGGAAGAGGAGCACGACTCCCTCAAACAGCTGGCATCTAGGTGCGAAGGGAGGGTCCTTATTTACGTCCACCCTTGTTTTTATAGGGCCCTGAAATTAACTTTCCCATTGGATGTCGGAGGTATTGCGCGGGACGGACGAGTAACGTCCAAGTTGCTTTCGGGCAACCTCGCCCAATCCTGCGGCACCCTTAAAACCAAAGACTTTAGGCCGGTGGTTGCGGATATCTAGGCACAATGGCCACGTCCTTGAGCCTGTGTAGTTTGAACGCAAGGGGCATGAGGTGCCGAAGCAAAGCCGCTAGGGTACTGAGGGACCTCATGTCCATGAACATAGATGTGGCTACATTACAAGAGACTCACTACAATTCCATTGACGATCATTGGGTGCTGGAGGGGCATTATGATGTCTTTTCAACATACGGTGATAGTCAAAGTAAGGGGCTTTCTTTGTTAGTTAGGCACACCCTTTCTGCAACGGTTAGCATTGTTCATGCGGATACTGATGGTAGACTGATCGTGGCCGATGTTGCCATGGCAAATAGAGCATTTCGAGTCGTTGTGGTGCATGCGCCCAATTGCGTACGGGAGCGGGTTTCCTTTTTCCGGTGGTTGGAGGTGTTCCTCAGGGGTTCGGAACGGTTAGTTCTAGTGGGTGATTGGAATGCCATCCTTGATCCCAGGGTAGATAAGGTGGGTTGGACTAGAGGCACGGATGGGTGTGAAACCAGTCTGTCGGACCTGATGGCTAGCTGTGATCTGGTAGACAGGTATCGGGTGGATCATCCGGGGCGGGAGATGTGGACCTGGCTCTCTAGCAGGCCTTCCGTTTCAAGTACTTATTTGGATTGGTTGTTAGTTAGAAGAGGCAATATAAAGTACATATCTTGTCCCACGTTCCACTGGTTAGGCTACTCTGACCACAAACTACTTGTGGCCAGATTAGATCTAGATAGGAACCCCAAGTTAGCCGGGTACTGGAAGTTAAATACCTCCTTACTGGAGATAGATGACTTCTGGGAAAGGCTAACTGAACACATTAAGAGGGGATTAGTGGGGGCGGTTACCGGGAGTAGGTGGTGGGTAAACGCCAAATCTAGTATTAGAGACTTCTCTGTCAAATATGACCAACGCCTCGCCCTAGATAGGGCCAAGGTAGAGAAGCGTCTAGAGGATAGACTATCCCGGGTGGTGGCAGGGGGGAATTCCCTAGAAATAGGCCTAGCTAAGGCGGACCTGAGTCATTTGGCTAGCGAGCGATATCAGGGCCAGGTAGTTAGGGCTAGAATTAAAAAGATGACTAACGAAGCTGTGAATGTGGACAAATTGGAGCATGTCCATTCGCTCGGGCGCAAATTGGATAACTAAACTACATTCGTAAGATTCAGAGCCCGGAAGGACACTCCTTAGTGTCGGCTCGGGAGATTTGCGAGCGGTTTCGAGTGCAGTTTGAAGATCGTTTTGCACAGCTGTCCAGACTCCGCGTCCAGGAGTTTGGCAACTATTTGGCTGGCTCGCCCCACCTGGAGGCGGCCCGAGAGGCTAGTTGTGATGGTCGGGTTACAGAGTGTGAGGTCATAGCTGTTATGAAGCAGGTCGCCTATAATAGATCACCAGGACTCGATGGACTGCCCTACGAGCTATACTTGAGGTTGTCGCACATGTTTGTCCCGATTCTGACGGGTGTATTTAACCACTGGTTTGACACGGGATCTATCCTGATTCAGGTTACCAAAGGCGTGGTCACACTTCTGAAGAAGAAGGACACACATGTTGAGGGGTTGGATGATTTTAGGCCCATCACGTTGTTGAATACGGATATTAAAATCCTGGTCCGACTTCTGACGAATCGTTTTCAGGTTGTTATCACTGACTTGATCGAACCGGATCAGAATTATGCTGTGAAGGGGAGATCAATTCAAAACAATTTGCATTTGATTCGTACAGTCCTAGAAAACCTAGAAGACGACACTGAAGCTGCGCTGATCAATTTAGATCAGTCCAATGCGTTTTATAGGGTGAATCATCGTTTCCTAATGGCTGTACTAGAGACCGCCGGCTTTGGGTCCGGCTTCTGCAGATGGATCTCCATTTTGTATGCTTGGCCGACGGCAGTTGTGCAGGTCAACGGGGTGCGGTCGGCGCCGTTTGCGGTTTCTCGGTCGGTGCGACAGGGGTGTCTGCTGTCGCCCATGTTATATGTCCTCGCGTTGGAACCATTCCTTAGGAACGTGAGGTCCAGGGTGGCTGGACCGGCCCTGCGCGGTATTGCTCTTCCTGACGGTGCGCGAGCCAGGGTTTCCATGTTTTCCGATGATGTCACAGTATTTGTTTTGAGCGTCGTTGATATTATTACGGTGATTAAGGCTCTCAAGGCTCCGCTCCTTTGCCTAGCCCGGGTTCTGGTGGTCGTGTCTTTTTTCACTGTTGTGGAATGAGCGATGGCCGCTTGTCCGTAGATAGGTCTGTACTCAACGTCTTGTAGATGGGGGCCTGTTGATGCCTTACCTAGCAATCATAAAAATGCCAGAAGGTTGGAATTCCTAGGTAGAACTCTGATTGAGGATTCTGATTGGGGACCCGCGGTTGGTGAAGCATTTCCCAACCTTATCCCCAATCACTTAATCGAATGCCAGAGAAGACCGAGACGGCAATCACAATTCCTCAACGAATGCCGAAATGCGCTTAGAGCGATGCCAGGGTCCCTTGACCTTGCACGGCCTAGAAGGGCATTATATCGGGGTTTAGTGGTGGGGACCGCTTCGGACCCGCTTGGGGAGCAGCTGCAGCTGTCGGAGGGGGAGGTCCGCTCTCTATGGAATTGGGCGCCAGGCCGGGGATATCTTAACAATTCCGAATTTTCCCTGACCTGGCGATTGGTTAGAAACGCTTTACCCCTCAATGACATACTGTCCAGAATTGGTAGGAAGTTTAGTCCTTTTTGTCCTCAGTGCGAGGAAGATAGCCTGGAAACTGTAGATCATGCATTTTTTACTTGTTCCAAGGTCCGTGAAATCTGGGGGTTTTGTCGGTGAGGTCACGGCTCGCATCGTCCCCGATCAGGTGACGATCCTGGATTTAGCATCCGTTGTCTATAATGCAGATCCCTTGTGGCCTAGGGAGGAACGAATGGTGTTCCTAGTGACCTTGGCCGTAGCTAGACTGGTTGTGTGGGTTTCACGCATAGAGATAGGGCGTGGGGGGGAGCCGCCTTCTCATCGGGATCTATTTTGTATTTTGAACACCAACTTAAAATCAAAATCAGATGCGATAGAAGGAGGTTATCTCGCTCACAGTTTAGTAGAAGGTGGATTCACACCGCTAGTTCATGTGCATTCGTGCGAAACAGGCTTGAGTACGTGTTCTCTACTTAAGCATGGCACACGCCAACCGGAAAAGCAATCCCCAGACCAAATCAAGACTATCCCGTAGTGGATCAGTCCCTTAGCTAGTTGGTATAAATGAGCTTCATGTCCCCAATCTTGATTTTAGGTGTTAGAATACCTCCAAAGAAGCCCAGTCCTGACTAATTTATTTTAGTCTAAACCTGTCCCAATGGTAATTTTCTTGGAGGTCACCGAATATCCCCATGACCCCCCCCCCGTTTCTTTTGTCCGTAGTTGTATCCATTCCCTCTTAGGAAGTGCTCCCTTGTTTTCGGCTGATACCGGAAAACAGGAAGCATTTCAAAATTAAATAGGTAAGGGAGGGTCCTGATTAACACATTCATCGCTTAACGTTTTATTTGGTTCATTTATTTTTTATTACTGTTATTTTTCTTTATTTTGGGGTGTTTTAAGGCTTTCATTACCCCCGCCCATCACCCGCATATATCATACGCATCACAATTTCATCCCGCATATATCATACGCATCACCTTCATTGCCATTGCTTCACTGTAAATAAAATCATTGTTTAAAAAAAAAAAAAAAAAAAAAGAGTCATTGTAAATATTGTTCATATCATCTGGGGCTTTAATAGATCCAACCCCTAGAGTGCATGAGGTATTGTGGTGAATGCAACTAGGTATAGGGAATAGACCAAGTGGACAACCCTCGACCCCCATTTCCCCCTCACCCCCACCCTTTTTGGCCTCATGCCACATTTGGAAAGTTTTATTTCCACATTTTATATTATTTTTCTTGAAAATTTTGTAAAGTTTAGAATATTCTTTTTTGAATAAATATTTTAATAAATAGAAAAGAGGCTTGCCTTTTTTCTGTTGTTCTTGGCCTTCGGGCCGGGATCAAAGTGTAGTATCTGTTCCGGCAGATACTGCAAGCAAAGACCATATGTGGGAGCAATCCCACATATAACACTTTGGTCAATGTAGGGGCAACCCTTCATGCCAATTGTCACTATCCAGCTCCCATTTCCCACCCATTGGGAGCTGGTCCCCTTTTCCCTCCTTCTTCCCTCTCTCTCCACATTAAAAAACGGCCTTGTGCCTAATTTGCTCAGTGGGGAAGCAAATAAATACAATCTGTTCTGGCAAATACTGCAAGCAAAGACCATATGTGGGGGAAACCCCACATATAAGACCTTGGTCAATGTAGAGGCAACCCTTCATACCAATTGTCACTATTGTCACTCACCGTGGAGTTGGTCCCCATTTCCCCTTCACTCCTCACATTAAAAATCGGCCTTGTGCTTAATTTGCTCGGTGGGGGAGCAAATAAATACCCTGTTTTTCTTGGCCTTCGGACCGGGATCAAAGTGTAGTATCTGTTCCAGCAGATGCTGCAAGCTATGACTAGCTATGACTAGCAAAGACCAGATGTGGGGGCAACCCCAAATGCCTGACCTTTAACCAGCTCCCATTTCCCACCTCTCGGGAGCTGGTCCCCTTTTTCCCTTCCCCCTCCCTTCACTCCTCACATTAAAAATCGGCCTTGTGCCTAATTTGCTCGGTGGGGGAGCAAATAAATACCATCTGTTCTGCAGATGCTGCACTTAAGGTAATTTGTCCCGGTCAATGGAGGGGAAATCCTCTATACTGGGACAATTACTATTTTTGGACCCAACCAGAATGCCCCTTTTCCCTATTTTTCGGGGAGCTGGTTTAACCCTACATTAAAAACGACCTTGTGTCACATTTTGGTTTGGTGGGAAAGCAAATAAATACTAATACGAAAGAGGGTTTTTAATATGAATATCAATACACACAAAGAAAAACGAATTTATTGGTGTATATATATATATACTAGCATGGGTACCCTGTATTGTCCGGGTTGACATGAAGTTCCGTTTTTTTCATCATGGCAACATGGATACTCCCACAACAATTTCCAAAATAAAAGAACGTATAAAAACATGTAAATGTAACCCCCCCCCCCCTAGATGTACGTGTTCGGCAGAAGAGATACAAAGAGAAGAAACTATACTCCGGATATTAAGCACTTTTTGTTGTCCGTGCACGTGCACTGGAAAGAACCCCCCCCCCCAATAAATAAATAAATAAAAATAAATCAAAACAACTTTTGTTTCAATCAAAATACCAGCGAATGCCTGTGCGACCGCAAAAAAAACAAAAAAAAAACAAACAAAAAAAAAAAACAGTTGAGTAAGCAAGCTCCAATCTGAAACGCGAATGAAGCGGAAAGGTAACTCGCAAACTGCTTTTTGCCCACTGTCCTAAGAAAACTCATGATTTTATGAACCTGTAAAGATAACATTTATAAACATTAACGCGTGAGTTTGTTTTTTATTTTTTGTCAGGGCTCTTTTTTCATTGACTTTATTTATTTTTTTTTGTAACTATAGATAATTTCGATTTGCTTTTTTATTTTTGTAAGTTTGAATTCGAATTCTGTAGTAAAGTTTTACGACGTGGCCCAACATCGTTTAACCCCTAAAAAAAATTATGATATACCAAAAATTAATTCCAAAAACAATTAAATTAAAATTTTCACTATTTTATGTTCCTAATGTGATTTCCCCCCACCCCTTAAATTGAATTTGTCATATTTTGGGGTCCGTTTTGTTTATGAAATTGTTAGGTGAAAGTACAGAATGGTCCCATAAAAATTAGTTAAATTTATCGTTATTTTATGTTTCAAATATAATTCCACCCACACTACCATAAAAAAAAAAAAAAATTGTACTTGTCATGTTTTGCCCACCTCTCTCAATCGCCAAACTTGAAAAAAATGCTAGAAGTGACATGTATCGCCTGGTAGCCAAAAAGTGGGTGCTCATTTTACGTTAAATTTATATAGAAATGTGATTCCCCCATTCTAACATGTAATTTTTTGTCAAAATTTCTTCTGTTATATTATTTATAAAGGCTGTTTGACCGTATTAGGCCAAAAAAGTAGATCTTCATTTTTTTAGGCGTTAAACGAGGCTTTTTAATCAGATGAGATTAACGTAAAAAAAAGAAAAAAAAGTGTAAATTGTGAAATTTAGAGGGGAGCAGTAGATTTTCATTTTATCTGAGTCACACAGTAAAAAATTACCTATTCTGTATAGCTGTTTAAAGAATAATAAAAACGAACGAATGAAATCTTTTCAGTTTATTCGTAATTGCTTTTTTGTTTGAATATTTAAAAACCTGAATAAAAGCCAAACATGTTTCTATAATAATAATAATAATAATAATAATAATAATAACAATAACAATAATAATAATAATAATAATAATAATAATAATAATAATAATAAAACAGGGTGTGAAAATTATAAGTGATAAGATACGGCTACGGTCTACAAAAAGTTGTTTCCTCCCATTTTGAAAATTAACTATAACTATATAGACGTGGATATCCGTAGATGATGGTTGTGACATTCCAACAGGTTGTATACCCCTAGAGGGTTACCAAAAATGACTGCTTTAAGGGCTACCAAAATCTACTGAATGTCTTTGTCAACTTGATTTATGCAATAACGAATTTGGGAAAATACAGTACAATCTAGTTTATGGAAAAAGAGTGTGGCTTATTGGTTATTATTAATTAGAAAATAAGAAAGAAAAATGATTTTAATCATGAAATAAAATACTGAGAAATATAATGGTAAAAATTTATGTCTGATGTAAAAATAGAACAAAAAAGCAGTTTTTATTTTTATTTTTTTACATAGGTATCACGACTTATCAAGGCCAAGAGGCCACTCAAGGATAAGGGTTAAAGAGTAAACAGTAGACAATTGGACAATATAGTAATCGTTAGTGATGGAAATTCGGTAAATTATATGGAACGGCTCATCAAAACTTGTTTACGTTAGACTTGAGGGAACCATATTATAGTCAGCTGGAAAGCAGGAAAACGGAAGACAATTCCACAGGTGTGCAGTTCTAAGAAAGAAGCTTTGTTCATGGAATCTACGTTTAGGTTTAGGCACAGATAAAGAGTGGGGGAAATTATTGATAGTGTTTTCAGCTAGATGGGTGTTTCTTGTGACAGTTTGGTGAGAAGGACCATAGATTGGAGCTCAGTCGAGCATTTGCCATGAAAATAATGATACAGCAGAGACAAACTCGCAGCATCTCTTCTGTGATAAAGAGGTTTTAGGGAAGAGAAAAGGCATCCCCTACAAGGCTACGAAGTCTATTTTGAACTCTATCAAGGCAGGATAAGCTGCTTCTAGCAGCTCCTGTCCAGATGTGGCAACAGCACTCCATCTTTGGACGTACCTGGTTCTTATATAGATAGAGAATTGCATCAGCAGTGAGATATCTACTAGATCGATAGAAGGATCTCACCATTTTTTCAGCGACCTTGGCAACGGATTTAATGTATGTGTTCCATTTAAGATCAGGAGTAAAGGGCAAGCACAGAAGCTTGTCAAAATATGAGACCTCCCCAAGACGAGAGCAATTCATTTCAATTGATGCCAGATGGGGATCAGAGTGTTGATGTAAAGATAAAAGTTTGATTTTAGATGCATTAAAAGTAACCAGCCACTTCTTTCCCCATTGTACTACTTGCTCAAGATCAGAGGAGAGAGAATCAGAGAGAAATTTGTCATTTACTGTCAATGTGATACCATAGATAGTAGTGTCATCAGCATAAATGTCTACGAATGATGTAAGGATGTGATTTGGAAGATCATTAATATAGACCAGGAAGAGAGTTGAGCCCAGGATGAACCTCCAAGGGACTCTAGCATTAATACTGTGAGCTTCTGATTTCTGCCAATCAACCACTACTCTTATGAACCTATCAGAGAGAAATGATTTAATAATTGACAAGACATTTCCAGCTATACCGTAGCTGGAGATCTTGTGAAGTAAACCATTATGCTATACTCTATCAAAGGCCTTTGATGTGTCAAGAGCAATTGTCTTAGAAAGGTAGCCTCCGTCGAGAGATTCGCTAATCCTATGCGATATAACTGTAAGCACATCTGCTGTAGATCTAGCAGAACGGAAACCATATTGCATGTCACTAAGAAGGTCATTTTGCTGAGATGGTTGATTACTTCTCTATTTAACACAGATTCCAGCAACTTACTCATGACGAACAGGAGACCTATTGGCCTGTACTGAGAGAGAGATGAGCGATCACCTGAATTCTTAAATACAGGGCATACTGATGACATTTTCCAGGGTGATGGGAAGCAATTCTCCTTAAGACAACGTTTAAACAGTTTGGTAAGCATGAGCGCTAGTTCTGGTCTTTTGAGTACTATAAGTGGAATACGGTCAGGGCCGGTTGCTTTACTGGAATCAAGGTTTTTGATTAGCTTGGCAACATCACATACAGATATTTGTATATCACATAGCGGGTTTTCTGATACAGGGGGAAATATTGGAGGTTGGCAGCCTTGGTCGCATAGGGTAGAATTAGCTGCAAAGTTCTTGGCAAAGTGTTTGGCTTTGTCTGATGCTGACGAGATTACCTCAGGTCTATTTATGATAGTTGGGATAGAACACACGCTTTATAGAAAATTTAACGCTTGATTGATCAATTATCATGAAGGAAAAAATTAATAAGCTAAAAATAACATATTTTACCATGAATGGCGTTTGTAATTATTATTTCAATTCAATTATTATTTAAAAAATATATTTGTCTGTCTAGTTACATGATATAAATTCATGAAAATGCTTAAATAATATTTGACGCGACTGGGTTCCCATACCTAAAATCCAAGATGGCGACGGTAAGCACATGTTTTCTAAAATGTACGAGATCCTGCGAAATAATTGAATTATTTTAATTTATTTAAATATAAGGTAATTATATTCTAATATTTTCTTATAGCAAATGATAGTAAATTTTATTTAGATATAAAAACTGTAATTGATTCGAAAACGTTTAAAAATATATTTGTTTTGTTTGTTGTGTAGTTGGGTTTTTTAAGATGCGTATGTGCGTGTGTTTCTCTTCTCCTTTTTCTTCTTAATTATTTTTTTTCATCTAGCATGTTTTTCTTTTTCTTTTTTTTTCAATTGATCCTTACGTTGTGTTTCGTGGTATACCAAGATTCGTTTTTTTATTCTTGCAGAATAAAATGGTCACGCCAATCAAATGGACGTATATGTTGCATAAGGGACATTCATATTGGGGAGACGGCGCTGATGAGGGGGAGATGGAAGAGAGAAGTGACATTTAAACCGTTGTACAGTCTGTGGTTTCACGTAGGAGAGTTGAGGGAGGGTGATCAGTTCTTATATCACAAGAGGAGGGGACAGCTCATTACTTAGATGGAGAGGGGGACACATTTCTTAGATGGGAGGGGGATACATTACTTAGATGAGTTATATACAAAGTTCATTATAAGATAATTACACATTACCTTCAATTTAGTAGAATGATGACACGAAGACGGCAGTTACAAAAATATGAGATGATCTTTTATTCCATTCGACTGGTCGCAATGATGATGACATCCAGGAATTCAAAGTCGTTTCTACATGATTAAAGGTTTTCCCTCCGCTTCCAAAGGGACCCTGTTCATGTCAGCTATGTCTCCTATCTTCGTCTCCAACTCTGTCTGTCCGTCTCCCAATCTCACTAAAATTAGCAAACTATATTGAGAATTCATTTTCTGCTGTGACGTCATGTATGGCTTCAAAACGTGCCACACCCACGTGGAAACTCACGTGGCCTAAAACCATTTCTGCAGACAAAGAATTCTTACTAACCTATTTTTCGATCTAACTTATTTTTCAATATGTTTTTAATTTGCTATTGTTCGTTCTTCTCGATGACCTTATTTTAATACAGTTTTCATAAAAAGAATTGAAACTTCCTTTTACAACAATATATCTAAGTATTTTATGTGAAACTGAGCATTACCTTTCTGAATCTATTTCCGAACCTTACTTATAAGGTTCGAATCTCGGTCTATCTAATGTTTTTCTTACTAACATTGTTGACATACGACAGAAAATGAGTCACACGCGTTTTTTTTTTAATTAAAATCTTAAAATTCTATTAAAAATTATTGAAAAGTATTATATTAATCTATGCTTTTAACATAATAAACTTCAGGGTTTTATAAATAACGGATCTTAATAGATTTTAATAAATTTGAGAAAAAGCAGTTTCCAATCTATTGGCGGTCACTATATATATATATATATATATATATATATATATATATATATATATATATATATATATATATATAACTACTTCATTTACTCACATAAAATTAATATGCAAAACAAAAGTATAAATCTATGCGTAAACTTAATTAAGCCTGATGAAATTAATTAAGAGTGGATGAAATGCGGAATATGCAGTGTAGCTTAATCGCCATATATATTTTATAAATTACTATATATATGTATATATATATTTATATAGATTGATAAAGCGGCAAACAATATAGCTTTTATATGTAAAATATATATATACAATGTTTATTGATAGAAGTAGGAATTATAGGTAAAGTATCAGATACCTAAAGTATGTAATATTAATTTAGATAACATTCTTCTGAATAATGGGATTATTAGTGAAAAAGTAGGGTTAAAGTTAGAAGAAACCACCAAAAACTTCCATGTATGTATTGGATGCCAAAAATGCACAAAAATTCAGTTAGCGCTAGGTTCATTGTAACTTCAAAGACGTGCATTACTAAACCTTTAAGTAAAGCAATATCTAAAGTATTTAAATTAATTATAAATCAAATAAATAATTTCCACCAGAAAAGAAAATTCTATAGTAATATAAATCTATTTTGGGTGGTAAATAATTCACAATCAGTATAAGAAAAATGAGATAACATGAATTCCAGAATAAAAGCAAAATCTATAGCGACTTATGATTTTAATACGCTATATACTAACATTCCGCACGAAAAACTTATAAAAGAATTAAATGATACTGTAGATTTAACTTTTGAAGGTGGCAAAAGTTAAATATATGGACTTTTCAAACTCTAAAGCTTTCTAGTCTAAAAATAAATACAGCAAAAGTAGTGTTTCTAAAAGTATTTTAAAAATACTTATGTCATCTTATTAAAGAATGTTATTTTCAAATAGGAAATAAAATATTACTCCAAATGGTAAGTATCCCAATGGGATTGGATCCTGCACCATTTTGGGCAAATCTGTATCTACATAGACTCGAGTATATATATATATATATATATATATATATATATATATGTCATCACAAATAAAATTGATATATCTAAAACATATATAATTTTTATGGTTGTAGAAGATTTATAGATGATCTTATATGTATAAACAATAATGATGAATTCGAAAAAAATAAACATCTTATATATCCAAAGGAGTTAGAATTGAATTGTGAACATAAAGGACAACAGGCTACATTTCTGGATTTAGATATGAGAATTGAGGATAGGATTTTTCTTTAGAAAATATTCGATAAAAGAAACTCTTTCCCCCCTTCAAATAGTTCGTATGCCGCATAAAGTTAGTACCTTCCCTGTTTTTATGTTTTATGGAACCATTATGTCAGAGTTTTTGAGAATAGCTCGCGTTACTTTAAAATTAATAGATTTTATACCACCAGTTTTTAGCTTAGTAATAAATATGATAAAACAAGGTGAGGATAAAACTAAAATTTTTAAACAGTTAAATAAAGTGTTTGGAACCACCCAGAGTTATGCATTTCTCCCATCGTTTGATACAGCTCTGGAGACCGTTTTTGTAGAACACCCCAGGTTGGTCCTCCAACCACGACGTAACTTCAGAAATAAAGGCTGTATCATGCATCATCTGGGAAACGCTTTCCTTTCAAAAACAACTTCATTGCTGGGAAGAGGTGAAAGTCAGAGGGTGCAAGGTCAGAAGAGTAGGGAGGGTGGGGAGTATTTCATAACCACACGCCCGTGCTTCTGATCTGGCGACATGCGAGTTGTGGACCGGAGCGTTGTTCTGCAAGAGGAGAGTATTTGGCTGATCTTGCCACGCTTCTTGATTTTGATAGCTTCCCTTAATTTCCTCAAAAGTGAAGCATAATAGGCTCCTGTAATTGTGGTACCCTTTGCTAGGAAATTTGTCATCACTACTCCGTCCTAGTCCCAGAAGACTGTTAGCATGACCTTGGCAGCGGAGGGCTGCACCCTGGCCTTCTTTGGAGGTGGTGAGTTCAAGTGCTTCCACTGCATTGACTGGGTTTTGGTCTCTGGATCATAGTGATGGACCCGGGTTTCATCCTGTGTAATCAGTCTTTTGAAAAACTTTAACTCATCTTCTCGTCACATTTACAAATTCATCCTCGAGCACTCGACGCGTTCTCGCTTCTGGAATGGTGTGAGCAACCTGGGAATCCATCTGGCAGACACCTTATGCATATACAAATGGCCATGAATGATAGCTTCCACATACCCTGTACTAATATTGATATCTTGAGCTATTTAGCGAATAGTAATGCGCCAATCTTCCAAAATGGCAGCCTCAACTTGACGGACAAATGCCTCATCAATGGCAGAAGGTGGTAGACCAGGTCTGGGAGCTGTTCCACAGACTTCCGGTCACGATGCCAGCGTTTTACAATGTCATATGATGGGGCATTATCATAATAAGTTTCTTTCATTTCATCAAAAGTCTCCTGTGGTGTGCGTCCTTTCAAATACAAACCGTATCACTGCTCGACATTCAACAGGCTCCATTTCACACCTGACTCAGTTCAAATACCTGTAAAACAGAAACCACAATTAGTTCAGAGCTGTAATTTGCCACATAACCCGTAGAGATATAAATCATTGCATATGCAAAATTTCAGCTAGATCAGACAACTGGAAGTGGGTCAGGGGCATTACTTATTGCACGCCCCCGTGTGTGTATGTATATATATATATATAATAAATGAACATGTCTGTGTGTGTGTGTGTGTGTGTGTGTGTGTGTGTGTGTGTGTGTCTGTCTGTCTGTGTACATTTCCCTACGCAATAACTCTGTCAATTTTAAGTCTACAGACTCGAAATTTGATATACAGGATACTGAAATTTGGGAAAATCTTTGTAATGCGTGTTCAGCCTGAAATTTGGCTGTTAAGGGGTCAAAGTTAAACGATTTGACCTTTAAAAAATCTACCAAACTCCTCCACCAGTTTTGTGTATAAACACTTGAAAATTTAGATATAGGTTCCTTGGACATGGATTTGATCTCAAAACAGTAAATGTTAAGGGGTCATAATAGTGGTCAAAGTTAAAAAGAATGATCTCTGCGGTCTTTACCAAATTATTCAGTTAATTTCTGGTCTAAACATTTGAAATTGTACATAAAGGGTATTCAGAGATAGGGCAAACTTTTTAATCGGTTTGTGTCGAAAATTTGAGCTACCAATATATAAATGTATGTATGTATGTTTGCATGTCTGCCTAAAACTTTCGACAGAGGCGGTTGATTTTACCAAGATCAATTTCGTTTTGAAGCTCGACCCTTCAGCCAATATTTTCGAAAGTCATCCGCTCTTTTCGATTGCCTAGCTTTAATTTAAACATACGTCACTTCAGGTTTGGTGGTGTTCGTAACAGCAAAGACGTCAGGGTTTTCCCGTTCGTTTCCTCCTTCACGGTACGGGTTCGAGCCTGGCTTCCTACTACCACTTTTTTTTTTTCTTTTTGCTCAACACACACCTCCAAACACCCGGGCAACGCCGGGCTGAAATACTAGTAGATATATATAAATACTTTTAATATTTATATATTTTTAATTTTAAATAAATAAGAATGTAAATATATAAAGTACTAATCATAGTTGGGGGTGATAAGTAGTCGAATGGATTTATCCTAATCTTATAAATACAAGACTGGTAAATTAAAAATATATCCATTTTGAATTTGGAAACAGACGAATCTCACAGGTAATAAATTCATATTTATAAGCCAAATTAATTAAGAATAGAAAACTAGATCTAATATCAGTAACATTTTTTTGTTCTTAAGATTAAAGGAGGTGGTGTTTGATCAACACTGTTAGGGAGCCATGATTTAATATACTGTATAGCAAGCCCCACTCCCCCCAATGGTTTACTTCTGCTTGTGCAGCTGCCATTTGTCAAAGGCAGCATGCGTTCCGCAGATTCAACCGACATAAGTCCAGCTCAAATAAACAGAAGTTTATAGAAGCTAGAAATAATTGTAAGAGAGTGATAGACACAGCTAAGACAGATTACTCTGAAACCGCCAGAAAGCGCATCGAAGCACAGAAATTAGGAACCCGGGATTTTTGGAAAATCTACAACAGCGTAGTTAATAATGGACAGTCAATTATTCCCCCACTAACAAACAATCATGAGGTTGCTTGCACGGCAACTGACAAGGCTAATCTGCTTGCCAGTCGGTTTGTCTCAAACTCCACACTGAACTCGGTACACCACTCACACCTGATTTTCCTCTGCGAACAGACGCCACACTTGACGATTTGAAAATCACCCCTTCTCAGGTACATGCTATTATAAAAAACCTAGACACCTCAAAAGCATGTGGACCAGATCTCATCCCGGCTGTGCTATTAAAAAAATGCTCTGCCGAGGTTGCTCCAGTTCTGTCCAAACTTTACAATAAATGCCTTAACGAATCTTGTTTTCCCGACTGCTGGAAAACCGCCTCTGTGGTACCAGTCTTCAAGAATTCTGGTGAAAGAACTGACCCACTAAATTATCGCCCCATTAGCCTCCTCCCGCTTTTCGCCAAAATATTTGAGTCCTTAGTTAATCAAGCCCTAGTCCAGCACCTAACAGCTGCTAAACTCCTGACTGACAAACAATATGGATTCAGGCAAGCCCGTTCAACAGCAGATATCTTAACTGTAGTTTCTGAACGTATATACCGTTCATTGGATAAAACAGGGGAGGGTAGAGCGGTGGCCCTTGATATATCTAAGGCTTTTGACAGGGTATGGCACGATGGTCTTCTAAGGAAAATTAGATCATATGGAATCACTGGAAGAATTCATAATGTAATTAAATCCTTCTTAAGTAATAGAAAAATCAAAGTTGTCCTCGACGGACATACATCCAAACAATATGACATAAATGCGGGAGTACCTCAGGGGTCTATCCTTGGACCTCTATTATTCCTGATATTCATAAACGACCTCCCTGATAATATTGTTTCGGAGATGGGTATATTTGACGATGACACCACTCTCTATAACAGATATGAGGGGAAAACAAATGAACACATATCCAAGAAAATGGCAGAAACACTAGAGGATGACCTCCAATCCGTAGTGGAATGGGGACAAAAATGGTTGGTCACATTCAATGCTGCTAAGACTAAGCTTGTTTCCTTCAATAACTACAAGAAACCTTCTCTACCACCAATAGCAATGGCCAAGAACACATTGCCTGAAAGTACTTCTTTTAAACTCCTCGGCCTAACATTTACAGGGAATATGAACTGGAATAGATACATTGAGAGCATTGCCAAGGCTGCTGCAAGGAAGGTTGGCTCCCTCTACCGTGCTAGAAAACTACTTACGCCTGCCAGTATCCTATACCTCCATAAGACAACCATTCGCCCATGTATGGAGTACTGTTGTCACATCTGGGCTGGTGCATCTGCTGCTTGTCTCTCGCTCCTGGACAGGGTTCAAAAAAGAGTCGCCAACCTGATAGGTCCTGAACTGTCATCTAGGCTTCAGCCTCTGTCCCATCGACGAGATGTTGCATCCCTCTGCCTGTTCTACAAATACTTTAATGGTGAATGCTCTGACGAACTGCAAACACTTGTACCTCCCCGACGTAACTACCCCCGACAAACCCGACAAGCTACTAAGTCTCATCCCTTTACAGTGGAGATCCCTAGGTGCAAGAAAGCCTTTTACTCCAATAGTTTCTTCCCCAGAACTGCGGGTCTTTGGAACTCCCTTCCGGGATTATGCTTTCCCAACTGCAATGATATGCAGAAGTTCAAGTCTAATGTTAACAAACATCTTTCTACTCTTCTCCCTTCATAATGACACCGCTAATTAATTCCCTAATAGTAGCCCCCTGCTTCAAAGTGGCACTGTGCCTTGTTTGGGGTGAAAATTGAATAATAAAAAAAAAAATACTGTTTTGTTTTGAAATCCCCGAAACCGTGTTTCATGGTAAAGTACTGATGACCCCTTAAATAAACATCATGACTATTGTGAATTCGAGAGAGTAAGTTGATGCGTTGATTGCAGGTGATTAAATGACTTACTGACTAAATAGTTTTCTAGCCAATGATAAAAAATATAAAAATTAAATATTTTTTATATAGTTTTAAAGGCTAAAAAAACATTAAAGACCACACACACACACACACACACACACACACACACACACACACACACACATATATATATATATATATATATATATATATATATATATATGGCTATTAAGCCACACATAATCTTCTGCGTTTTATCCTCGTGAGGGTTCGTCAGACCATTGTATGGGATTAATTTTGCTTCGTGTTTTCATATGTTCCCGTGATACTGGGGTCGCTAGTCAGCTGATCAGATTCTTTGTTACAACACACCCATTTATCGTAGCCAATGGGTGTGCATTTATCAGGCAAGGGTACACCTGGACTCTAATCCACCTGTTTCTTCGTTCTTTTTAGCGGGAATCCATTTTTCTTTTCTTTATGTCGGCAGTGACCTAATTTTAGTTTTTAAAATTTATTACCTAGCTCTATTTACGTATCGAGCACTGTCGAATTAATACTGAAAATAGATACATAGAATTTTATATCGATACATAAATAATATATATACATAAATTTTACATTGTTTCGTTATATATATATATATATATATATATATATATATATATATATATAATTATTTTTTTACTATAATAATTAAATTATTGACTTATTATTGACTTAAAAAACAATCAGTTGCTTTGATGGCAACATTAGTGTTATAAGTAAAAAAGATACGTAAGCATTTATTCATTCATATATATATATATATATATATATATATATATATATATATATATATATATATATATATATATATGAATAAATGCTTACGTATCTTTTTTACTATATATATATATGAATAAATGCTTACGTATCTTTTTTACTATATATATATATGAATAAATGCTTACGTATCTTTTTTACTTATAACACTAATGTTGCCATCAAAGCAACTGATTGTTTTTTAAGTCAATAATACAAGATAGTTTTTAAAATGTTGTGTATATGGATGTAAGCGAGCGCAGAAACCTAAACACAATTATTTTTATGCCTATTGTATCACTAAAAAACAAAAACAATTTATAATAAATTAATGTTTGGTATATCCATTTGTAATTTCATCGCCCTATTTTCCTGTGAATATATGCAATAATTGTACCGATGTTAAAAGTAATTGAAGTTAATAAAAAGAATAAATTACCCAAACCTTTCTAAAAATAGTATGTTCTTTAATTTTAAAGGGAGGTAATTTAAATGAGGACTAAAAATTTTTACAATTATAATCGTTGTATAGTAAAAATATGCAATATAAGTTATACACTTGAAAAGAATCTGTAAAGCTAAATTAATAAACGCTGGGTGGCTGGTAGTTTCTTGTAAACGAATACATCTTAGCTAGCTAGAAAAATAGATATACCGGTGAGGCATAAGAGTAATAAAAAGAGTTCAGAGAGAGAGAGAGAGAGAGAGAGAGAGAGAGAGAGAGAGAGAGAGAGAGAAATAGGGGAGAGGGGGGGAGAAATTAACTATATTCCCTCTCTCACTCCCTCTCTTTCCTTTCTTTCCCGCTCTCTTAAGGTAAATAAGATAAATAATTCTGTTTATTAACTTACTTTAATTAATTACGAGAGAGCGAGAGAAAGATAAAGAGAATAGAGAGAGAGAGAGAGAGAGAGAGAGAGAGAGAGAGAGAGAGAGAGAGAGAGAGAGAGAGAGAAAACCTTAAAATCCAACTCATATTGTTTACCAAACAAAAAACCTACACTGATAATATCCTCTATCCTATAAAGAAATGACCTTGATATACGTTAGAAATAATAATCAAATGTAAGTAGATAAAAAATCTCAACTGTTATGAAACTTGGTTTAGATTATTTGAATGAGGAAAAATTGACCAGCAATGAGCCAACTCCCTCCGAAGAATAGTTGAATATGTTGGATTGAACCGAACACTTATTATTATGTCACACAAGATCATTGCAAATCATAAAGTTGAATCAGGATGTGCTAATTATTTCTCGAAAAGTTGAGCCGAAAAATGCGTTATGGTCCTACCACGGATATAGATGTGATACAAGGATAGTTTTATGTGGAGAAAATCAGGATGCACTCTAACCTAGTAGATAATAATCCCTCTTCCAAAGAAGGACTTAATTTCTACTGCCGTATTAAACCAAATCTGGTTTTGACAAAAAAAAAAAAAAAAAAAAAAAAGGAAAGACAGTACCTAAGTTGTAAGAATAGTACTAAAAATTCCCTCAGCTGATATGAATTCCTTCAAAGCCAATCAAATTTAAAAAAATAAAAAGACAAACTTCCAAATTCATCACTTTCTACTCGCCCTCTTTCTTTTCTCTCTCTCTCCTTTTTAGCTACGGGTTAAATAGTATTAGCACCTGTGATGTTATTCTCTTTTCTTTCTATTTAACTACTTTAATCTTTTTATTCTTTATTAGATTTGCCTAAACAGGGAGAGAGTCACGGAAGCGACTGTAAAAAATAAGTGACTCAAACAAGATATGATGAGAGAGGTAGAGAGTGATAAATAGTATCTTAGCGATTAACCATTTGGCGAGTAGAACAATTAAAATGGATTATTTTCACAGATAACTCAATCCCAAACTACTAAATAATTTAGCATATATACAAAAAAAGGGCTTAAAGAAAGGAATACAGCCAAGTAAGTATGATCGCGTAGCTTTGGCCAACTCTACCATTCGCATGTGAATGTATTGGCTGCTGTGTGAGGTCTGTTATGCGTTGTTGCTTACTTGGTTGATTCGCAGCCTTCCTTGAAAATCAAATTAGGCGATCGATCGATCGATCGTGCGCAACCGATCGATATAAAGGCACCCCGCGTGATAGCGGTATGTGCATAATTACACAGCGTGTCTGAGCGTAGATTCGGTTGTTCATCTTGCCGAATTGCAGCAGCTGAAGGATGAGGAGGAGGAGGAGGAGGAGGAGACGCACACATTCATGACACACATACACTCCTCACATGTATATATTCAGTTCATTCTTTCTCTTCTCTCCGATACACACACATACACACACGCACGCACGCACACACACACACCCACACACACACACACACCCACACACACATATACTCGTAACCTCTTATGCCACAACCATTACCAGTGTTTACACCACTTTGATTGAATTCGAAAATTCATCAACTGTGACATATCTGTTGACCTTATTTTCGCATAATTAGAAATGAGTCTTTTTTTCCCCACTCACTTGGGTTCTCACACAGGCCCTCACCAGCAATCACTCACTGGCGATATTCTATCGTGTTACCTAAAGTCTGAGTGACAATAAGTCTACCCAGATTTCCAGTTCTTTAATTATCTCTCAATAACCAGCACTGATGACTTATAGCAACAGCCGCTTACCTTTGATCTCTCGCTGGCAACGGTCATTGGTATTCCCTGGGGTTTGAGTGGCAAAAAAACCCTTCTCAAGGCTCTAGTGTTTTCCGAACTTTTCCATCTGGTTAGGGCCCTCCCTCCCCCTTTTTATTTATTATTATTATTTTTTTTTTGCAGTATTGGCTACTGGTTAGTATTTGTAGTTTATGTGGTTTGGTTTACGTATTCTAGGATTTTCCTTAAAAGTTTAGAAAATTTCATTATAACTATCCGTTGTATCTTCTCAGCCTTCTCTCTGGTTCCAATTTCTTCCATTTTTTTTCAAGATTTTTCAGGATTGTTCCTTGTGTTCCTACAAATATTGGTATTATCTTGACTTTCTTCATATTTAATTTCTCTTTTAGTTCTTTAGCCAACTTCGTCCTTGATATTCACCCTGTGGTTTGCTGGGACAACAAAATTTACGATCTTACAGGATTTTTCCTTCTTAATTATTATGACATTCGGTCTCCTTGTTAGATGTTAGGTGTATCTGTTTGTACCTCAATATCCCACGGGATTTTATGATTTCCGTTTTCAAGTGCTGCTACCGGTTTGTGTTTGTACTATTTGTTTGGATGTTCAAGATGCGGTTGTTTGTATAATTCCCAGTGTACCGCGTTTCCCACCAAGTCGTATCTGTTCTTTTATTTGTTGAGCTAATTTGCCGCATTTAATTATTATGTGGTTTATCGTTTCGCCCCTTTATCAACAGAGTTTACACTTGATGTTTTCTTTTGTTTTATCAACCATAGCTTCGATATAGTTGGTTCTAATCGCGTTATTTTATGCAGATGTTAACAGTGATTCAGTTTCTCTGTTTAGATATCATTTTCGTAGCTATGTCAAAGTGTTTTCGTGAGTCTTATCTATTGTCATCCTTATGGGTCGTCTGTGTAGCGGTTTCTATTCCGATTTTCAGTTCTCGTCTTATCCCTTGCCTCTTTGTCAGGTTCATGTTCACAGAGTCTCTTGCTACAGTCATTAGCCTTTCTGCGTTATGTACTTTCTAATTGTGTTTGCACAGTCTTTTATACTAGCCAGTCCTCTTCCTAAGTTTGCCCTTTTCAAGTAAAATTAATCAGCATAATCCATTGTGCATGGTTATAAGTTTTCTGATCGTCTATTCAGTTCTCCTTTGGTTTAGCCTATGAACGGCCCAGACTATCTTACTTGTGATTTTGTGACACCACGTGTTATCCGACTTAGTAACATCGTTGTTTCCATGGTTCTCTTTTCTTTTATTGTCTGTGTAGCGGTTTTCTATTCTTTTGACCTTATCGTTGTCTTTGAGATTGGTGGCTGTCGAGGTACATGCACAGGTTCACAAGGGTACAAAAATACAAAACACAATCGCAAAGGAAAACACAAGCTCCAACACATTCTGTAAATATTTGTTAGTAAATATTAGTGCGTGTGTGATACCATAGTGGGAAACTGCCTTCCAGGCGTTAAAGTCCAAATTTACATTTACTGTCGAGGTTGTGTCCGTCAGTCGGTTGATCAAACCCTTTCCCCATCCCCTTCGAGCACGATCTGCCTTCGACTGAGTCCAAATTTCAACACCCGTCAACTGTGTTCCACTGTCCTCTCCTAATCGTCGCCAACCAGACATTGTCGTCAATTGGACTGCGGTAAACTCCCTTGCTAATACTAAATATATTTCAGGTCCTTTTGTTCCCGGCATCTGTCACACTTTAATTACAACGACACCAAAATATCGCCCACATACTAACTCTAAAATATATTAACCGATCCCCTATTCAGTCCTTTGTCCTAAAATAACGATCTCAACTTGCTTTCGGCTACCTTTAGTGAAGAACATTTGTATTATCCATTGCCTTTCTACCAACCTCACCTCTACATCGCTATATACCCGATAAACCTATTTCCCCTTCTTTTAGTATATTTCTATTTTTCTGCCTAGCCTCCCGAAACCCAGGGCGTGGAATCGATAGTATCACCTACCTCCCAAATGCAAATTGTCATTTATTACATAAACTAGCAGTTCAGCCCAGCTTTGCTTGGGCCCTATGCACTGTTCAGAACTTTTTTGTGCATATATATATATATATATATATATATATATATATATATATATATATATATATATATATATATATATATATAAGTTTGACTCATGTCCAGGTAACCTACATCTAAAATTTCGAGTGATTAGACTCAAAATTGGCGAAGGAGTTTGGTAGAGTTTTCAAAGGTCAAATATTTTGAACTTTGACCGCTTGGCAGCCAATTTTTCGGCTAATAAACGATTAAAAAGCTTGCCCTATGTCTGAATACACTTTATGTAAAATTTCAAATGCTTAGACCGAAAATTAGCTGAGTAATTTGGTAGAGACCGCAGAGTTCAATTTTTTTTAATACTTTGACTTCATTTTTGATCCTTTAATCTTTAATGTTTTGTGCTCAAATCAAATTAAAACAGTTTGATCCATATCCAAGTAACCTAAATCTATAATTTCAAGTTTTTAGTCCCAAAATTTAACGCAAAATTATCGTCGAATGGTTTTTCAATAGTGAAACGGGAAAATTGATGTGGTGGCATTTTTTTTTAACAACAAAAATGAACAATTTCATTTATTATGTTGAAGGTGGTTGATATATTATTTCATTGTTTTTCATTTTGTACAGTTTCATTTTATTTGGGAGAGGGCGTTTTCTAAATTCTTATATTAGCAACCACTTAACCAAAACTTTTTCAATGCGGAAACCATGTTAAACCTATTAAATAAGCATGGTTAAGTAACCGAAATTGGAGTCTATAAAGTGTATGTGAATTTGTATAGATTTATGTGATGTTTTACCGTCGACTCTTAATGACATTCCCCAAAGGCGTGTTCTACATGTGCCGTACTTTCTTCACTTAAACGTACGGCCACAGTGCTCTTCACAATCACACACATATATTTATTTGGCACCAAATACTCAATATGAAATATAAAATGTATACCGTTATAAAATAAAATGATTCCAGTAGCATTCGTCGAAATCATCTGTTGGATGTTTGCGTCATATATTATTTCACCGTGTATCTGTTTGCGAATTTGTTTTATTTAATATCACGTCCCTATCAGACAACTAACACTGCAATTACAGTTATTCGTTCATAGGCATTCATAAGTCTTCAAATAAATCCGACCATTATAAATATGACATGCTTGAAAGTTCGTGCCTCTGATAATGTCGGCAACATCCCCACTCAGCGGGTTAGGGTTAGTAAAGCATTACACAGTGTGGGTGCACTCATTAACGTAAATACTATCAAAAGAACGTCTTTTCTTCGATTCATATATGACGAGATTACTCCAAAATCCGGAAGTTTTTCTATATATATAAAAAAAAAACGGCCTTGTGTTTAATACTTCCCTCGTGGCAAAGCAGGTCAATAAGAACGATTTCTAATGCAGCGTTTACTGCCCATCTGTCTTCACGAGATTTGACTCCAAGTTTTCAACGAATTCAATTTAGAAGGAGTGTGTTCGTTACAACTCTACTTTCAACCGAGTCGTTGTTTGTTTCGTTCACCACACTTTTCTTCTACCTCTTCTTTTACACACGTCTGTTCGCTTTAGTGACTAAAAATCGTCTCTCCTCCCGCTTTCCTTTTCTCGTTATTTATGGAACCAGGGTACGAGATTCTCCGAGATTCCTCGAGATTCCACGAGACTTTTTTCCACATAAAAGCATGCGGGCGCCATCTTGATTCTCAATTTGTGCTCTGCAGGCACCAACGCGCAACCGCTTTAACGGTAAGCCACTTCTTTCTCCACAAGGAGAATTCTCCAAAGCTGTCTCAGCTTGGGATACACGACATCTGTTCGCGTTGAAATACAGAGCAATTGGGATGACATTTCTGCTGCTTCCGATCCTATGGTCGTCCAGCATCGTCTTTCATATTTATTCGCTCCTGCCAGACCACATAATTAGTAGAGAAAACTGTAGTGAGTGCGAAAATTATTTACCTCAAAAACGTTCTGCACATCTTGTAGCATATGTTAAATAATAGAAAAAGCAAAATAAAATGATGACACTCAGTCGACTATATTCTAAACGGTCGCTCGGACCAACACGGATTCTCGTCGTCAGTATCCAAATTAGATGATCTCGGGCTGCATAAAAGCAACACTTTGGAAAAATTGGAAAGTTGGTTTTGATAAAGGTCACTTGTGCATACGTGCTACGTTGAGGCGTGACGTATTATTTGGAGCTTAGATAAAGTTCATAGGTGGTGCGAACTATAGCGTCAATGAAAAGGAGAGCTGTCAATTTATTTATTTATAACACATTATGGTGGTTGAATTCGTTCAATCTCCACTTAGAACTTTGTTTGAAATATTGCCTATAATTTTCCCCTGGGAATTAATTCCTATTTTAGTCATGTAAATTCATTCTACGTACGTGTTCGTGCTTGACAAAACGTTTGCTTATTCTGAAAACAGAGGAAAAAAGGGTCGGATTCCAAATTCTTTTGAACAATCAGTTTTCTATTTCTTCACCCTCATTTCCGTCGTTCTCGTAATTCTTTTTTCTTCTTTACCCCAACTGACACCAATCTAACGAGATAATCTGTAACTCTGTGGAACGACAAAAAAAAAAAAAGTTTTTATATAGTGTTGCCTCGAACCACAAACGCGCTCAAATTTGCATTTATCTTCTTATTTTTTGTATCAGATGGGGTTCGAGTTCGAATTCCAGCACTTCTTTACAGAGAACACATGACAAACATTGGCGCTTATTGCTGTGGTTCTCCACGTCGTTAGTACACCCCTCCCTGAGCTCATGATCATAAAGGCGACATACCGGTGGCGGTCGTTATGTTCGGGTACTCCTTTGCAGAAGTAGGGCTTCCCCGAGAGCATGTTTCAACTTTTGCCTAGTGAAAATTGCCCGACTTCGTTTCATCACTGTCGGATATAAACCTCTCCGACAACAACTAGCTCACACCACAAGACGCAACTGACCCACACTACAACGCCAGACAAAATTGGCCTGTGTTTAACGCCAGACACAACTGGCTTGCACTAAACCGCCGGATAAAACTGGCTCACCATACACTGCCAGACGAAATTGGCCCATTATACGCCACCATCTAAACTGGCCAACGATACTCAGCCAGATAAAACGGTCACACGATTCACCGACGGACAAAACTGGGCTACTATATATCGCCAGACGAGACTGGGCCACAATATATCGCCAGACAAAACTGGCCGCCGATACACCGACAGACAAAACTGTGCCATAATATTTTGCCAAACAAAACTGGGCCACAATATATCGCCAGACAAAACTGGGCAACAAGATATCGCCAGAAACAACTGCCCCACATACACCGGCAGATGAAACTGGCCAACTATACACGATCAGACAGAAGTTGCCCACGAAAAACTGCCAGAGGAAAATGAGCCACAGTGTACCAGACGAAATAGGGCCACAGTATACCGCCAGGCAAAACTGACTAACGTAACAGCACCGGATGGAACTGGGCCACGATATATCGTCAGAAGAAAATAGGCCACAATATACTTTCAGAGGCAACTGGCCACCATACACCGCCAAACGGAACTGGATCATGAAACACCACTAGACAAAACTTACCCACGATACAATGCCAGACGAAACTGTGCCACAATATATCGCTAGAGGAAACTGGGTCACAATATATCGACAGACGAAACTGGGCTACGATATATTGTCAGAGCAAAATGGGTCATAATATACTGCCAGAAGCAACTTGTCCACGATGCACCGCCAGACGAAACCGGCCCACGATACACAACCAGATAAAACAGGCCCACGATTCACCACCAGAGAGAAATTTAGCCACAATATATCGCTAGACGAAACTGAACCACAATATAACGTCAGATGCAACTAGCCCACGATACAATACCATTCGGAATTGGCCCGCGATACACCACCAGATAATATTTGCCCACGATACACTGCCAGACGAAACTGGGCCACAACATATCGCCATACCAAACCGTGCTTCAATATATTGCCACCCGTAACTGGCAAACGTCACACCCACGGACGAAAATTGGGCCGCAATGTATTGCCAGACGAAAATTTGCCATAAGATATCGCCAGACGCAACTAGCTCACGATACATCAATAGACAAAAAAAAAAGATGCTCACCATACACTTCCAGATGGAACTAGGCCACAATATGTATTGCCAGAAAAAACTGGGCCACAATATATTGTCAGACTAAACTCCGCCATAATATATAGCCAGACAAAACTTGCGCACGATACACATGCCAGGCGTATTGCCTCACGATTTACCGCTTTAAGAAACTAGGCCACAATATATCACTAGACGAACCAGATTACTTGGGTTACAATACATCGTCAGACAAATCGGCCCATGATACACCATCAGACAAAAATTGCCCACGATATACCGCCATACAAAAGTGGGCCACAATATATCGCCAGATGCAACTCGCCCACGATATACCACTAGACTAAACTGGCCCACGATACACTGCAATACGAAACTGGTTCACATTATATCGCCATACGAAACTGGACGACAATATACAGCCAACATAACATCGACAGCCCATGATACACCAATACACAAAACCGGGCCACAATTTATCTGCAGACGCAACTGGCCCACAGTACACCGACAGACAAAACCAACCCACAATACACAATATACAAGATAAAACTGGCATACAATACACTGCCAGAGGAAACCGTGCCACAATATATCGCAGGAAGAGACTAGCCCACAATATATCACCAGACGTAACTAGCCCACGTATCACTGCCAGACGAAACTTGGCCACGATATATTTCAGACGAAAATGGGCCACAATGTATCGCAGACATAACTAGCCCATGATATACCACCAGACAAAATTGGCCCACGATAAACTGCCATACGAAACTGGGCCACTATATATCCCCAGGCAAAACTGAGCCACAATATATCGTCAGACGAAACTGTACCGCAATATATCGCTAGACGAACTGACCTATGATAAACTATGTCACTATCGTTTCCCGGGGAGAGTTACTTGGTTGAGGAAGGTCTTAGTCACAGTATCATTTATAACACGATCAACCGGTCACTGGTGTGTGACCGACCCAAGTGTTACACTAACTGTCTTAGAAACGGTCCCATGATGATGTGATGATGGGCCAGTGGTTAGGGTCTGAGTATCAAGAGGAAAAGCATAACTGAGGTGGTTGTGTGGCTCCTTCATTCTCTCAAAATATTTTCACTCCGGAGGCATTCGGATTGGAACCTTCCTTGTCTTTAGGGTCGCTTCATTCTTTTATGCAGACATTTATAGCAGACACAAAAAACACACAACACAGGTCGCAATTTAGATGAGAAATATAATTAACTATTTATTTGATAAAATGTATATGATACATATTACAATATTAACACACAATTTACAGAACCTACAATTGATTTTTGCCATTACTTCCTTAAAAATAACAAACCTAACTAGTACTGAGGGAAGGGGGTGGTCCTCCTCCTCTTATTTACAGAGGGACAGAAAATGCGTGTTCACCTCATGGCGGTCCGGACATAGAGAGAGAGAGAGAGAGAGAGAGAGAGAGAGAGAGAGAGAGAGAGAAAGGAAGGGTAATATGGGATTCATTTCTGTGTATCCCTTCGCTTACGGCCAAATCACAGCCATGCAGAGGGAGGGTGCTAACAACCACCAAAACCAGGGCACTAAGATATAATTCCACAAACCCACCAGACAAAACTGGCCCACGATACACCGCCAGCCGAAACTGGGCCACAATATATTCGCAGACGAAACTTGGCCACGATACATGGCTAAGCGAAACTGGGCCACGATATATCACCAGATGAAACAGGACCACAATATACCGTCAGACGCTACTGGCTCACGATGCATCACCAGACAAATATTGACCACGATACACCACCAGACGAAACTTGCCCACAACGTTAATTCTTAAAAAAAAAAAAAATAAATAAATAAAGATAACCGTCCGGATAAAATTGTAACTTAAATCATTTTTATAACTTTATGAAGCACATCTTAAAAGTCAGACTCGATTCGTAATTTACTCTTTTCACAACGGCAACAAATTTCAAAATCCGCGCTTCGAATTGTTATTTAAAATTCTTGATAAATCGACGAATTTTCACCAAGTTCGATTTGCATGTTCATATTTAAACTTCTCCCTAGTATAGCGATGTTTCACAATATATGACTTCTGAATACGTATTTAAAATTCTCCACAGCATGACAATTTTTACTTTCACTTTGATACGCATTAAACATTCAACCGAATCGTATTTTAATATATTATTTTTTACGACGACGACATTTTTTTAAAAATTTAACCGAATCTTATCGCAATGCCAATTAAAAAAAGGCCGTACTTACTTCAGTTGCATCAACTTTCGTCAATATTTAAGTAGATGGCCAACACCCCCCTCATCCAGATACAATGATAGCAGACTCGCCAAATCATCAACCTTCTGAAGTCTCGCTACCAGTCTCAGCCACACTACCGCATCTCCCTCGCCGCAATTCATATTGTTGTGTGTTTTGTTCTTACCTTAATCGTTTTACTGTATTCTTGTCTATGTATTATTTTACTGCTTATTTAATGGACTATTATCCTCAGAACCCTTAATGTCTAATTAGTTAACGGCTTGTGACTCGTCTAGTGGTCATATAAATATATATATATATATATATATATATATATATATATATATATATATATGTGTGTGTGTGTGTGTGTGTGTGTGTGTGTGTGTGAAACATATAATACGCATACACATGATGACAAATCTATCTGCTGCTGGCTGGAGGATTCACCAACGTCTTAGGGAAGCTGGGTTCTGCTATAACATGCCGAATGTAAGACACACAAGGCAGTGTATGTTTTTATATATTGATTTATTTCACTCTCAATCATCTCGTCTTTCGCAGCATGGAGGGAAATCGACAATCTCGGACTTGTGGCGTTTCTCTGCATCTGGAGACCGTCGCTCTCTTATGGGAATACCTATTTAACCCATCTTGATTCCTCGGCTTCTCAGACCCAACTCAAATTATTTTGAACTCAGCTTACTCAAACCGGAGCACTTGACACGTCATGTCCGGTACTCGCTTCATACTTCCGGTACAAACTGACCGGTCAACCAGGTTTGATACATATCACAACATTACCTTTTGACCCTTTCTGCACCTGCATGCTCGCTCAGTATGCTCCCACGATTCAATCTCTGTTGTTTACCCCGCTAGACAGCTATACAATTAGATAGATAGATATATAGATAGATAAATTATTTCTAGAAACGTCTTTTTATACTATCGCCTCAAACCGTTTTGCATTTATTTGCATTTATCTTCTTATGTTTCTAGTTCGAATGCCATTCTGTAGAGAAAGCACAGTTATTGCTGAGGTTCTCCACACTTCTTACATTGTTATAGAACGATCCATTGGGGACTAGCATTTTTTTTTTTCGATTTTCGATTCAAGATTTTCCAACATTTGTCATTGTGATATTTACTATCGGCTTAAGGCTTAGTTTCTCTGTTTAACCAGAAACATAGAGAGGGCGCGAGAAAACGCGGCAATATTTCCTCTTCAAGTAGTGCCATATCTAACAACATTCTCATTATCACATTGTAAAAAAGACCACGATCTTTTCGTGTCAATGGTAATGTCGTTAGTGCAATTTTTATTTTATTTTGTTTCTAATCAACTTGAAACAATAAATACAAAAGTGTCTATTCTGTGTAATGACTACAATGAGGAACGAATTTTCGACCATCCAGCTTACATGCAAAGCGTTGACAGCAAAAATACAAATTGTTTCCTCCTCTGAGCGAGAACAAAAACCATACTTCATTTTGATCCCAGTTCTAAAGGCATAGAATAAACACTTTGATGGACAATATGGCCGTTTATACATGCTAAGAAATTAAAAAATGTACACTTATTTCCATTAAAAACATATGTGACCTGTTCTAGACAGAAGCTATTGATGGCAAACTCCGAGAATCAATCTGACTTCTCATTATATATAAGATGTACAAAAATGCGATTATTTAGGTAAGCAATTGAACTTAGGTTGTTCGAATTAGGGAAAAGTGAGTTTGCAAAGTCAGTGAATACGTAAGAAGACAAAATTAATCTGTTTCTACTCACTCTTTCTCTTTTTTCCTCTGCACCTATCAGTTATGGTGATATTTTGATAATGGACCATTCAAATCTTTTTATTCTTTCATTTATTACATCCGAGGAGAGAGAGAGAGAGAGAGAGAGAGAGAGAGAGAGAGAGAGAGAGAGAGAGAGAGAGAGAGAGAGAGAGACAGACAGACAGACAGACAGACAGAGAGAAAGACAGACAGACAGACAGAGAGAGAAAGAGAGAGAGAGAGAGAGAGAGAGAAAAGCGAGAGTAATAGATATTTTATAATTTATTTTATAAATTAAGGGCAAAGAAGGAAAACCATACAGTAGGAGAGGATGAGAGTGATAGACACAAGTTTAGTAAAAAATTTGTCAAATTGCAGCGTATTAGAAGAATGAGATTTTTTCAAATGTAACTCAATCCAAATATTGAGGAATATTATTCTTTGTAAAATTATATAGGAAAAGCCATAACGCAGTATGATAATAGACAGTCATCCACAGACAGATTGTTTCATTATATCTTTGCTCTTCGCCGTAGCTATATTCAAGCTGAGATCGAAACACGATCTTTTTTCCCTCACTGTCCGGTATGCCAAAGTGAGGAAGAAAAGTCTGACTTTCTCTATAAACAATATGATTAGATGTCGAAGAGTGCTCTATTCGTTTTTACGAATAGCTTTGCATTATTTAAAGCCGAGCTATAATTGGGAACATTCTTGAGAATCAATATGAGCGCAACGTTTTGGTAACAGTCATCCTGAACGACCGTATCGCCAGTTACCATGGCAACTGTATTATAAACGGGGCGTGGTTGCACACATACGTCTGTTGAACTCATACACACGCGCAGGTTAGTAGACACGTACGTAAATGCACTTGTATATAATATATAGATATTTGGAAACTTTCATATTTCATGAATTTATATATACACTGGCATTTACACAAGCAACCTTACACACGCCAACGAAAACTGCTGCAAAGAAAATTTCACACACGCATACACATATATTAACAAAATCTAACACACACACAAGAAAATTAAAACAAACGTTAATACGTACAAGCACACGCATAAACAAAAAAAAACTAAAACAAACGTTAAAAAACGATAACATGTACAAGCACACACATCACCCAAAAAATTAAAACAGATGCTAATAAAAGCTCACACGTACAAAAACACATATCAACAAAATGCTAATAAACAAAACACACATACTAAAGAAAAATACAAAACATAACTGACAACCGAAAAATAACACACACCAACAAAAACTTTCACATACGCCAAAAAGCTGGCACGAACACACAAAATATACGAGCATATGTAAAATATACACGCGAACAAAACGTTACTACATACACTCTAGAAGTGTAAGCCATGTTTAGTTTCAAAACAGTTTCCGATGGTTCGTTGTTCTACACAAGTCCTGGGAGGTTACTGGTTCGCAGTAGACAGTTCTCGAGTTGGAATCCACAGAGCAAAAGATTCTTCCCGTGTTGACACGAAGAAAACATATACGAAATTGCTACAGAAAGATTTAATATTTATGGAGCAATTCTTGTTTCTGATTGGTTGATAGCAGAACGTGAATTAATTCGATTCGTTAGTTCCTAGCAGCATCGTTTATAGATAGAATCTCCCGACTGTGCGGGACTGCGGGATCATACACCATTATAGTGCGAAAATATTGTAACATACGCACATATGCTATAGAAACCCAAGAGAAGCACACATCAATGAAAAAAATGATAATACATACAAAATCTATATATATAAAAGCGAAAATGTATGTGTGTATGTATGTACGCTTTTCCTCGATGTCCACAAAAGGCTTATTTCAAAGAAGCGCTTGCTCGGTTCACAACTTCTTAAAACTTTTTATATCATCTATAAATTGTAATATCTCAGAGTTACCCACGGAGCTCGCCTGTCTATTTAATTTTATTGACTTTCAAACGTTAATTATTCGACATTTCCCGCATCGACACGCGTTACATTCGGTTTTCGGTATAAAAAAAGCGAAACTCGACTCTAATAACAGGCCGAAAGCCACACAGGCCGTCAGGCCGCTTGCCCGCGCGCCCTCCGGGGCCCGGGTGACATGATCAAAGTGTAGTATCTGTTCCGACAGATGCTGCAAGCTATGACTAGCTAGGACTAGCTATGACTAGCAAAGACCAGATGTGGGGGCAACCCCACATGCTTGACCTTTAACCAGCTCCTATTTCCCTCCTCTCGGGAGCTGGTCCCCATTTTCCCTTCCCCCTCCCTGGACTCCTCACATTAAAAATCGGCCTTGTGCCTAATTTGCTCGGTGGGGGAGCAAATAAATACAACAGGCCGAAAGCCAGTTGTCTCAAGAGAGCTAAGTAACGTTTGTTCAATGTCGACTTCGTCATATCAGACTGTAGTTTTCATTTCGCTCCTCCTAATAAACAGGGAGCGGATTTTTAAAAACAAACAAACCGATTTATTCACCTCATTCAAAACTGTCCCGCACAAAATAACTGCTGAATACCTATCGCCGTCACGTCAATCAAAAACGCGCACCTGTTTTTTTTAAATACTTTACTATTTTCCAACTGCGCGTCGTGAAGGCTCGTTTTTTTTTCACATACCCCGAAAAACACCCGGGCAACGCCGAGTACCCCTCGCTAGTCTTATATAAAATACAATAAAAACCTTACGCACACTATACCAAATTAACACAACATATATGCACGCATCCTCACAGAACACAAGCAAGAAATACAACAATTTTTTTTCGAATACCCACATGTGTGCGCACGTAGTGCGTTCGCAAACATTTTTATATTTGTCGTACATTGCTTTTAATCATATTGCAGGGGATCAAAAGGCAGCATAAAGGTGCCACAGTGCCACTAATAAAGTAGACAGAAGGCAAAAAAGTAATGGAAATAGCAAAGATTGATGACAAAAACAGATGACCGGTTAATGACAATAGGATATCGTGTTTTATTTTTTACCAAGAAAAAGGTAAAATGTACAGTAAAGGATAGAATCAGCTGGAGCGAGAACGAGCATCTCGCGTAGTTGAGATTATTGCGTTACTAAAGTAGGGTGACCTGTCTCAAGTTGAGTGGTATAGACGAGTTTTGATGCTAGGATTGGTAGCTGAACGTCAGCGGGAACTGAAAAAGAAAAGTAGACGTCAGTGAGCACTAGAACAGGTAGCTCGAGGTCAGTGGGCACTGGAACAGTTAGCTGGATGTCAGTGAGAACTTTACAGGTAGTTGGATGTCGATGTCGCTGGAATAGGTAGCTGGACGTTACTGTAGACTATGGCAGGTTACTGGATGTCAATGGAAACTTGTACAGGTAGCTGGATGCTGATAGGCTCTGTAATACGTAACTGGACGTCGATGTACGCATCGGGTAGCTAAAAGAAAGTGCGCACTTGTATGAGTAGCTGGACGTCAGTGGGTCAAGGAGCATCCGAACAAGTAGCTGAACGTCAATGGGCACTGGAACAGGTATCTGAACATAGGTGGGAAATAAAGCAGATATTAGAAGTCATTGGGCGCTTTGCAAGTAGCTGGACGTGAGGTGGAACTTGTATGGGTAGCTGGATGTCAGTTTGTACTATAAGTAGATCAACGTCATGGCAAAATTGAACGTAGCTGGACATTAGTGGACACTGGAACATGTGGCTAGACGTTGGTGGACACTAGCACAGGAAGCTTGACTACAGTGGGCACATATACAGAACCAGTACAGGTAGCTGCACGTCAGTATGCACTGGAACAAACATTTAAACGCCAGTGGCCACTAAACCAGGTAGCGCCGAAACTGGTAGTAAGACGTCAGTGGGCACTGAAATATGTAACAGAACGTCAGTGGGCGCTGAAACGGGTACCTGACCATCAGTAATCACTCGATTAAGGAGCCGGACGTCGATAGGCACTTGTAGGGGTAGATGGACGTCAGTAGACATTTATACCAGTAGCTGGATGTCGGTGGGCGCTGAGGAAAGTAGCTCGACGTCACTGAGCACTTGTACAGGTAGCTTGACGTCAGTAGGCACTGGAACGGATAACTGAATGTTAGTGGGCACTAGACCATGTTGTTGATAGTCAGTGAGCATTGGAAAGGTAACAGATCACTGGTAATGACGTGAAAAAACGTCCAAGTGAGTGAGAAGTAATCGAATACTTCGCCAAAAAAGAAAAATGAAAAGAAATAAAAACATTATGGCATTAAAAGACATATGATTATTCGGAAGGTGTGAGAGGATAGAAAAACGTGTGATAGTACCATTCATAACTGGCTGGAAAAATATGAAGAATTCTGGTATCCCGGGGCGGATTATTGTTACTCAAATGCCAGAGAAAGTTGCCGATTTTTACTAATTTGGATACGATGGCGGAAATTACAGTGGTGATGATAAAACGGAAAGCGCTAGAAATCTGGGCTGATTTGCTGTTAGGCAGATTTCAGGGAACACCACTTGTTTTTACTATTGAGAGATTACTGCTAAAGTTTGACGCGAGAACTCAATAATAATTCTGATTTCGTTTATAATAATAATAATAATAATAATAATAATAATAATAATAATAATAATAAAGTAATATAATAATCTGCTGAATTTGGTGCAAGAATCATAAGAACAGTCACAGCCCAGACATGTGCTTCAGAATGGACAATTTTGTTTTCTTCAGAATGGATAATTTTGTTTTCTTCAGAATGGATAATTTTGTTTTCTTCAGAATGGATAATTTTGTTTTCTTCAGAATGGATAATTTTGTTTTCTTCAGAATGGACAATTTTGTTTTCTTCAGAATGGATAATTTTGTTTTCTTCAGAATGGACAATTTTGTTTTCTTCAGAATGGATAATTTTGTTTTCTTCAGAATGGATAATTTTGTTTTCTTCAGAATGGATAATTTTGTTTTCTTCAGAATGGACAATTTTGTTTTCTTCAGAATGGATAATTTTGTTTTCTTCAGAATGGATAATTTTGTTTTCTTCAGAATGGATAATTTTGTTTTCTTCAGAATGGACAATTTTTTTTTCTTCAGAATGGATAATTTTGTTTTCTTCAGAATGGATAATTTTGTTTTCTTCAGAATGGATAATTTTGTTTTCTTCAGAATGGATAACTTTGTTTTCTTCAGAATGGACAATTTTGTTTTCTTCGAACTAATCTTAGTTATGAGACGATTCCAATATTTTTTCCAATTCCGATACAATTACCGATTCTAGTTCCAATTCTTTAGACTGCAGACAGAGACAGTACAACCAGTAAAGAATAAAGATCCGAAAGCTAATATTTAACTATAGAGTTGTTATTTTCCTGATTACAGTGAAACACACGTTAACGGAGCAGATATTTTCTCAAGCAAAAATAAATATATAAAAAGGTGGGGTTTATCTAAAGAGTTTAGTTTTACTGGTAGTTTAAAATCAATAAATATTTATTATTTTATTATTACCACTAGCAGTGGAAAAGTTTGTTTCAAATAAAACCAAGTAAAAAAGACAATTAAAATATTGTATTTGGCATGGGAAAATCGGCACACCTTTTCTCGATTCCGATACCCCAAAATTTCCGTTTTTCCGATTTCGATTAAATGTCCAAACACTTATAGAAATGTAAATAAATAACTTTAATCCCAGTAACCCTAACACTAACCCTAACACTAACCCTAACACTAATATCATTAATCAAATCACATTTGTACTAAATCGAATTAATTATTCCATTCGGATGTATTTATTTTATATTTTATCTCATTGTTAGGTAACTAAAACAAAACATGATAATTTTTTCAAAAGGCGACAAAAAATTGGAAGACTGCTGAAACTTTCATGTTACTTGACTGACCTCGCCAGTGGGTTAGTTGCCGTTAAAGAATGGATACATTGCAGACACACTTTAAAAAATAATTACTTTTCGAGACGAATGCTTAGTCAACTTAACAGTATCGAAACTACTAATCGACTTCCTAGGTAAAGGAACATAAGAATATATGTTGCAGATCTTATTATATACCAATATGCTATAGTTGAACTGTATGTCAGCAAAGATTTTGCCCACCATGTCGCCATAACTAGAAATCAAATGGCACGAGTGTCAAACTTAGCCCACACTCCGCTCGGTTTAGTAAAAATTGTGATTTTAAATATGTAACAACAGCAACTAACCGTGATAAGTATATCCGAAACAACTTCATTAACGGGCTACTGTCGACACATATACAGATTAAACCTTTTTTAGAATAAATACCAGGATTATAACACTGCATACGACCACACCGTGGCATTCACAAATGCTAACAAAAACAAAACCAAAAAACAAAAAACAAAAAAAAAACAGTTATTATCTTACATAGAACAAGTTATTGCAAATGTTACTTTTACTAATGAGCTCATTGTGGCCATTGATAACAAGTACTGTTTCGTCTATGGTCTGCCTAAAATATTATCCCAGGACTAAGTGTCCGGCAGGAACGTTTTCTGCAAGGGCCACTATGCTAAAGCAACCCACTTCCGTCCTAAATTTGACTTTGACTATTGGAGACACCAATTTATCTCAGGATCGCCATTATGAACAACTCAGAAATCAACTTGGCACATGAATCACGAAAAACTTCATTAATAACTGTATCGTTTAACATCCTGTGCTTACAATTGGAGGATATTGCCAAGGCTGCAGTAAAGAAGATGAATTGCTCACACCTGAGAGTATCTTCTATCTTTAGACAGCCACATTTGATCCATGGAATATTGTTGCCATATCTGGGCTAGTGCATTCTCTACTAGTCTTTCACGCTCAAACAGGGTTCACAAAAGAGTCTCCAACCTAACAGGAGATCAACCAAACTCCAATCCCTGTCCGATCGCTGCAGTATTGCATCCGTTTAATGAAATCTGCTCTGATGAACTCATAGCACTTGTGCCCCTCGACCTACATACTCCCGACTAACCCGACAAACAGTAAAATTTCAATGTAGAAGTTTCTAGATGCCGGAAAGCGTTCTATTCTAATAGCTTATATCCTTGGACTACTAAACTTTGAAACACCCCACTTCTTTGGGTTACTATCCTCTCTGAATACCAGCAATCTACAAATTATGTATTGGCACGTATAGGTTTAAATGTAATGTGAACAGACATCTCGATCATCTTACATAGTCCCTGTAGATATAATCCGAAATCGTAGCCCCTTACATCTTTTGTGAGTTTTAATTTTTCTCTTCTAAAATCAGAGGCATTTGCATGAACTACTTACTGTAAAATAACAAATGTTACTCTATCATAAAACTTTTCATTTTCCATAACTTATCTTGGAATATTTTATTTGGAAATGATTTCTTAATACGGAACTCCGTTTCTATGTCCTTTGTATGACCTTTACGTGAACTGACTGTGCGTGGTCTTGTCACCATAAGTATTAAACATGTCGCTTATTTATTCATATCTTGCTTGACTTTAAACTGATAGCTACAAAATCTCTTTTTAGATCAAATAAAATGTTACATGAAAGAATTCTATGAAACAAGCGATCTCCCCTGGCAGGACTTCAGTTCTGGTTACTTCTGAAGCTAATCACAAACGGGGTGATGGGTGGGGGTAGAACAACTGCCATAAATCACTATAACTTACGCGTTCTCTTTCGCTGGAATAGAGAATGTAATACACGAAGAGACGAAGTACTTCAATACTCTAGATTGTGCCACAAAGTACGGATTTAGAACAGAAGAAATGTACCGTCTTCGAAGCTAACGGAAGCGTTCTACCGGATTCTTTGGAGTTACCAACGAGATGGCCCGTTTTCAAAGGGAATAAACAATCTTATCTATTCAGACGCTACGTTTTCTTAAGTGGATAACGTAATAATCTAAATCGAAAGAGAAACATGATAAGTTTGAAATTGTTCAAAATTACCATCTAAAACTAAACGAAGAGAAGGGCTGCTTTGCCACACGGTCACCTTGCTCGGCTATTTAATCAGTCAATTATATCCGACCCTTAACTACTACGTCCTTTAGAAAATATTTCGATCCCTCAAGATAAGGCCTCGTCGTAACGAATAATTATTCTCTTAAACCACAATGGATAGCAAAATTCCCACATCCACAACTTAAAACATCACAACTTCCTGGCTGTAGAAGCTTTAAAGGCCATAAAAAGGGAATTAAAAAGGGTCCTATTATTGATGAAAATCTTTTAATTTGGTGCGTCCAATATTGCTGTAGCAGTAGGTGTATCAAAAGCTGCCATTAAAAATGCGTGATAAGAACTTGAATAATTCAACTTACTATCTTTCGAAGCTTATAACTACTTCAAAACTGTAATTCAAACGCTATTTTTTTTTCAATTAAAGGAGCCAAGACCAAAATTTAAAAAAATGACAGGTTTAATAGCAAATTATGCAAAGACCGTCTGAGTTCCTGTTTTTTTAAAAAATTTTTAAAATTTATTTAAAAAGGACATGGAATAAAATTATAAATATGGATAAATTCTTAGCAATGAACAATGGAAGTACTCATTGAATAGTATTTTTTATAGGTAAGTGATTTTTTGGAATTTATATATTTTTATAATCGAAGTAAGTAAAATTTCGTTGATTTTCTTTAATTTTTTTTTTTTAAAGAAAACCGATTTAAAAAAAAATATTTCATAAGTTTCCGAAGACGATCAAAGGTCAGTTGCTTGACCTCAGCACGAGAGACGGTCCACAAGTGGAGCCGTGACCTAAGATATCGACCCTAAAAGTGAGATTGACTTAACAATTCTTATTTTGGTTACCACGGGAGAAAAAAAGTCCACGACTACCTCAGAAAAAAAAACCCTTTAATAACAGAAAGGAGCCATGGGGCGTTTTGGGAGCTGGACCTTCTCGAGATTTTCGGCGCCAAATCTGTTTAATTTCGAGCGGCATTGGCTTTTTATAGTAAGGTCACGGTGTAGGTTAGACGATCCACCCAACCAATCAGAGCACGGTACCTGCCTGGGGATTTCCAGATCTAAATTGCATGTGTGCAGTTCAGCCATAGTTTAGAGTTTTGTGACTCTGAGACCAAAAATGACATCCGTTCACAGGACCTCAGAGGTCAGTCCGTGTCAATTTTCCTGCTAGAACTCGGTGTCTTTCAGGCCAGACGAATGTCATTGTCTCTTATTCTAACATTTCCTGTCATCTGTTTTTCAAATAGCAAAATACATCTCTGGCTTTTCAAACAATAAAATATATATCTGACTTTGACAATAAAACAAAATATACATCTATATATTCCAATTCAAGTATTTTCGATATCCGCTGTTGTCTGGGATCCAATTAAACAATCTTAGCATCTTTTACCCGGTCTTTCCCAGGTCCCAGGGAGTCTCAACCTTCCCAATGGGGAGCAATTCGCTCTCTCAAAGTCGATCACGTTATAGCCCAATTCGCCTCTCTTACGCCAATTTTAACCATGAATTCTCATTTCAAGCTAAATAAATGGAAGAGTATTTGGGTAACTTAGATATTGAAACTAGTCGGATAACTACCTAGAATATCACAGGAGTGCGAACGATAAAAAGCGATTACCCTGGTGTGCGCTTCCAAAAATCATGGACCATCATGGTAGAAAATGATTTTACCTGAGGTTCTGCATTCCATTGGGTCACTGTTGTGCACTGCCATGAAAGAATGCTGCGACGCCGATCCTTCAGTGGACACTAATTATACACCTAACTTGGTCCTATCTCATTGCACTGCTATGTTCATAATAATAAGCGTTATCCACTGGTATATAAAGTGGATTTGGTTAAAGCCATTACTCGCACGTATATTTGACTGAAGGGCGAGAAACAAGTGTCCATTTTGTGAAACATTACACACGTTTACACACGTGTTAACACGTGGAGCTCGGGATCCAACACGTTGTAGATTCCGCCAGAAAGAACATAAGAAAGGAAAAGGAACTCATTTTCAGGTTTTAACAAAAGACCTGTATTTTTCTTTCTCTGGACACACTTCCCGTTTCGGCTGTGACGTCACCCTCGTCTCTCTAACGTGATCCCCAGTTTGCGCACACATTATTCTTTTTTATAATCTTTTTTCTTCTCCTTTGCCATGACGTCATCTCGCACACGGCTAGGTCATTTCCGTACGGTTGCCATACACACATTCGCGCTCTGTTAGATACTGTCATATGCTGAAAAAATTATTTGCTCCAAAATAAATAAATAAAAAGAAAAGAAAAGACTTAAAAGTTCACACAAGAACATGCATACATAAATCCAAATAAAATGTCTTAGTGCTTAGTTAGTTTAATCTTTTCATTTTGCCATTTTCTTCTTTTCCCCGTTAGAAATTTCTTTCCTTTATTTATTCTGTTCTTTTTTTTTCATTTGTAAAAAAGAAATTCCAACACATTTCTCTAAATATTTAAAGACATTTTAATACGCTGAAGAGAGAAAAAAAAAACTTAGTTAACTGTTTCAATAGCGAGAATGTAGTTTTTCAGACATTTCACTGAAATGCCGAAATGTTTCAGCTTTGTCCAAAATTAAAGTTTTGAATGTTAACAATATGTTACAAACCAGTTGACCTTGGGCAGGACTAAATCCAATTGTCATTGGATAGTCTTTGATATTTTTGCATTGCGTCTGCAAATTCACAAAACTAAAACAGGATATTTTTTATTTTAGCAATAAAATCAGTTTATTGCTTAAAAGCATATATTATACTGTTAATTGTATTCCCAGATTCGTTCGTTATTTTCTTTTTGTCGTGCGAGTTTTCTTTTTTCTTATACATCCTTTTCTCATTCTCTTCGACAACTCTCGATTCTTCTACATACGATATCAGTCATATCATTAATATTTCTCTCAATAGATTTCCACGCCAACTGCTCAAATAGATTTAAGTTAAAAATTTATGTCCAAAAACCTTTGACTAAAGTAGTTAGCATAATCTCTTGCCTATTCATATGACCTATTTGTCTCTTAACTGCTCAGCTTCATATAGTGAAATTATTCGAGACAACACTAATTAATCTAACTTTTATTTTAGTCTACGTCTCCATCTTGTCTTTTAACTGCTTAGTCACTTTTGACGAGATTACTTGAATCAATTACGACTTATTTTATCTCTTAAGAGCTCATCCTGTTTTGGCAAGATTATACGATTTAATTATGACAGAGACTTGACTAAAAGGGGTATAGGAATTATTTGTACTCCCCCCCCGACTTAATCGGATATCAGCAAATTACGAAACAATTATTACATCCAACACGAGTACTCTTTTTATTCACTTATTACTTATCTAATTTCCGCTATTTTCTAAGCCACTTTGTTTGTAAACTGACCCATTAAGAAATCCAATCTTTTACTGGCTAAGGTACGTTCCGTATACGGGAAATTTGTTTTGTTGTCCGAATCTTGTTGACAAGTTTCGGACTGTCTACAGACAATTCGTCGTAATCAACATCCTCTATTTCTGAATCCAAAGATTGTAAGTACTTTAAATACTATGTTGGGTAGTCTTTCTACAACAATGGCAATGCAAACGCTGCGTCTTTTTTTCTCATAAAGAGCTCTAGTTTTAGGATCAACTGATAATATTCCGTTAACGTCAAGTGTCTTACTTGTCCGCTAAGCAATTTCGCTTACCATTAATTTTAGAATTAAAAATGCTTTTAAATATACCTGTTTTTCTGTTCGGTATTAGATTTATAAAAATCCAAGTAAGAGAATACCGAAAAATAAAAGCACTATTCAAGGTTTAAAAATTTACAAATAAAAAATAATTATTTCTAAGTCACTCAGCATAGCCTGTGCTATTTAAAATTTTAGTAATCCTTAAAATAAAACGGGAGAAATTTAGTAATACTAGCCGAAAGTCGAACATTACTTTAACAATTCAAATACCAATTTACAAGAATAAAGTGTGTTTATTTCTACATATTTAATTCTAACTTCTTAAAACCTAATAACCTATTTCCTTCGTTAACTGAGCATGGAAATATGTCCCATATAATATTGTATAACTGTTTTTATATTAAAGATAATATTCACGGTGACACTTAGTCCCCACAATGTTTTGTGGGGACGAAGTGTCACCGTGAATATTATCTTTAATATATATAGTAACTAAAAATATGACAGGAGAAAACTAAAAATATGACAGGAGAAAACTAAAAGATGAAGTAAAAGAAAAAAACAAAAACAAGCCAAAAAACGAACGATATTACAGCGTGGTGCAATTCTTTCCCTTTCAAGTTTTCCCTCTCAGTTAGTTTTCTTTTTCTTGCTTTCTCAAAGCTTCCATCATGACTTTATCCGGTGTTAAATCCTTCCTTTGCAACTGCATTTTTTCGTAATAACCGTTTTTTCTTTTTCTGTTTTTCTCATTTTGAACTCTATATTATTAAAACGCCTGGTCTTTACGGTGCCAAATAATTTTCTGTAACGTTACATTGCTGTTAACATGAAGACACTCGCTGCAGACTCCATCTCCAGGAACATCAGAAAGCAAGAGGAAAGAACATCAACTCGTTGTTTAAAGTTTTAACAAAATACCTTTAATAGATATCTCCAGCCACGTGTGATATTTTGCATCGGCTGTGACGTCACCCACATCTCTCTAACATAATCACCAATCTGCGTATATGTTCTTTTTATAACCTTTTTTTTCGTCTTCTTTGCCATGTCGTTATAGAATATTTGGGAATGATTGAATGCGGTTTTATTAACATGTAAACGGGAAAAGGCAAATCCAGAAAAACCGGACCGGATATTTCTGAGAGAAAATAAAAGCATAAAGGACAGAAAGACAAGAAATTAGAATTGCTGAAAATATGGTGAACCATCGTCAGGAAATTGAAGAAGAACAGACAATTAAATTAACATAGAAACTTTTAAGACGTCCTTAACACTAATAACAACAAGAAAAATAGCAAAGTCGAAAATCATCTAACCGACGACAAAATACATGTTCGACTCTTTGTGAAAGATAAGAACAAAAATAAGAAAATGTGTAGACGTGTCATTTAACTAATTTTATCTAAATCTGCAATTCCGGTTGATAGCAGTGCACTTCTCTCAGAGCAATACAAGTGCAAGCAGAGAAAAAGAAAAAAGGCTTTTCGCTACTATGACTATCGTGCACTTTTTTCTTTCTTTAACTTGCAATATTCTTGGCACACGCAAAAACGACATTCCCTTTTTTCTGTTTCGACGTCCATAGAAAATCTATCTTTTTTTTCTTCCCACTGGCACGCGAATCCATATGTTTGACTGTCTCCACAAAAATCGTTAATATTTATTTATATTTACAATACATAAATAAATATAAAATGCGACACAAGGCCAAAAACGGAGGAAGGAGGATAAACATTACCTATTTTAACAAGACAATATATACATGATGTGGGGAGTTGACAAGTCAAAATTTTATATACAGCAAAAACGAATGGATAATAAAGAGTGTTAGTTTAAAAACCTTCCACTAGGAATGTGGCAGATAAGCAATTTGCCAGTCGAAAAATGATGTAGATCCTCCAAAATTAACTTTATTCAAACGACTCGAAAGTGGGTCTACATCACTGACAAACCAGCAAATGTGTCACCTAATTGAGGGGGAATAAAGGGGGGGCATTTGACGTCATTCATGCACAAACTAAGTTTAAAAAAAAGCAGGAAAAATACCCAAAACTAACCTACTCTAGCTTAGCTGGTTTGATGGCTTGGCTATATTTTGTCCGGCTAACCAAAATTCTGAACCTAAGTTATGTCCAAGTGCCACTCAAGATCAGCACCATTCATTCGACACAAGCACAAAACTTTCACCCAACTTTTGTTGAAATCTGCTGGAGAGAGTTTCACCTTCTCGAGCCTAATATGCCTTTTCAAGCGATGCTTGAAAATTAGAACAATTTGGGGAGCAGTGAAAGTTTCATCTCCGTAAACTTCCTTCTGCTACGTTGACCAAATCACGCCCCTCAAAACTGCTAGCAAGCAGAGAAAACATAGTGTTTCTTCTTTTCTCATAGTCGGTAGCCAATTGCAGCATGTCGAAATTGACTCCAAAACAAAGAACTGTCCGTTCAACATGCGAACCATGAAGGCTTCAACTAACTCACTCAATGGACGTACAATAGGGCAGTGGAAGAAAGCATGGTTGATATCTTGCATCCATTCCCTGCATCCCACATAATTTGGCATTTCAACTACGTTCACTGCAAAGAGTTATTTGCTGACTCAGAGGGCATCTCTTATTATCAGCCAGGTGAGTGAAACCTCATAATTATCGAGGCACCTCATCCCAGGCGCCTAAGGCTATACTGAGTGAGCTCCACATTCGTAAAACCCAGTTTTTCAATGCTATCATCTTGTACAGATCCCCTCACTATAACCCTATATAGCGCCCTATGGTACAACACTCGGCTGTCAGAGAGGCTTTCTTTCACCTGTAAAAGGAGCTTCAAGGGCCGTCGACACTCGCAATAAAAGGGGCACTCATTTCGAGGCAACCTGTATGCCTCCCCCTCTGGCAAGTGTACACTTTTCATAGCCGGAAAGACTTTCTTAGTGTCTTCTTTCCAGAATTCACCATTTCCCTCACATGGTTTACACATTCAATCTAGGTAAATTTTGCAAAGTGTATGCCTCTGGATATCAATGCTTGCCATAACCAATCCACCTTATGACAGATGCAGATAACAGATCTCCCTACTTACCATGGCTTTCTTTCCATGCCACAAGAAATTGAAAAGAACACTCACTAGTTTCCAGGAATGGAGTACTGATAGATTGTAGAGGTCGGCAGTACTTGCGTGAGATGTCGGAAATTTTCTGTTTCTATGTCTATACTGATGCCCATGTCACTAGTAAGGGTGTTGGAGGTAAACGTTTCATCTTGGCTGACGTTATCCGCCTGATAGTCAGGGACCCAAACCTTGGATTAACCACTAAGGAGGCTGTCCTATCAGCAGGTGCAAAGTACTGAGGCTGCAGTATTGCTATTTAGTGAATGGATTCTGGACCATGCAGTAGTTTTTGGTGGGGGCCTCGCAATGCCATACTAGTGGGTAATTGTTACGGCTTTACCTTATCATGTGCTACAAAAACAACATTCCTGTCTTTTCTCTCTTACTTTCCCTCTCTAACCTGCTCTAACCAAGTCTGTCGACCTGTTCTACAAATCCCAAAATCTCAACATAAATTATCTCCAGAAAAAAACACAAATAAACCTAGAACCTCATCCTCCAACGTAGACCCCTACTACCATGTCTCCTCTAACATCAGGGGTCTACGTTCCAACCTTCCAGAGGTTGAAAACCAATTGCAGGAGACAAAACCGGACATATAGTTCCTAAGTGAAACTGACATAGATGAGTTCATAATTAATGGATACTCTAACTTAACATCTAAATCTGACCCCCAAGATCGCCATGGGCATGGAATATGTGCGTATATTAAAGATGGCTTTCCATGTCTCTAGAGAAGACCCTAATTTACCTTATATGTGCTTCTGGGTTGCACTTGCTTACACAACTGCATTTAAATTTGCCCTCTATCCTCCCCACAACAGCGGAGTTACTATCTTTAAGAGCATATCTGAGAAAATTGACCACATCCTGTCTGCTCATCCTTCGGCTAACATTCACATCTGTGGTGACTTCAATGTTCACAATGTGGAATGGCTGACAAGACATATGATGAGGGGAGGTTCTGTCATGACTTCTCCATTGCCTATGACCTCACTCAGATTGTTCACAAAACTCACCCGTGTGCCTGATACTACTGGTCAGTATGCAAGGGTTCTCCCTAGAATGTGCTGCTGCCATTGTGTACAGAAATCACTTTATCCATAGCTACCAACGTAATAGATGTACTGAGACTAAAGCTGTTTTCGGGACTGCCAGCAACCACTGTAAAAGAGCAATAAAACATGCAAGAGAGCTATATGCTCAGTCCATTAAACCCAAAGTAGCTGAGCAGCGGCTTGGTTCCAATCAGTTTTGGCAAATAGCAAACAGGATCCTGAAAAGAAGCGTGCGTTCTATCCCAACCATTATCAATGGACCTGAGGTCATTTTGTCAGTATCAGACAAAGCCAAACTATTTGCCAAGAACTTTGCAGCTAATTCTACCCTATGCTACGAAGGCCATCAACTCCCCATATTTCCTCCTATAACAGACAACATGCTATGCAACATACAAATATGTGTGTGATGTCACCAAGCTAATCAAGAACCTTGATTCCAGTAAAGCAACTGGCCCTGACGGCATTCCAGTTATAGTGCTGAAAAAGCTTCAACCAGAACTTGCCCCTATGCTTATAAAACTGTTTAAGCGTTGTCTTAAGGAGAATTGCTTTCCAGCACCCTGGAAAACCTCATCAGTATGCCCTGTATTTAAGAATTCAGGTGACAAGTCATCTCCCTCTCAGTACAGACCAATAAGTCTCCTGTGTGTCATGAGCAAGTTGCTGGAATCCATATTAAATAAAAAAGTATTCAGCTATCTCAACAGAAATAACCTTCTTAGTGACATGCAATATAGTTTCCATTCTGTTAGATCTACAGCAGATGTGCTAACGGTTATATCTCATCGGATTAGTGAATCTCTCGACAAAGGCTTCCTTTCTAGGGCAATTGCTCTTGACATATCAAAGGCCTTTGATAGAGTATGTCATAAAGGTTTACTCACCAGATCTCCAGCTACACCGTAGCTGGAAATGTCTTCTCAATTATTAAATCATTTCTCTCTGATAGGCTCATAAGAGTAGTGGTTGATGGGCAGAAATCAGAAGCCCACAGTAGTGATTCTTTCTGATTCTCTCTCCTCTGATCTTGAGCGCGTGGTACAATGTGGGAACGTGGCTGGTTACTTTTAAGCATCTAAAACCAAGCTTCTATCATGAATGCTCTGATTGCCACCTGACGTCAATTGAAATGGATGGCTCTCGTCTTGGGGAGGTTCCATGTTTTGACAAGCTTCTGGGATTGAGCTTTACTCTTGATCTGAAATGGAACAAGTACATCAAATCTGTTGCCAAGGTCGCTGGAAAAATGGTAGGATCCTTCTACTGCTCCAGTAGATATCTCACGGCTGATGCAATTCTCTATCTCTATAAAAGCCAAGTACGTCTAAGGATGGAGTACTGCTGCCATATCTGGGCAAGAGCTGCTAAAAACAGCCTATCCTGCCTTGACAGAGTACAAAATAGACTTCGTAGCCTAGTGGGGGGGTGCCCTTTTCTGTTCCCTGCAACCTTTATCTCACAGAAGGGACGTTGCGAGCCTGTCATTGTTTTATCGTTATTTCCATGGAAAATGCTCGTCTGAGCTCCAATCTCTGGTCCCCCCTTGCAAATCTTTCATGAAAAACACCTGTCTAGCTGAAACCACTGTCAGTAATTTTCCCCACTCTTTATCTGTACCTTAATCAAAAAGTAGATTCCATGAACAAAGCTTCTTTCTTAGAAGTGCACGCCTGTGGAACTCTCTTCTGTTTGCCTGTTTCGTACCTAACTACAACTTGGATATCTTCAAGTCCACCATAAACAAGTTCCTGATGAACCGCCGCCCTAATAAGACACTTTACCAGATCTCTATTACTAGTAATTACTATGATATTATCCCATTGATTACTGTACATGCATCATCCCTTATCCTCGAGTGGCCTCCAGGCCTTGATAAGTGGTGACTTCCTTGTAAAAACAACAAAAAAAGAGGATACGAGGATAAATATGCAAATTGCAGACCTCTGCTAGACCATTTAAAGTTAGATTTCTCAGGGACCACAATATTTCCAACCAATTATCTCCAATTGGAAGCCGGAACCAAACCAGACCCATTCGTCCAGTCAAATGGCCCACGGACTTATCACAGCTGATTTTGGACCCTGTCACCTGATCTAACTGTCTTATTTCCATTTTGACGACTCTAGTCACAGCACTGCTCCTTACAAGCACAGTCACATCGTCAGCATAGGTGGAGTATTTAGTCGTGGTCCAAGCACTTGACAGAGTAATACCGCAAAGGACCAGATTATGCCTGCAAAGAAAAAACTCTAACACAAACACATAACGCATCGGTGAGAACAAAATACACTGAGGAATTGATCTGAACAAATTGAAAGGCCTCGACCTCACACCATTCACCTCTATCAGTACACCGGGTTTTGCATAAACGAGGCGAATCCAGGAGTGAAACTGAGGACTAAACCAGTCGAGGAATAAACAGCCTCTAGGTAATGATAATCGACTCTATCGAACACTTTAGACTAATCTAACTTGATCAGCGTGGCTTCAGTGTTAACTTTTTCTATGATCAAGCATATCATGTGCAAGTTATCCTGAATCATCCAACCCTTAACAGCACAAAATCTTCACCTGTGTTTAACATCATTTAGGGCCGAAAATTATCTATACCATCCCTCCATTTTTATCCTTTTGTAGAAATTTAATGATCTCCTTGGTAATATGCAGAGGAATGCACCAAGATCAAGAGTTAAGTATTACGGCCAGCAAGAGCATGAAAATGGACGACAACCTCAAATATAATTCGTAAGGCAGACCATCGAGACCAGAAGTTCTGTCGAGCCCAACCTGTTTCAGATCCTTCAGGACCTCTTCCTCTTTAATACATTCTTCACATCTATCTGCTTTGGTCGCCTTGAGGCGAGAAAAGTCAGCTAAATAGGTGTAGAACTGAGCCATTGGCAGAGCGGGATCCTTGGTAAAGAGATCCTGAAAATGAGTTTGAAAACCCTCAAAAATCTCGTCGGTTGTGATTATGGTGCGTTCGTCTGGCAATATGACATTGTTGGTGTTGATCGGTAGACCATCAACCTCCTCTGCATGCAATGAAACGACCATATTTATCGCGTTGTTTGGCACTCCCTTTAATCTAGCCTTAACTAAAATTCTTTGATCCTCCTTGTTACCCCTCCTCCACTGCCCGCTCTAATCTAGTCATGTCACTTTTGCTGCCCTAGAGCTAAGATTGAGTCGGCCAATATAATCGGCAATGAAGAATCTAATTACTTTTTTCAAATGACCTCACTTCCCAATTATGCTTTCCAGCAGTTTCCGTTGTATGGTTAGTAAAAGCTGATCATGGAAGTCCTTCAAGTCATGAAGACATCACGCAATCATGATCTCCTTACAAATATTTGGAAGCTCTGGAAGCAGACACCATCTAATCAACAGAAATGAAAGAGAAAATTGGAAAGAATACCTACGAAGAACAAGAAAAGTTCTGGAAACTAAATTATATAGTAAGAATCTAATAAAAGGTATAAGCACATGGGCAGTATCACTAATAAAATATTCTGAACCGTTCATAGGCTGGACCAAAGAATAACTGAGCCATCTTGACCAGGAAACTCATGACCATTGACAATGCAAAAGATATTTCTGACTATGTGAAAAGGGCAGACAGAGGAATGGGATTGGTTTGTATAGAAAACTGTGTGAATGACACAAAAAAGAACTAGAAAAATACATAATGCAGAACATAGAAAAGTTAATCAGCGCAGAAAAAGATGATGCAAGAATGAACGACTGAAAACAAGAGACAAGGGATAAAACGAGAAAAGAAAAATGGGAAGAGAAACAACTACACAGACGATTTATAAAGATGACAAAAGATGAGACTAACGAAAACACTTGGACATGGCTACAAAAAGGAAACCGAAACAGAGAAACTAAATCCCTAATAACAGCCACACAGGATGAGGTGATTAGAACCAACTACATCAAAACAAAGATTGACAAGAAAACAGCAAATGCAAACTCTGTGGACAAAGAGACAAAATAATAATTAATGATAAACCACATAATAAGTGAATGCAGCAAACTATCCCCCTCCCCAAATATAAGAATATGAAAGATAAAAGACTAAGAAAAATCGGAATCAAGAGGAATGCTGAGACTATAGAACAAATGGAACAAATGGAATAATGGCTGAAATCTTAAGGAAAACAAGCGGATGTGAAAACTAACAAAAATTACAAATGCTAAACAAAAAATATGGAAACTGAAATGGAAGTAAAACAAAAGATAGTGGAATCTGAAAACTGAAACCACAAAATTGTAAATTAACTACCCCTTCCCTAAAAAAGATCAAGTGTCGATATAGACAGGCGCCACACCAAGTAGTCGTGAAGGCTCAAGGAGGATATAAAGACTGAGTAGAGAAAGCACGAACTAAATCTACTCAGAATAAATGTAAAAATGTTTGTTATTACCAAAATTCTGATAAAGCTCGATGGCTGTTACCAACAAGAAATTAATATTAAATTCATTTACAAATGTTATAAAAAAATTATGGGGAGTACTGGAAATCTGGAGAGATTTGTAACCCAGATGCTAGGGAATGCCACAGGTTGTTGGCAGAGAGAAATCTTTGATGATGGCCTGTGTGAAAACTCCTAGTGAATACAAATAGTTTGTATGATTATTATTTTCCTTTTACAGCTGCTCCCCAGCTTTCAGCTATCATCATCATCATCATCATCATCATCATCATCATCATCATCATCCATTTATAGCATTAAGGGCAGTACGAGTGCTGCCGTCCTTCATGATCATTATGATCATTGTCATCATCGCCATTAACTTTATTTTCACCATGTCACACAATCATATTTGCTGATGATGGTTCATCTTCATCATTCTCTCTGCCATTACTATGGCATTATTATACCTCTTACCTTCCCTCCAACCACGGGCTACTTTTTTTATTAACTTTCTTATACTAATGGCTGTTGCTGTTTCTATACTTCTTCCACCTTTCTTTATCTTCTACTCTTTTAATTACTCCTCCTCCTACTCCACCTCTTCCTATTACTACTACTATAATTTTAAAAAATCATTTATCGTTTCCTTTCCTTCTCTTCCCTCTATCAGTGTATTTTCTTTTTTTTATTGATTTTATTTTTACTTCTCAAATTATTTTCACTTTAAACTCAACTAATTGCATAAATTTGTAACCTTAGAGTTATCTCCCATCTTTCTTCTAACTTTTTCATTCTTTTCTCTTTTTTTCACTTTCCTCTTTTTTGTCTTCATTTGCTGATGTTGAAATCATCATCACCAACAAAAGCAGTAGCACTAGCAGTAGTAAACTATCATCATCATCATCATCATCATCATCATCATCATCATCATCATCATCATCATCATCATCATCATCATCATCTAATATAAATATACTTCACATCATGCTAAATAAATGTGTTCCATGGCTGATTAATTAGTTTAGGAGTGAATCCAGTACATACAAACACATCAACGTATACACATACTTATATATATATATATATATATATATATATATATATATATATATATATATATATATATATATATACTAGCAGGCCGCACAGCGTTGCCCAGTCATAAAATATACTTAAATATAATTTCATATTTATTAATATAGAGCAAATTTTGTATTGATTATTATATTGTACCTAACATATATGATAATGATTTCAAAAGTTTAAAAAATTACTTTGGTGCAATCAGTTGGAATCAAAACCGAAACACTGCAAACATAATCGCTATATAGCGCTTCAGTCTTCAATCATTACTATTGACAGATGGATCTAAACGGCTGAAAATTAAACTGCTTTAAAAAAACTAAATATGTATATGTACGCATGCTCAAAAATTAGTCGAGTTGAATTTCATTGAATTTCTGGGTCTGCTCATTGCGTTTCCCAGTTTATTAAGAGTACTTGTCTCCTGCATATAGACGTCTTTAACAGACCTTATTTGAGTTGTTTATGGACTTTATAATATAATATTTATCCACGTTGCAAAGGAAGCACTGTATTGAGGATTTGGAGTATGATGGCTTTCGCTCTATCTTCTTTCAATTTATGGTGAACGGTGTTCATTTGTTTTTTAATTCCCACATTCGGGCTGCTAAGGCTGTTTTGAATTTTGTTTCCGCTTTAAAAGAGCTTTTGTGGACATAAAACTTCTGCTTGAATGTGCCTTGTGTTATGCTTATGTGTATTTCTGGTATATGAGGGATTTCACCTTGTACTTACCCTCTAGTGAACAATTTTCTTTGGATCTGCAAGAGTAGCCAGAGTTTTCTTTTGCCTTTGGTTCCCTTCAGATGATGGTCTTTATTGATGAGGTGGTGGAGTAGCTAATTTTTATTGTATTTTTATTGATCTGTTTATGTAGCTTATGCTGAGGTAAGAAGTTTTTGTTTAATAGTTTTAGGAATATATGTTCTATTCACGTCTTTGTTTTGAGGGAGAAGGGGGGTGAGAACCAAATTATTTTCTGTCTCTCATTGCATCTGTGTTTAGCTTGTTGGCTCTGGGCTGGCTGGTATGAAATATTTTCTGTGAAGCCACTTTTGCGAAGTGCTTCATTATAATACAGTGCTGCTTGTTCAAAGATTTCAGCATTTCATGAGAGACTTAAGATTCTTTTACTAATGTTGGCGATCATGTTCTAGCTGACCACAAGGTGAATATCAAAGAAAAAGAGAAATGGAGCAAATACACAGAGCTAGCCAGAGAGCTGAAAGGGATATGGATGATGAAGAAAATCAAGATAGTACCTATAATAGTAGGAGCATTAGGAACAAATCCGAAAAACTTTGAAACAAGAATGGAAGAAATTGGAATAATAGGAATGGCTGGAAAGATACAATAAATAACAATAATGAAAATAATAAAATGAAATATTAAGGGAAACTCTTGAAAGCAGAGACTAATACACACAAGACACATGTGCAGGCCAGATAAACTGCTGAAGAGGCAAAGCATGAAAAAAAAAACCAAGAACATTGAAGCTACATATCTATAGGTTCTTTATCCCCTCTCCCATCCCCTCCCATTGCCTCACCCCTCGAAGAGTGATGCCATATAGTCAAGAAATGTCTAGGAAGATTGAAAGACTGAGAAGAGAGCGCTGACCAGACCTCTGCTGGATAAGTATGAAGAGAGCTAGGACCTTGGGGAGACTTATTGCCACTCAGATTCCAGTGAAGACCAATGCCGCTGTCAGTGAGAAATCAATGGTAAGCGGTTGTTGTGGTAACGCAAATTCATTTGCAAATGTTATTGAAAGAGATGGAGAGTACTGGAAATCTGGGGTGACTTGTCACTCAGTTTCCAGGGAACACCACAAATTGTTTTCAAGGAGAGATCTTTGATGATCTGTGTGACCCAATAATAATAATAATCTCCTATATAATATTTTAATTGCAGAAATTCCCCTCTGGACCGAAATACTCTAGGTGTGCAACAACATATGCCACATACAAATTTATTATGTCTAGAATATTAGCCACTATCTTATGTAATTTTAGAACAACATTTTAGGCATTTAATCGTTATGATAAAATCCTACATTTCATCCGAGGAGCAACATCATCACGATCGCAACATCTTTAGACGAAGTAGTTCCTATTTTTCCCTCTAAACCTAAAGTTCTCACTCTGCCCCCCAGTCATCACCAGAAAGAAATATACACATTATACTATATTGTCCTGGCACCCTTCCTAGATAATATACTGGACCATACTCTCATAGACATACAATTATCTTCCCAGTTCCTGAATCGAAAATTATAATTTCTCCCTTCTAAAATTCCGGCAATTCTCATTGGCTGAGAGCTTAAAAAATCAATTATTTCTGAATACAAACCTTATTACGAAAAAGAACGCATCTGCCGTTTACAAATATGGCGACTCTCTCTACACGAAGCAATCATTTTATATATATTAAACCGAATACAAAAATATATAAGAAGGCCTTCTACTCTAATAGTTTCTTCCCCAGAACTGCTAGGCTCTGGAACTCCCTTTCGGGTTCCTGTTTTTCCAACTGTACTGACATGCAAAATTTCAAGTGTAATGTAAACAGACATCTTGCTGCCCCACCCTCTACATAGTATTCCTGCAACTGATGTCCCCGATAGTAGCCCCTCACATCAAAATGGCACTGTGCCTTGTTTGGGTTGAAAATGAAATAATAAAAATAAAAGATGATAAGGGTAAAAGGGTCATTTATATAATAAACTAAACTCAGATGTTAAAACATTTATGTGGTATAAATTTTCTATTTTCCCTACAATTTATTGTAATTTCATTTCTCTGATTTAATATTTTACCTTTGTTACTCTATCACAGAATCATATTACTTTAAGTTTCTCATTCAACAACAACAACAACAACAACAACAACAACAACAACAACAACAACAACAACAACAACAACAACAAAGCTGGGTACATTGATGTCAACCTGATAGTCTATTAAAGAGGGTGACGAATAAAAAGTTTTAATTTTTAATTTCATAACAGTAATATTTTAGATTAGGAAAGTCTAACGAGTTTGTAAGATGGGAAAGACGGATATGATTAAATTAGATAGACTATTTTTTAGTGAACTTAACCTTGGACCTACATATAATTAACTTTCGTTAAATGAGCTCCTGATCAGTATGAGTTATCATCTCCGAAAGACGAATGGTTATTATGTTTATATTCATGTTGAACTATATAGATGAATGGATCGAGTTCACATAGTTCAGCAATGTTTGGACATTCACCTGATCAAGCCAGAGTATGAAATGTCATTCACATATCACGGTCACATGGATGGCTTTAGTGATATTGATCTTAATGCTATTTCTTCAAAGTATTGAATATATACGTTGGCCTGTACGAAAAATATTTTGATCATAAAGCCAAACCTTCGATAAATATCAAATCCCATTACTAAATAATGTAACAGCTTCAACATTCACCATCCATATAATATAAAGAAAAGAATCGTCCGTTGCCTACAACATGTAGCAAAGGCAATATGAATATAAAAAGGCGATTGACATTCCAGTGTTGATCGGTGCTCCTATCGGTCTACCCCTGATTTTCACTATACACTCAATCCCCAAAATCTGGTTGGGAGTTTGTGTTCTTGGGTTCTTCTACTTTTCTGAAATTTCTGAACCGATTTATTTCTTCGGTGGGCCCATTTCAGATGGCGTTCGCCACTTTGCTCCTCTGAGGTTTATATTTCCCAGCGGCCTTTCTTTCTTTGAGGACATTTCTTGATCTTTCCTTTACCTAAAATCATTTCCTCCTCAGCTGACCATTGCTAGTCTCGTTATAGACTATTATGACTAAAATACCCTCACCGCGATCTTGCCGAAGCATATCCAGAAAACTTACTCCTTATAGCATTAGTGGATTTGCTGCTGTAGAAAAGGGTAGGTCGGTTTTTTAATTTTTTTAAATATCAAAAAGAATTATGTAGCAAAAATTGGGTATATACATATTAAATACTGTTACAAAAAATGAGACCTGAATCTTCAACGGTTTTTTGAGTATTTGGCAGGAAATATTTTAAATAAAGCTTCTCAATTTTTGCCAGATTTAACTTAAATATTGGTGCGAAAACCAAACAACTTCAATATTTATACAAGAAAATCTATTTTATTTATGGTAATATAATCAGGAAATTATAACAAAGCTTCAATTTGAAAATTGAACCCTAACCCCCACCTCACCTTACCATTGTCATCTTTGAAATGCTGTTATTCAAAGTTTAAATATATTGACATTTTTTCCTGTTATAATTAAAAAAACACAACAAAAATGGAAAAACGATTAATTGTTTAATAATTTTTAATATATGAAGTTAAATTATTCCATACATGAGCCTTTTGAAGAACATGATCGCCATAATTGTCGGCACAGAACTTTTCCTAGTATGTGCTGGTGCTTTGCTTCCAAGCCATACACTGATTGAGATGCCTCTGTTTTCAAAAGGGGTGGCATAGTGTTGTGAAAGAGAATAAGTTTTTTTATAACGCCATATGGCCGTTAATATATTTTATAAGGTTATGATGCAATTCATATTCTTTTTGCAACAAATATGTCCGGTATAATTCAAATATGACCGTGAAACTGGATTTGTATTTTTGTTATGTAATTTATTGACTGATTATTTGTATTAATTATACCGCAATCGCTGCATGTCATTTCATTGTTTGTATATTTTAAAATGAAACATTAATCAGAAGTGACATTTTAGGGCATTTATCGTCAAACCCAAATATCAGCTAATGTGATATTGTAGATAAACATAGACGGAATTTGATGAAGGACATTATCATTATTATCATTATTATTTTGTTAATTTTTTATTTAATTTTATTTATTTATTTATTTTGCAAAATAGTCCACCGGACAAATTAATCCTCGTAATATATGATATTCAATAGAGGATTGATTCTATAATGATACATGCGCAAGCTGCATACAGCAAAATATCATGTTTAAGCGTACTGTACGACAAGGGTACTATTAATATATATATATATATATATATATATATATATATATATATATATATATATGTGTGTGTGTGTGTGTGTGTGTGTGTGTGTGTGTGTGTGTGTGTGTGTGTGTGTGTGAAGGATACGGCTAAAATGAATACAAATAAGACAATTGAAATTTTCTTATTTAATGATTTTCTAATATTTTCAATTTCCAAACGGGCTGTTATACCCCCTTAAACCCTTTTAAAATCCAGAAAACAAACTAAAATTTGGATAATTGTCTAAGTCTTACGAGAATCACATCACATTTATTCTACATTAATACGCATTTAAAACACAATAAAATACTTAAATATGACATTAACTCAGTATTTTTAATTCCGATGAACATAAGACATACATACAAATTGGAAAAAAATATAATGATAACTCGTAATTATACTCCAAATTCTGTATTTTTTTCTCTGGTGTCGATATCTTAGCTAGAGTAAATACTTACTTTACTTTTTGAATAAAACCCGAAATTATCACTTGCATTAAAAGATATGACTAATAACATAAAATGAAAAAATAGTTTACATTAACAGAGTCAAATGATGATAATTATTTAATTAATAACTTATTTCGGAAGTATTGAATCGGGCATAATAATCTGGATCTTTTTTTTTTTTTTTTTTTTTTTTGAGGGGAGTAATTAACTTTAATACATCATTTAAAATAATCAAAAATAACCCAAGACTTCCGTTTTATTTCAATATTTAGAAAACGCAGGTTCCCTTTAATATTGTTAATAACATTTCAATCGTGATTAATAACTGTTAAAAGTATATGATGCATTATAATATATCTATATAGATTATACATTAACTTTAGTTATTTATTAATTATCTAATTAGTTTATTTAAATCTAAACAGTTTTAAATTTGCAATGAATATTTATTCTGTGACAACCCTTTTCATTATACTCTATGAAATTGTAGACTTTATAAATAAAACCCAAAAATATTTATTTTGTTAAAAAAAAAAATAATCCCGTTGAGGGGGGGGAGGAGTAAGTCGAGCGGAGGATCACGCTGGGTTGCAAAGGAGTCGCCCTTGCGACCCTTTCCTCAGGGTCATGTAACAGAAGAGCAGGTTGGTAGAGGTATATAGGTAGAAGTAGATGGTAGAAAGTAACTAAGTACCGAACTGCCAGCAGGAGCGACTAGACTTGTAACACTTGCTAGCCACACCGAGGCAGAGTGGTTTGAGGCCACCTTTATAACAAAAGGAAAGCTCCTCTCACCACTCCTCCCAATAAATACTCAGCAACATTGCCGCCCACGTAGAATTAGTTGAATGCTTCCCCAGACACGTGAGTACTCATCTCCACCTTTTTTTTCACAATTTTTTAACTGTGAATTAAATGTCAAACCGATCAAGAAATAACTTCCCTTGATGAGAACTATTCATTCTTGAAACGACCAGTTTAATTTAACAACTTACATGCCTAGCCTGAAATTAATTTTCATTTCCGACAATCTTGCGGATCGATTTCTTTTGAAAATTCTTGTGAACAGTGGCGGCTCGTGCCTAAGATTAGTGGGGGTGCTGTTATAAAGAAAACACCTATTTTTTTAATATTGTGTAAAAATAAAACAAACATAAAATTATACATAATTTATACGTATGCATATGCACACGTATAAAAATGCAATAACTTAAAGGAATCCTAAATAGATGTAAATATTTTAAATATTTTACTTATTGCATTCATTTGAAAGTAAACTCCATTCTTCTTGTTTTAATTTGTGAGAAAAGATTGATAATTTTCTCCTTAACTTCTGAATAACTGCTGAAGAACTTTTTTATCAATTGAAAGCACTGCAAGTGCATTTAGTCTTTCGCAACCCATGGTGTTCCTTAGAAATGTTTTTATTCTTTTCAGAGTTGAAAAACAACGTTCTATCTCTTATGTAGTCATGGGAATTGTCAAGATAATTTTTATGGGTTTTGTGATTTCACTAAGAACATCGTTTAAATTGTTTTCCAAAATAAATTTCAGGAGATCAATTACTTTGCAATACTCATGGATATCTGACCTACTATAAAATATTTCTAGCTCAGTTTCAAACTTTTCTTTGTCAATCATGGGATATGCTTCAGTTGTCAAGGATATCTCTTCTGTAGGTAGTTTTTTTTCTTCTTAAAACTAGCAAAGCTTATCTTGTAAAACAATTTAGCAAGTATTAAATGTTTAGTTGAAGAATATCTGTCCGTTATATCAACAGATATATAGTCACACAGTTCTTTAGCTTCGCCCTTGAGTGTTTGTGAAGAATTTTCACAGTATTTGGTATATTTGTAAAAGACAGTCAAGTATGTCATTCTGAATAGTCTTGGAAACACCTTTGAAGACATTACTGGTTTCTGAGTGATTCTTTAAATCTGGATCTAATTAAGATGCAAAATTTAAAAATCCTCTAAATACACTTGGATTTACTGAATCATCTTTTTCATCATGTCCTCGTGAGGGAGTTTCAAAGTTCCCACAAAAGAAAATACAATCTATTATTTTAGATAAAACTTCACGGTTCTTCTTAACATTCATGTTATGATGATTGATTGAAAGTCTGCAGGCCTCACTAAGTTTTGCTTTAATATTTATAGTCCCCAAAATTGATAGGGAAACTACATTGTCAACGTGCTTCTCAGGCTTTTCAGTTCTATCTTTCATTTTGCTAATAGTTCTGAAACTATCTTTTGTCCATGTTACATCACCCCCTAACAACAAATAAGGAAAGCAGAACAATGCCTTTTTTAGTTCACAGCCGCAAAGCTAACTTTTCCGTTGGTACCATTAAAGCTACGAATATACACTTTGTTGTTGCTAATGCCTGGCTGAGATATTTGAATATCAGGCGTTGAACGGCTTCTTTTCTTAATTACAACTTTATCATGGAGAGACTGCTGTGAAAACTCAATCTGTTGAAGTTCATTTACCGTCGCAGAAGTTATTTCTTGGGGGTGCAAGGAGACCATGGTTAAATTCTTTTTATATCAATTGTATTGGGAAAGGTAAGTACTAGGTAGTCTATTAGTAGAATATCAATTAGGGTAGAAGGAATACAATGTTTATGTGATCCTCTTTTTGCGATTCAACTGAACCGGAAGTTCTAACTGAGTTGAATCATACTTTTATAACTTTTAGGTCACAGATTTTTATTAACGAAAAAAGTTTTACTATTTAACAACGGTTTTATTTATAAAAAGCTTATTGTTAATTAAAAATAGGCGTATAACAAAATAAGCTTGTCATTAAAATTGCTTTTTTTAATACAAATATTTTTAACTTTGCCATTATAAGCCGTCGAAAAAGGCGTAATACGCAAAGACATTTTAATCAAAAAACACTATCTTAAATTGTATACACTTTACAGAGTAATAAAAAAGTATACAAATATATTTCTTTTAAACTTTACAGATTAAATAAAATTTGACCGCAGGCAAACAAACGAAAAATGTTTAAATACATTTTATTTACAATTTTTTAATAATTTATTTTTTCATAAAAACAAAATCTTTGCCTGCAAACGATGGTAAAGTTAGGAGATTACCATTTAAAAATGGTTTTATTGGATAACAGTTTTATTTAAAATTTAAAAATGTGTGTTTATAACAAAACTTTGTAAATAAAATATAGAATAAAAAAGTTTACATGTTTGTACTATGAGCAAACAAAAAAAATTAAAGGTACATAATTTTATTTACAAATCTTTTTACAATTTTTTATATAAAAATAAAAAAAAACTTTGCTATTTACTAAGCTTATTATAAAAACGGTTTTACATACTCGTCTTGTTATTGAACATTTTAATTAAAAAACTTTGTTCAAAGTGTAAAACTTCTTGCTTTGTCCTCGTGGGATGTAAATAAATGCTAAAGCTTTATATATATATATATATATATATATATATATATATATATATATATATATATATAATGTGTGCGTGTATATATATATATAATGTGTGTGTATGTATATATATATATATGTGTGAGTATATTTATATGCGTGTATATATATGTATATATATGTGTGTGTGTATATATGTGTGTATATATATGTATATATATATGTGCGTGTGTGTATATGTGTGTGTATATGTGTGTATATATATATATGTGTGTGTGTATATATATGTGTGTGTATATGTGTGTGTATATATATATGTGTGTGTGTATATATGTGTGTGTGGGTGTATATATATGTGTGTGTATATATATATATATATATATATATATATATATATATGTGTGTATATATATATGCGTGTGAATATATATGTGTATATATATGTATATATATATATATATATATATATATATATATATATATATATATATATATATATATATATATATATATATATAAGGCAAAAACATTTCTAACTAAAATGTATTTTAAAAAATAAACTTTTCTTCGCTTTTCTATAAAAAAAATGTAAATATTTTTTATTCTGTAAAGTTAAACTACTACAAAATAAATAAATTTTAACCTACTTAAAAATACAAATAAAATAAGCCATATAGGTAAAATAAAAAATAACGTTTGTAACTTCAAGGCTAAAAGCCCGAACACTTTTAATTTAAAAAAAAAAAGTTGGCATATTATATATTTTTGTCTGCTTAAATCGCATTTAAAAGTGTGGGATTTTTTTTTTTTTTTTTTTTAAGGTGGAGATTTTATTTACAAGAACACGTTACATTTTTTAATAATAATAAAAAGAAAACATTTGTAAACAAAGCTTCTTAAAAAAAAAAAATAAGCGAAAACGCGCAAACACCGCGTTTGTAGCAGTGTCAGAAATTTCGTGAAAATAGTGAATAATTCCACCCCATCTTTCCAAGCTTATAACTCCTCGAAAAATGTAATTCAAGCCCTAATTTTTTTTTTCAATTAAAGGAGTAAGGACCAAGGTTTTATTTAAAAAAAAAACAAAACAAAACAATGTGTTTTTTTTTTTTAAAAAGGTTTTAAACTTCGGACTTTACAGGTAAATTTCTAAAAAACTGATTTTTTTTTTGTTTTAAATTTGAATATATTATTTATTGACCTTTTCTCTTCAATTTGTGATATATAAACCTATTAAACATAAATTAATTATTTACTTTTTAATAGACATTTCAAAATGAGAGGCGTAAATTATTCGACCCCCTATCTTTCTAAGCTTATAACTCCTCGAAAAATGTAATTCAAGCCCTAATTTTTTTTTCAATTAAAGGAGCAAGGACCAAGGTTTCATTAAAAAAAAAAAAAAAAGACAAAAAGAAAAAATGTGTTCTTATAAAATAAGGTTTTAAACTTCGGACTTTACAGGTAAATTTCTAAAAAACTGATTTTTTTTTTTGTTTTAAATTTGAATATATTATTTATTGACCTTTTCTCTTCAATTTGTGATATATAAACCTATTAAACATAAATTAATTATTTACTTTTTAATAGACATTTCAAAATGGGGGGGGGCGTGAAAATGGGGGGGCGTGAAAATGGGGGGGCGTGAATTTAAAAAAAACGTTTGTCTAAAATATTATATTCGGTTTATTGGAAAGAACATAAAATTTCACATTGACCCTGAAAATATCGTAAAAATAGAATCAATAGAAAAATTTTGATAGATTTTTAAAATTTAAAAATTTAAAAATATTGAGTTTAAAAATTGAAAAATATTGAGTTCGGAAAATTCATTACTGTTTTAAAAAAAAAATAAAAATATTTTTATTACTTTTAAAACAACTGTAATAGTTTATTTTGGAAGTATAATCCATAAAGAAAATAAATAACCCACTTTTAACAGAGAAATTACGAGATTTTTATATTGTATTCGCAGTTTCGTGTTAGGGGTGTCAAAAATTCCTACAAAAATTCTGATACTGCTACCGCGTTTGTAACTGCGAAAAATACAGTTCCGATTTGACTCATATTAACCGTTCTAGATCGGGCATGCGCACAAGCGAATTTCACTAAGAATGTGTAACTGTGAATTTCGCAGCCCCAAGCAAAGTTTTGCTTTTATGCTTAAATGAGTATGGGGACAATTATCGACATTAAGCTTCAGGATTATATAATATATATATATATATATAATTAATATGATATATTATCACATACAAAGAAAAAAAATAAACGTATTCTTTTTAACGTGTATCGATAATAATGAGTAGAAATGATTTGGGGGTGCTGCAGTTCCACAGCTCCAGGCACGAGCCGCCACTGCTTGTGAACTCTACCCGTTTGTCTTTAATGTCTGCGATATTTTATTTCCTTGCTATTAAGTAATTCCTAGTTTTAATTCTAAAGAGCAATATCTCTTCTTGATAAAGAATCGAGGAAAAAATATGTCTGTTTCCAATTGGATGGGTTGTCTGCCAAGCTCTCCCAGTATTATGTGTTTATCTTCACAACCACCATATCGTACGCCACCACAAACGTGGCTGCCTATTGGGCCTCTTCCAGAGGTCAGCTTTCCACACAGAAGATCTTGGTTGATTAACCCATTTAGCATATGGTGGACGTTGTCCAGCCGTTGTAGTCTACGATGTCCGAACACTTTGAACATGCTGGGCAGATCGGCTCAAGCCAGTTTGTCCTTTCATATTACTAATTCGGACGCCTTTCGTGCCTGACATGCCTAGTGCAAACCTCAACACCATATAGTAGTGTTATTATGATACAAACATTGCACACAGTCTTATTGTTATTTACCCCCAACTTAGGCCAGGTCCTTACATGGGGTGTGAGGCATGCAAGGATCGTGGCTGCCTTTCTGATCTGATGGTTATTATAGAACATTTTTTAGGCTGATGGTCAGCTCAAAGTTTTTGCACTCTTCCGAGAAACGGTACCGTAACGATTGAAGCTCACACTATGTATGCGTGAATATCGCAGCATCAGTGACGTCTTCGTATTTCTTGTATACCTTTTAGTTCTTGTATTTAGTTCTAGTTCTAGCTCCCATTATTTGATGAATATTCAAAGTGGAACGATAAAAGTGTCGCTCAAACGAAAACAACACTATAGCTTTATTTTAAAACTTTTATTGAAAAAAAAATTCAGGTAACTTGATTATGTTGTATAGCTGACATCTATTCAATGTAGCCGCCTTCAACCTCAATCACCGCCTCGATAGAGTCCGGAACTGGAGGCATACCTTTTCCACAAGCGCCGGCTGAAGCTCAGCGAATACTCGGCGGATGAGCCAATAACAGAAGGGTACAAAATTGTAACACTCTTTCTTAATGGTCTTTTTGGACTTGTGGGCCGGCACCGAGTCCTGCTGTCACACCCAGGATCTGCCAGCGGCCACCTGACTGCATCAAGGGATCACCACACTGTTCAACACATCCAGGTACACCTTGGTGTTGACTTTCAAGCCAGATTCGAAGATATGATGGGGCATGATATGGCCCTCATTTGAAACCACACCAAAGACCATAACCGTGATGGGAAACTTTATTTTCATTACCCTGGGCACGTCCTTGCTACTCGTGGGAATACAGCGATGCATTTTAAGAGTGCTGGCAATGGTCATGTTTTCATAACTTAGATCGGCAAAGAGCATGAGTTGTACAACGTCGCATCTCTGATCTCACTCGTTGAACATTGTGTCATTTTCAGACATGATAGAAGGCCCCTATTGCTCTTAGGATTCTACACAACTGGCCAATTAGTAGATGGCCAAGAAAATAAGAAAACTGATTTTCATCAAACGGGAGTGGAATCATGTCGTCTTTTCTATGGCGAGAATTTTATCGTTCTACCTTGTATATTTCAGAAACAGAACAAAAAAAAGATCTGGAAAGAGAGTGAGAGTGAGGACACGACCCTGTTTAACTGTTTTACTGCAGATCTTTAAAAAGATTAAGGATGCTGCCATTGAACTGAAGATTTCTCTACATACAACTGTAATAGGACTCTACAGCGTAAGGGAATAGCTAATCTTGAACAGGTTTTCTCTACTAACGAAATCGAATACCTTGCATAGATCGATAAAAGCGACACACAAACGTTTCTCTACATTTTACTTGGGGATGCGGAGGGAAAATACTATTTTTAATTTTTAAGCTCGGAACCTACACCGCAACTCTCAGTAGATACGCATGACGAGTTTCCACAGGCGAACCAAAATGACTTGAGCGAAAACTTTGCCCACGATGCCGGATAATACGATGCTTCTGTAATTATTACAGTCATTTCGCTTATTCTTATTATTTAAGATCTCGGCGTTTCTCATCTGGGATATGGCACCTACTTTTCAGCACTGATAGAAGATTTCGTGCAATGGAAGCAATAGGGTAGTCTTATCCCGCTTGATCAAGTCAGGGGGACCTCTTCACTGTCAGGCGTTTTCCTTGAAACCAAGCTGTCAATGACTCTTCTCTGTGTTTGTTCCGGTCTCTTTCATTATTAGCAAGCACATAATGGCATCAAGAGCTGCAATTGGATTCAAAGTTAGGATAATTTTCCACCCATCTCTTCCTGTTTCCTCTTATCTGAGATAACTTCCTAGTGAGGGCAGAGAGGAGCTGCCCTTTTCCATGCTTATCCCATTGACGTCTTGATGTCAACGTAAACCCCTCTATAAATAGCGCTAGTAATTTCAACACCGGTGAGAGAGATGCGACTGCACTTCAACTGCTAGCCAAGTTCTCAGAAGATATACACGCTTTCCTATTTTTGTACATTATTGTTAATACACTTGTTCCTTAACCGAACCTCGACTTGTTCTTATTTTCACTGTTGTTCCACGACACAACAGATTGACGACAAGCAATCGAAACGACCGTCACCGCAGAGAATCACCAAAAGTGATTGGAATAAAGATTCGTAAAATCTTTACGACAGAACACCTTTTCATTTCAACAGATATTGTGATATGCAATGATTAACAACCAATTAATTACTACAATAGTAATTTGGCGACGGGAAAAAACTTGCTACCAAAATCTACAGCGAAAAACGCGAATGTTGTCAATTATTTAATAATTGAACACACTTACCAAGTGTTTTAGAAAGGGAAAAAGGGTTCATTTTTTTCTTCCCCAGAAGCCATTTTTCCTACGATAAGAATTTTCTTCTGCAAAGTTAAATGTTCAAAACCAACTAGCAAATACCGGGTAAGCTTATCGTTATTTCGATAACATCTGGGATTTGAAATAAAAAACAAAAAAGAAAAAAAAACCGCGCTTGACTTTGAAAAAGAGACAGATCGTGAAAAATAATTATTCGCGTACGTCATTTGTGCTTAGCAAACACGTAAAGAATCAAGTCATTTTTTGCAAAAGGTAAAGAGGGTAAAAAAAAAAAAAAAACTAAAAGTTTCCCATACGAATTCGTTGGATATTTAATGCGACGGATTTTATTTTTGCAACGTAAAAACGCGTGCAAATAAAAAAAAAATTAAACAAATGTTATTTCGCTGTATTGTTTCTAGTAAGACTAGAAATATAGCGTTCAACAAATTAAGTTACAAAAGGACTGCTAAACTGTTGTTCTTCAAACAAAAGAATTGGGAAAGAAAACTTGGTTGATTTTTTTTAGTAAGAAATATTTATTTAATACAAGCGTAAATTGTAAACTAAATTTGTATGATGGATGCGAAATTCAAAGATTCGCTGTTGGAATTGTTCCAATTCCAGGCACAGCAAAATCTCGCGTTGCAAAAGCAGCAAATTCAACAAGTAGAAAGAGAAGATAGATTTAAACAAGCATTTGAAGAAAAAATGCTTCAACAACAGAAACACTTCGAGGAAATATTGATGAAAACACTGGAGGAACAAAGAAAAAATTTGGAGGCGCAACAGTTAACTAAAGCGGACGATAATCATAACACATTTTCTCAAGCAGCTGTGTGGGCCGCTATTGAAAATTTCAATTATAATCCAGAAGACGATGTCACTGTCGTCCAGTACTATAGACGATATATAGGATATTTTTTTATATTGGATTGTAGTATCTGGTCAGACGCGAAAAAAGTTAGGCTTTTGCTAAGGAAATTGGGAACAGCCGAGCATACAAAGTTCGTGAATTTTATTCTCCTAAAAAAGACCAGTGAGTTGAGCTTCTAAGAAACAGTTACGCTACTTACAGAACTGTTTTCTGCAAAAATGTCTCTTTTCCATAGGCGATATAAATGTATGAATGTTACTAGAAGAGAGGAAGACGACTACACTACTTATGCAAGTATAGTAAACAAGCATTACGACGATTTTAAACTGGAGGAATTATCATCAGATAATTTTAAATGTTTAATATTTGTGCAAGCGCTGGTCTTAAATAAAGACGCTTAAATCAGTCGTCGTGTTTTAAATAAATTCGAAAACGAACCGAATTTAAAACTACAAAACTTAGCGGAGGACTGTAAACATTTTATTGAGTTGAAACAAGACAGTCGTGACATAGAGGAAATCGGAGTGTCGCATATTAAAAAGATCCATCAAAAGAAAAATTCGACTTCAAAAAATAACCAGAGAAAGAAACAGGGAAAAGATCCACCTGGACCATTTTGGAGGTGTGGAAATAAACATTGGTACAATGAGTGTCCCTACAAATTCGAACAATGTGACAACTGCCACCAGGAAGGGCATAAAGCATCGCATTGTAGAAAAAAATCTGGTAGAAAGACATCCATTAAACTTACGCAAATTGAACCTGAGGAACAAAATATCCGGAAATATGTACAGGTCAAAATGTTTAAAAAGAAAGTAAGGCCACAGCTTGATAGTGGGTCTGACATTATTATTATTACTGTACAGACATGAAGAGGCTTGGGAGACCGACTATGATTAAATCACATAAAACGGCGAGAAGCGTCAGTGGCGAAAAAATTACCTTCGAAGGAGAATTATTGACGAATATTTTTTTCCAGAACAGGGCCGAAAAAGTAAGAATTTTTGACATGCGAAAATCAAACAACCTCTTTGGAACTGATCTGTTCGAAAAGTTTATACTATGGGATCTGCCTTTAAGCTCATTTTGCCAAAGATTGCGGATTCGAATGTGGAGGCAAAAAAACTTAAGAGGGAGTTAAAAGAGAATTTCCCAGACGTACTTTCAGGCAGTTTGGGAAGATGTACAAAAGCGGTAGCAAAATTTGATGTAAAAGTAAATGAACAGCCAGTATTCAAAAAGAAAAGAAATGTTCCATACGCCGCTATAGAACAGATAGGCGGTGAATTAGAAAGACTCGCAAACATGGGTGTCATCGGAAAAATTGATCACAGTTAGTGGGCTGCACCAACGGTTTACATCAAAAAGAAGAGTAAGGAGATTCGGGTTTGCGCCGACTTCGCGACAGGCTTAAACAGGGCATTACAAGATCACCATTATCCTCTTCTGAGCCCTGAAGAGATATTTGCGAAACTGAGCGGAGGGAAATATTTTTCTAAAATCGACCTCAGTGACGCGTACTTACAAGTTATAGTCGATGACGAGTGTTCAAACCTGGTATGTATTAATACCCATAAGGGATTGTACAAGTTTAACAGACTTCCTTTTGGGGTCAAAGTTGCCCCTGCGATTTTTCAGCAAATTATGGACATTATGTTAAATGGGTTGAATTTCGCAGTAGGATACCTGGACGATGTGTTAATGAAAAGCGCTAGGAAAGAACAACACAAAGCTCATGTAAACCAAGTATTCAAAAGGATCCAGGATTATGGATTTAAAGTAAAACAGGAAAAATGTACATTTTTCATGGAGAAAATAAAATACTTGGGGCAAATCATCGATAAACATGGAAGAAGGCCGGATCCAGATAGATCGAGTGCAATAAAGAATATGCCTGCTCCAGAAAATATTGCATCTTTACAAAGTTTCTTAGGTTTGGCAAATTACTACAATGTATTTGTGCCAAATATGCATACACTAAGGTCGCCTTTAAATGAACTGTTAAAGAAAGACCAAAAATGGATATGGACACAAGAGTGCGAAGAAGCATTTCTGGAAATTAAAGAGACTTTAACGTCTGACTTGTTTCTGGCACATTATAATCCCAAACGTGAAATTATAGTTGCAAGCGATGCCAGCTCCTTACAAAAAATGAATGATGGAAAAGTGAAACCCATAGCACATTCATCCTGATCACTTTTGCCAACCGAAAAGAACTACTCAAAATTGAAAGAGAGGCGCTAAGCATTATATTTGCGGTAAAGAAATTTCATTGTTTCTTGCACGGTAGGCAATTTCTGTTACAAACAGACCGCAAACCATTATTAACAATTTCGGATCGAAAAAGGGACTACCACAACATACGGCGAATAGACTCCAAAGATGGAGTACCATACTTCTGAATTACAATTTTCCAAGGGCGCATGTACCATCTAAAATATTTGGTCATGCAGACGTGTTATCGAGGTTATTACCTAAGCAGACAGAACCATTGGAGCGGAGCTTAAATGGCTGCTATTACCATATCCTCCAATTGTTCCGTCTGCTTAGGTATTAACCTCGATAACCCATCTGTGTGACCAAATTTGAAGTTAAAAAATGTTATGTGACATAATAAGAGAACTTCCAGTAACGCTTGATGAGATTAAGAGTAAGGCAGAGGTGGACGAATTTATTATACGCACGAAAGAAAGGATCGACAATAACGAACTGGATGAAGAAATTTATTCAATTTGCGATAACGCCATGTTATATAGCGACAGAGTCGTAATTCCTGTGACATTACAGAAAAGAATGCTCAAGGAATTCCATGTAGGACATCCAGGTATATCAAGAATGAAAAGCTTTATGCGCTCTTTCGTTTATTGGCCAAACATGGATAAGGATATAGAAGGAACAATCAGGGAGTGTACAGGATGAGCATTAGCTATGGAAGTTCCTCCGACTCAATTCGGATTGTGGGCAAAACCGGACCGACCTTGGTATAGGATTTGAAGGACCGCTAAATGGGTTCTAATATCTCATTGTTGTAGACAGCCTATCTAAATGGCCGGAAGTATTAAAATGTTAGAATCCCACATCCGACGAGGTAACTATCAACTTCCTGTATGAACTATTCGCTAGGTTTGGAGTAGTAGACTGCATTATAACAGACAATGGAATGCAATTTACGTCTACCAAATTTAAACATTTTTGCGAGGATCATCTAATCGAGCATATAACCATTCCGCCATACCACCCAAGAAGTAATGGACAAGCAGAGAAATTCGTTGACACATTCAAGAGAGCTCTGAAAAAAGCTTGTGAGTCGCCGACGGATAAGTCAATCCAACAGTTTTTACAAGTATACAGAGTCACTTCGAATGCAAACATCGAAATGTCGAAGACACCTGTTGAGGTTATGTTCGGATGCAAGATTATATCGATTTTTCACAAGTTGTTACCAAACCAGGATAGACCAAACCTCAAAAACCCGATAACAAAAAACGGTATAAAGTTGACGAAAGAGTCTTCTACAAGATTCACAAAAATAATAAGACTTTCTGGGAGTCCGGCATTGTTGAGAAACAAATAGGTAACATGGTCTACATGATTAAGGGACCAGACTTCGTGCACAAACGTCACACTAACCAAATTCGGAAAAGATACTCGAACAGTGAGGTGACCAGATCGCCCGAGCAGGACATCGTGGACACAGTGTTTGATACTTTTCAGGTGGGCATACCAGAGACAGCTCCGGAGAACAGAAGATCAAACAGAAAACGGAAATCAACAGAATTGATTAGGGTGAACCCAAAACAAAAACGTTATTAATCCCATATGGGATATTTTCAAAGGGGGGTGTTATATCGGCCTTCCTTGAACAGAGGAATTTACACCGATTAGCACAATAAATAGCGCTAGTAATTCCAACTCTGGTGAGAGAGATGCAACTGCACTTCAACTCCTGGCCGAGTGTCCAGCAGATATACACACTTTCCTATCTTTGTACATTATTGTTAATAGACTTGTTCCTTAACCGAACCTCGACTTGATTGTTCTTATTTTCACTGTTGTTCCACGACACAACACTAACATTGATTGGATGGTCTGTGTCATGGTCTGCGTTGTGGGAAAAACGTGTATAAAAAGACGTTTTTAATTGCATCTAACCTAACTAAATTAACATTTAACTCGTGCCATTTCTTTGAGAGTCCGTGCTCCAGAAAACTTTATATTGGATCTTGAAGAAGGAATTGGTTACGCATAATTTGTAGTAAGTGCATAATTCGACGAATTTCTAACCGTTTTAATTCATGTTGCAAATGTCAAACTGCCCAAGGCACGTAAACCGCGAGACATAATTAGCACCCGCGTTCTGATATTGAAATCCCTAGAATAAAGTTGTTCTTTGCTAAGGATATTGCTGAATGTGGTCGCCAGCTTGCCATAAAACCTATTCTCGATGGTGTGACAGAGAGTATTGAGGCGTACTAGTTTGGTCTGCGGCTGAAGGGAGTCGTCCGAAGCTGGTTTTGTCGTGTTTAGTAGACTGTTCCTTACTGAAAATGTTTTATTTATATAGGCACCGCCAAAAATGGCCAAAAAATCAAGTTGTTGTTTTTTTAAAACGAAATTACATTTATTAAAATCCATTATTTCTGAGTAACTTTTTTTTTCCAGAAAGATAAAACCCTGAATTTTATCATATAGAAAACAGAATAATGTAAAACTTTTTCTACTATTTTTAATTAAATTTTAAATGTTTAATTTTCCCAAAAAGTTAACAATTGACATTTTTTTGTCTTGCACAAAAAACGTACATAAATATTTAAAAAAAAAAAAAAGGTTTTTGAAATAATTAATTTATTTGTTGTCTAACTAAGATTTAGGATTATTTTCTATGAGAATATGCAAAAATATTATAATATAAGTACCTGGATTTCAAATAATTCCACTTATTCATATAGGCAACCAGTTACTTCGCGTCGATCTAGAGTCTAGATCGACAATGTTTACGTTTGTAGTTGATAAAAAGCAAACTATGGAGGACCAAACAGGCCAAAAAAAAAATATTTTTCAGTGACGAAAATTTCAATGTATTATTAACGCTGAGGTTGGCCAGTACCAGATGGGTGACCATTTGTATGAGTTTGGTTTTTAATGTGTATGTGTGTGGGGGCCAGGCTCCCCAAAATGGGGGGGGGGCAATTTAAAGCAGAATAAAAAAAAATTATTTCAGCGCGTCCAAACGCGCTGAAATAATTTTTTTTTATTCTGCTTTAAATTGCCCTCCCCCCCATTTTCCACTGTAGTCGAAAGGCGGCAAACGTTTTTAAACGGGATCGAAAAAAATGATGCTGTTTTTAACACAAAGGGCACAATATTTATCGAATTTTTTTTGTATCGATTCTTCAAAGCATGCCCTGTTTAATAATGGTCATGCATTATTCGGCTCGCTAAAAAAATTGATAATTTATTTATCAAAGATTTTAAAATGGCTTTTTTCGTATAAATATAAAAATTTTTTTTTGTTTTGCTTAACTTAAATTAATTATTTTACTTAACATATTCACCGAATTTCACATTTCAAAACTCAAAAGCGGGATAATTAAACACAATCGAAGTTCTGATATTCAGACGTCAAAATAAGGTATGTAAACAATTTTTTTTAAATCTATAATTCTGTCCCTTACAACAACACAATATGTTGTGTTCAGTTTCAGATGATTATTTTAAGCATACTTGTACCCCCTCAAAACAAGGGGGGGTTTGTAAGCAAAAAAAAAATATGTATATAAATATCGTTTATGAAAAAAAAGTATACTGTTATAAAGTTTATTTTTCTCTTAATAATCGCTGAAAATTTCGTATTGATCGGATAATTATCTGATTTTTGGTAGATTTTTAAAAAGACGGTCCGTCAAAAGTATGTAAATAATTGCTGTTATCTCATATGAATAAGACACAACACAAATACTAACTTGAATGATTATTTTATTTTTAAGTTAAACACTGCGAAGCATTGGTAAGATACATTATGTAGCAGTTTTTATAAACGCGTGCGTACTGGACTTAGTCGCATGAACTCTCTGACTGTAGTAGTTATAAAGGACACCCACACCTACCCTCGTCTCTCTGGACGATAGCAGGCGGTGGGGGACGAGTCAGCAAGCAGGACCACCCGGCGAGAGGAAGACCAAAGAATCAGAATTGTCTCTTTTTCACTGTAGGGAAAGGAAGGTTTAATATAATGCAAAAGGGAATGGTAGTATTAATTTTGCTTTTGTGGCCTAAATCTTTGGTCAGTACAGAGAGGTACCCTGCCAGTAGACGGAGTGCTCATATATACATGTATATATATATATATATATATATATATATATATATATATATACATATATATATATATGTATATTTTATTTTTTTTATTTATTTATTTTAAAAAGAAATTTTTAATAATAAATGTATTCAGTATCTTTTTTCCATGTAACTCTCCTACTTGAAGTTCTTGTTTTTATCTCATGTTCCTGCACTTTTTCGGGGAGTAAAATGTCGTTGTTTTTATTTTTGTTGATAGTTGTATTTTGCGTACATTTTTGCTTGTTTTCAATGTAAGGTTTCAAACGGTCTATTGAAACTTGTGTATGCGTGTTTGGGTTCGTTTCTATTAGGAAATATTTCGGTGTTCGTTCGAGTACAATGTAAGAACCTGAATAGGGTGCTTCTAATGGTTTTCGAACGCGGTCTATCCTAATCCAAACTTTATCACAGGTTTGAAGTTGATTTGGTACGTACGTTTTCTTTGTTGATTTATCTCTGTTTGAAAAGTCTGTCAGATCAAATTTTTCCATAGTTTTGTGTAGTTCTCTTGTAAAATTTTGTGTAATTATTTCTGTATTTTCTGTACCAATCATTAGTTGTGGTAATAACATTTGTGTACCTGTGACCGCATAAAATGGGGAAAAATTAGAGTCGTTGGGCATACTTCGAATTCCTAAGAGGACTATTGGTAGAGCTGAAATCCAAGATTCTTTTCGGGCCATTATAGCTGCTTTAATAGTTCTATGTGCTCTTTCTATAAGTCCGTTGCATTGCGGATGATAAGAAGTCGTTCGTAATCTATAGAATCCAATAATTTTTGACAATTCAAGGAATAGTTCGCTTCCAAATTGTGTGCCTCTGTCAGTTATGACATGCAGTGGAACACCAAAGCGAGTAATCCATGTGTCAACAAAAGCTTCTGCTACAGTTTGTGCTGTAATATCTGCTATAGGTTGTGCTTCTATCCATCGACTGGTTCGATCTATACATGTTAAAACATACCGACATGGGCTTGTATAAGGATTGTTGGCACGTTTTGGTGGGGGTAATGGTCCAACTATATCAATGTGTACGGTCTGGAATCTTGATGATGGTATTTCCAACGTTTGAATTGGTGATTTAGTATGTCTGTATATTTTTGCTTGTTGACAAGATGTGCATGATGCACATAATTCTTTAATTGTTTTATCCATATGTGGCCAGTAAAATCTAGCCTTAATCATTTTGATAGATGATTTTATTCCAGGATGTGATACTGAATGTAAGCTGTCAAAGATAGATTTCCGTAGTGTATATGGTACAAAAGGTCTAGGGTATGACGTTGATGTATCACATAACACAAATTGATCTTTTCCATATAATGTGAATTTCTTTAAGTCTGGATAGGACTGTATTTCGGTGTCTCTTTTCTGTGCATCTGCGAGTGCACGGAGGTCGTACATATCTATTTGTACAGCAAATGTTGGGCGAGATAAACAATCTGCAACTATATTTTGGTCACCCTTCACATGGGCAATATCTGAAATTAATTCTGTGATGATGGCTAGTTGTCTTTGTTGCCTATCTGATTTTGCAGGTTTTAGACTGTGAAATGCACCGCATATTGGTTTATGGTCTGTCAGAAGCAATACTTCGCGACTTTCTATTATGTGGCGAAAGTGTAATACGGCCAAATATGCTGCTAAAAGTTCACGGTCGAAAGTGGAATATCTCGTCTGTGTTGCTGTGAGTTTTTTTGAGAAAAACCCTATTGGTACTGGGGTTCCATCGATGACTTGATGTAAGGCAGCACCTACTGCATCTTTGCTGCTGTCCGTTACTAGTTGATATTGGGTACAAGTTGGTTGAGGGTGGGGTAATTCTGTTAGGTTACCAAGTATTTTTGTCATAGTAGAGAAGGCTTCTTTTTCCGATGTATTTAAGGTGATTAAACCTTTCGGTGTTAGTCTCATTCTCTCAGATAGAGGTAAGACTAATTTCGCAAATCCTGGTATTAATTTCCTATAAAATCCTACCATACCCAGAAATCTGCGTAGGCTTTTTGCATCTTTAGGGCACGGAAAAGATTCTATTTCTTTAATTTTATTTGCAGTTGGTGTAATTCCTTTTGAATTGATTCTAAATCCTAGGAAGTCAAGAGATGTCACATTGAAGATGGATTTGGAAAGAGATATTTTTAGGCTGTTGTTTTCTAAGATTTGAAAAACTGTGTCGATATCTTGTTTGTGGGATTGTTCGTTTTCACTGAAGATCAATATATCGTCTATATAAATGAAAACACAGTCGATATCTCGGAAAATTTTGTCCATAAATCTTTGAAATGTAGCCGCTGCGTTTTTTAGTCCAAACGGCATGTATTCATATTGATAGAGTCCCATCGGCGAGATTATGGCAGTTTTTGGAATATCATCGGGGTGCATCTTAATTTGATGATATGCCGAAATCAAATCAATTTTCGAAAATCGCTGTCTATCAGCGAGTTTAGCCGTAAAGGAGTTTATATTGGGGATGGGGTATCTATCACTTTTAGTGATGCTGTTTAAGGCGCGGTAGTCTCCACAACAACGATAGCCTCCACTTTATTTGGGTACCAGATGTAGTGGGCTTGACCACTCGCTGTCTGAAGGGGTTATTACACCTTCGTTTGTCAAACGTTTGAATTCCTCTTTCGTCGCCGTCAGCTTTTCAGTGGACAGTTGTCTGGATTTAGCGAAGACTGGGGAGTGGCTGCCTGTGTCGATTCTGTGATAAACACCACAGTACTCACTGTTTTTGTTGGTGTGCGGAGAAATAATTTCTGGGTGTTTATCCAGGTTTTTTCTTATGAATACCGGCAGTTCTATTTCATTTATGACCACATTTACTGGTGCTGCAGAATTTAACAGTAACTTTTTTTTGGTGGTAGTAACTGGGTCGTAAATTGTTCTATTTTTGCAGTCCACTGTAAGGCCAAATTTATTTAAAAAATCAAGTCCGAGGAGGGGATTGGTGACGTTTGCGATAACAAATGTCCAGGAAAATGATCTTCTCAAACTTGGTATCCCAATTTCGAGGTTAGCTTGGCCGTGGCATTCTATTTTCTCACCGTTGGCAGTGGTTAGCGATACTGGTGTTGGGTGTAATGTGACACCGTTTATCATGGCTGCTGGTATTATCGAGATACTTGCGCCTGTATCTACAATAAAGTTTAATGTTTTTGTCCCTAGTCTTGCTTTCACTTGTAGTAGTTGCGAACTCAAGGGGACGGACATGGCTCGCGCAACTAGTTTTCCGAGTCACTTGGTGTGGGTGTGGGTGGGCGTGAGCTTGGTAACATTTTTATGTTTCGCTTCCCTGGCCATTTGCACCAGGGTTTGCAGGTTCTGGCTTGTTCCGCGAAGTAAATATGTGCTCTACATATCCTTGTCCTTTGTTCGGGGAAAAATGGTTTAACACCTATCAGTATCCGAACGTTGCTCTTGTTTTTGTCAATATGTTGAGATTGCTGAGTGGTAAACGCTGTTGCAGTTGCATTTATATTATTTAACAAGGGCATTAGTTCGTCCGCTAGTTTTCCTAGTTGAGATGGGTTTAATTCTTTCTGTGAGGCAATGACCGGGGAAATTGTTGCGGGTAAGGCTTGTAAAAATTTATGAAGAACAATCTCTTCGCCAATACCTATTCTTTTTGCAATAGACAGCATCTCTTGAAGATAAGCAGAAGGGCGGTCAATTATAGTGTTAGTTGACATTAGTTTGTCGAGCAATTCCGGCTTGGTCCTTTCGTGGGACTCAATTAAGGAGCATTTTAGTTCCTCATATTTCCTGCCTTCTAAAATATTTATCGGTATTTTAGCTACCACTTCTGCAGGCAGTGATGACAGCGTAAAATTTGGTTGTTGAAGCTGTTATGTTGCGTAGGTGGAATTGGGCTTCCAGAATGGAAAACCAGCCATTTACTGCCGTTTCCATAAATTCAGGAGTTTTTATGTTTATTTGTTGCACACTGGATTCTTCCATTTTCTTCCTTTCTTTTTTATATATATATATATGTGTGTGTATCTTTTCTTTTTGTGTGTGTGTGTGTGTGTGTGTGTGTGTGTGTGTTGACTAAGAAGGAGGGGGGGAATATAGTATTGTTGTACTTACGTCGAAGGTTTTCTTTGAAACGTTTGCGACGAAAATGAGTAATCACTTGTATTTTCCTGAAGATTCCAAAGTGTGTTTCATTTCTTTTCGGTACGAGTCCAGTTTACGTTGTTCATTTCTTAGTGTAAAGTTCTTTTGATGAGGTGCAGTGTTCTTTAGGCGGGGTCACCATTGTAAATAATTGCTGTTATCTCATATGAATAAGACACAACACAAATACTAACTTGAATGATTATTTTATTTTTAAGTTAAACACTGCGAAGCATTGGTAAGATACATTATGTAGCAGTTTTTATAAACGCGTGCGTACTGGACTTAGTCGCATGAACTCTCTGACTGTAGTAGTTATAAAGGACACCCACACCTACTCTCGTCTCTCTGGACGATAGCAGGCGGTGGGGGACGAGTCAGCAAGCAGGACCACCCGGCGAGAGGAAGGCCAAAGAATCAGAATTGTCTCTTTTTCACTGTAGGGAAAGGAGGGTTTAATATAATGCAAAAGGGAATGGTAGTATTAATTTTGCTTTTGTGGCCTAAATCTTTGGTCAGTACAAGTACTTACCTGTCCCCCCCCCAGTTTTGGCGGTGCCTATATTTTAGGCACCGCCAAAACTGGGGGGGGGGCAGGTCAGTACTTTTTGACGGACCGTCTTTTTAAAAATCTACCAAAAATCAGGTAATTATCCGATCAATACGAAATTTTCAGCGATTATTAGGAGAAGAATGAACTTTATAACAGTGTACTTATTTTTCATAAACGATATTTATATATATATATTTTTTTTGCTTACAAAACCCCCCCCTTGTTTTGAAGTGGGAACAAATATGCTTAAAATAATCATCTGAGACTGAAATCAACATATTGTGTTGCAAGGGACAGAATTATAGATTAAAAAAAAAAAAAAAAAAAATTGTTTGCATACCTTATTTTGACGTCTGAATATCAGAACTTCGATTGTGTTTAATTATCCCGCTTTTGAGTTTTGAAGTGTGAAATTCGGTGAATATGTTAAGTAAAATAATTAATTTAAGTTAAGCAAAACAAAAAAAATTTTTTTTAAATATTTATACGAAAAAAGCTATTTTAAAATTTTTGATAAATAAATTAACAATTTTTTTTTAGCGAGCCGAATAATGCATGACCATTATTAAACAGGGCATGCTTTGAATAATCGATACCAAAAAAAAAATTCGATAAATATTGTGCCCTTTGTGTTAAAAATAGCATCTTTTTTTTCGATCCCGTTTGAAAACGTTTGCCGCCTTTGACTATGGTGGACCAAACGCGCTGAAATAATTTTTTTTTATTCTGCTTTAAATTGCCCCCCCCCATTTTGGGGAGTCTGGCCCCCACACACATACACATTAAAAACCAAACGCATACAAATGGTCACCCATCTGGTACTGGCCAGCCTCAGCTTAATAATACATTGAAATTTTCGTCACTGAAAAATAAGTTTTTTTTGGCCTGTTTGGTCTTCCATAGTTTGCTTTTTATCAGACGAAAACGTAAACAGAGTCGATCTGAACTCTACGTCAACGCGAATATCTGGTTACCTATATGAATAAGTGGAATTATTTGAAATCCAGGTACTTATATTATAATATTTTTGCATATTCTCTTAGAAAATCATCCTAAATCTTAGTTAGACAATAAATAAATTAATTAATTATTTCAAAAACCCTTTTTTTTAAATATTTAAGTACGTTTTTTGTGCAAGACAAAAAATGTCAATTGTTAACTTTTTGGGAAAATTTAACATTTAAAATTGAATTAAAAATAGTAGAAAAAGTTTTACATTATTCTGTTTTCTATATGATACAATTCAGGGTTTTATCTTTCTGGAAAAAAAAAGTTACTCAGAAATAATGGATTTTAATAAACGTAATTTCGTTTTAAAAAACAACAACAACTTGATTTTGCGGCCATTTTTGGCGGTGCCTACTATATTTATATTTACGACCATTCTTTTTTTAAATTATGAATATAAACAAGGAGTGTTTTAAACCTTCAAAATTGTGGAATTCATTTTCATTATGACGATATATGCGATACTTTATATGTTCAACGACTAAAATAAATAAAACAAAAATATTTATTTTCCAACGTTTACACGTGATTTTAGTAAATACATACAAAGAATTTTGTAAACTCACAAAAAGGCTACGCGTTCAGACAGCATAAAAAAATGACATCCTGGCTGTAATTTAACATTAAGTTTTGGAGGCCATTTTTACTATGACGATTTACACGCAAAACACACACACACGCACACACAAATGTATTAATTATATCAAAATCTACTTTTACTTCTAAGTAGGCATTTTCTGTTCCGAGGTTGACTTAAAAACACTTAAAAATACTCTATCTCTAAAAAATACTATAAAATATTCATTTCGACTTTCGTTTATAGCAACAACTATGGATTTATAGCATGCTTTAGTTACAAAACAATGTTTTCGTGGGTTTGTATTACTGTACACAGATTCGAAAAAGTTGTCAAAAAGCAAATATATAACAAATAAATGTTATCAAAGGTAAGATAAGTTACTTTTCTTCCAAACTGGATATATTTTTCGTGTTTTTATTCAATGTAACATGTTTATTCAGCTCGAAAAACATAGTGTTTACCGATGTATTGGAAAATTCAAAATGGCGCCCGACTTTCTCTTTAACACGGTAAGTTTGGGAAAAGGTGTTATAAATAATAAACTAGAAAAAATACTATTAAAAACCCACCGAATATATGTCAACCTATGTCACGGTAATATATATTGAGCGAGTTTCTAACAGTATTTTTTCTAGTTTTATATTTATAGCATCTTTTCCCAACCTTACTGTGTTAAAGAGAGAGTCGGGTGCCATTTTGAATTTTCCAATACATCGGTAAACACTGCATGTTTTTCGAGCTGAATAAACATGTTACATTGAATAAAAACACAAAAACTATATCCAGTTTGGTAGAAAAGTAACTTATCTTGCCTTTGATAACATTTATTTCTTATATATTTGTTTTTTGACAACTTTTTCGAATCTATGTGTACAGTAATACAAACCCGTTTTCATTGTTCAAACGTCGACTGGAAGTGACTACATCTACATGCGTTGTTTATTTTCTTTTAAATGTGTTACACGGGTACAATGACGAGACAGAACACATTCATTTTCAAGAATGTTTTTGATTTTCACTGGTTCAAGTGAAATAAATTAACAAGTCACAGGGGAATGTGGATCAAGACGCCATAAAATAAGAATAGATAAACAATAAACACGAGACAGTTTCAAATATTCTGGAATTTATTTACATAAAATGCGGAGAACCAAGTTGAACCAAAAAGAACAATATTAATCTGAAAAGGTGTCTTAGTGAATATTTATAAACATTGACGAATGTATTTATACACACAAGAAAGTCATGAGAAAAAGAGGTTCAACTTGCAATTGTCCAGAAAAGTTTATTTGGAATCCATAATCTGGTGAAAGTTTTCCTTAGTAGAAGTTACTTCCTTTCATAGTAAGATAAGATTTCCAAAGTATATACAAATGTCTAGGTTTGCATTGCAATCACAATGTCATAGCATTATCAATATACTATAGTTTTGATAGATAGACTTGAAACGCATATGAATTGAATATAAAATTCTTCTGATGAAATTAACGAATACTATTTATTATATATTAGCAGGCCTCCCGGCATTGTCCGGTCGTAAAATACGCTTAAATATGTATTATGGGGACTTACCCATTCACTTGTAATAGACTCTTCTAATCACTATTAAAAAAAACTTGAGTCTAATAGTCTCGTGGGGAATTATCGGGATCTAACGCGAGGCTGTCTAACTAACAGTCGAAAAATGTCGACAATATTTATACAAGATATTTGTACAAGTATTGGTATCTGCAAAAGACTCTAGAATTCGACGCAGAGTTTTAACTAAATTAGAAAGTGAACCGAATTTAACGCAACAAAAGTTGCCACAAGTCGGTCAACGAGTGATTAGCGTAAAAACGGATTCAAAGAATATTGAACAATTCGATGTCACATACGTAAGAAAGATACATAAAAAAGCTAAAACCACATTCTCCGGAAAAAATAAAAGGAAAGTACATTATTCCCGTCCTCGCACACAGAAAAGAAAATTTACTGAAAATTAAAGTAAGTCCCCAAGGAGTCCATGTCCTTAAGGTAAAGACTGCTAATCCCGCACAAAACTTATCTTGCCTTGTAACAAAATTAGACATAAAAGCTCCTTTTGTAGAATAAAAAACAAATTTTTTAAGTCGGATACGACATATTCGAACAAACGAAAAAAAGTATAAAAGCATACGTAAATATGTGTTGGTGAAAATATTAAATAAAAACGTGACGATTCAGTTAAATTCGGGATTAGACTTATCAATCATTAATACACGGAAAAGATTAAATAACCCTAGCATGCTATAGTTCTGCAACATAGCCATAACATTGACTGGTTTGAAAATAAAGTTTGATGTTGAATTAATCTCTAATGTTACATTTAACGATACGACAAAGAAAGTAAGTGTGTAGCGAGCTGCTACTACTACGATACTAGGCTGTATTCTCACCTTAGTTCTCTCTTTCTCCCTACTCTTTTCTCTTTTCCTTCCTTTCTTCTTATACGTTATTAGAGGTTCCAGCCAATGAAAAGCGAGAACGGTTTACGTGGGACATTCGAGTGAAGGAAACGTCCTTACTTCCACGGCGACTAGAGACAGAACACACGCCTCACTCCTCAGCTCCCGTTGGGTAGCCAAGAGGAGCATTGAACATTAATACAGACTTTACAAAATGCACTGTGTTTTCTTTGTAACCTGAGTTTCGGGAAAACACACATATATATTGGATATATAAAACCTCATGAATTCATAACAAAGTCGCGTTACACGTCCTCATTTTTATAAGACAATGTCTTCTTTTACCAGTATTTCTTTCTATTTCAGCGCTCCAGTTCTCCCTGTTATCGGAGGCGCCCCGAAGTGGGAGCCTACCGAAATGGTGATCTCTAATTAGTACCCATGTTAATGTATGGTAATAATACCATAATATGGTGAACCCCGTGCGTGTATATAGATTTGGAGTCCCACTGCATGTGGTAACTGACAGAGGTAGTCAGTTTGAGAGCGAGTTTTTCCAGGAATTAGCCAAGGTAGTAGGTTTTTACCGATTGAGGACAACTTCGTATCACCCTCAAAGTAACGGGATGATCGAAAGAGCACACCGTACTGTTAAAGCAGCTATAATAGCTTGCAAAGAATCATGGATGAAAGCCATACCGGTGATTCTACTTGGTATACGTAGTACCCCTAACGAATCAGATTTTCCCCCTTTTACATCTGTTACTGGAGCTCCGATATTGATTCCTCAGCAATTAATACACAAACGGAGAGCAGGAGAGACTCCAGTTAATAATAAGTACATACGTAATTTGTGTGAATGGATGTCCCAAATTGATGTACTCGACAATGGAAAAGGACATATCCACGACAATTCAAAAACTTTCACACCAAAAACCTTACGGTCCCGTGAAAAAGTATGGCTCAGAGTCGATCGAGTTAGAAAACCGTTAGAAGCACCTTACTCAGGTCCTTATAAAGTCTTGACTCGATCAGACAAGCATTTCAATATCGACATGAACAACGGTACTCACACACACGTATCGATAGATAGATTAAAACCGTATATAGAACCAACTATTAGTAATAAAATTAGACAGACGGAGAAGTCACAGACAGATAAAGTTAATACTAGTGATAAGATTATTAGGACAGACGATACTGACAAAGTCGAAGATGGAATTGCTACTGACACATATAAGTCTAGAGCAGGAAGGAAGGTGACATGGAAGAAAAAAAACGAATACTTTTATTTTTAAACAAAGAACAGATTTAATAATTGGGTATAAGTTACTTAACTCCGTTAATTGGAGGGGGACTTTTGTAGCGAGCTGCTACTACTACGAGACTAGGCTGTATTCTCACCTTAGTTCTCTCTTTCTCCCTACTCTTTTCTCTTTTCCTTCCTTTATTCTTATAAGTCATCAGAGGTTCCAGCCAATGAAAAGCGAGAACGGTTTACGTGGGACATTCGAGTGAAGGAAACGTCCTTACTTTCACGACGACTAGAGACAGAACACACGCCTCACTCCTCAGCTCCCGTTATGTAGCCAAGAGGAGCATTGAACATTAATACAGACCTTACAAAATGCACTCTTTCTTTGTAACCTGAGTTTCGGGAAAACACACATATATATTGGATATATAAAACCTCATGAATTCATAACAAAGTCGCGTTACACGTCCTCATTTTTATAAGAAGACAATGTCTTCTTTTACTAGTATTTCTTTCTATTTCAGTGCTCCCTGTTATCAGAGGCGCCCCAAAGTCGGAGCCTACCGAAATGGTGACCTCTAATTAGTACCCATGTTAATGTATGGTAATAATACCATAAGTGTTCCTGTTAAGAAATACAGGAAATCTTATAGGAACAGATTGGATCAAATAACTCAATCTGCTGGATTTGCCTACAAATACTTTTTCTCGAAAAGTGGAAACTTTATTTGAAAATCTCAAGTCAGAATTAAAAGAAATTTACCTGAAGTTTTCTCACTCCAAGTATAATATCCGTACAGGAATGAGAAAGTATCGTGAAGTTAATGTCTTTATAATCATAGCAGTTGAAGGTAATGTTCTCAGTACAATACTCATATCTTGAGGGAAATGGCCGATGATGCGATGGAAATTACAGAATCTCGTTTCAAAGTAAACAGGTTCATTATTTAGCAATATGAGCACTGATTATTATGTCTACAAGGGCAGTTAGTCGTTTACCCTTTAATTTTATAATTTTAGGAATGTAAAGAAACTTTTCACTTTAACAGCTGAATGAAACTAAGAGTTAATAATAATAATAATTCTGATTTTGTTTATTAACGTCTCGGGAAAAGGATGGGATTCATTTCCAGAGGATTTCCCTCAATCCCGGCTCCAAACCAGGAGCTTCAAAGATCAAGGGTTTTCCTTAGAATGTTGGTAGTACCTACAATTGCAGAGGTTTAAATACCACCTGAAACATCGGGGATCTTTAGTTTTTTCAATTGTCCTTCCAGACATGTTGATACTACTCCTAGTGTACCAACTACAATGATCAGGATTCGGTTCTGGGGCTCGGGAAGGAGTGAGTCACTCGCTCGACAACAGCACGTTTCTGCCCTCTTCTTTTCCGATTCACCACACTTGGCCTCTCGCCACCAATGTCACACCGCACAATCTGAACGTCAGCAACACGAAATACTTTTCAAGAGAAGATGTTCACGACGCTTTTCTTTTGTTTCTAGCCTTAAACGGTACTTTTTTCCCCCTTTCGCATATACCCACATGCCTCCCCCCGATCTTCGAGAACAATAAGACACTTCATAATCCTTCATCCAAGTAGGTCTCCTCCTCTCACGTTGAGGCCTCTGCGGGACAACTTCTTGGGGGTTGACGTTTTCAGGTTTATTACAGACATTCTCGTCCATTTGTAAAGGACTGCAATGTGGGGCTAAGTCGAATTGGGGTGCATCGTTAGCTTCTCGGTGGATCTCGACTTCCTCCTCTTCACTGCCATCACTGCACACCAGTAGGGTTACACGACACAGGTCTAGGATATGCCAGGGAATGCCATTCACCATCATGTTGTTCTTCGACTGCATTCCCGTTACAACCCCCCTTCCCTAGCGAGTGGTACATTTTGCATTGGGGGGGGGGGTCACCCAACCTCCTTACCCACTTTAATGGTAGCTTCTTCATCCTCAATTCCTGCCATTTTGTTGCACGGATGCCGCAACTTATTTGCGAAGATGGCTCTATGAGGCGCAGTTGTTTCATCTTGTCTGGTTTTCAGTGAGATGTTGTACCAAAACACCACCTCCATGGATGAAATGTTGCTTTTTCCCGCAGCAGCCTTGATGGTGCAATGATTCCTCTCCACTATCCCATTGCCACTCGGCCGATACGCTGCCTTAAAAAACTGCCTTACTCCCCACTTATCACACACCTCTTTAAAGGCTTCTGATCGGAAAGGGGAGCCATTGTCCATTAACAGTTCCTCAACCGGCCCTCTCTCCAAAAATATTTCTTCGATGACCCCTCTGATAGCCCATGCAGCTTCTGCCCTGATCTCTCTCCAGATGGCAAACTTCCCCGGTCCACAGTCGACCATCGACAGATACAGCTTATAGCGATAATGGGTCACATTAATGGCCAATCACTTCCAGTCCGCTGCTGTGTGTAACTCTCCTGCTTCGTGTCTGGACGGTCCGGGGTCTATCGATTGGCACTCGTGACAGTGCTCCACTACCTCCCTGACCTTCTCCTCAGTGGTTTCCGGGTAAACCTCTCTTGCCAGAAATAACGTCCGTTCTCAACCAAAGTAGTGCATTTCATGTAACTCTTTAACTTACTCCCCTGCACAGCATACCGAGGAAGCCTCCTTTCCCTCTTGCAGCCAGACCTTCTTTACCGTGTCATCGAATCTGCCTTGTTTTTTCCTGATGGGCCCAGCACAACAGATACCCTCAACTGGAATTCCGCTATCAGATCTGTGAGTGCTCCGAGCCTGCACTTGATCAGCATTTCTGTAGCACCTCTGATCCTAACTTTCTTATCGCCAGTCATTGCCGATCTGATCCATGAAACTACCGTTTCTGAATCGGATTTGATTTTAATTATTTTCAATTCCCACTTCAGGGCCAGATTGATTCCTTTCATAGCGGCCTCCAGTTTGGTTACATTGATATGGAAGTAGTCGTTTTTCTTTCTTAGCCATGCCACATCTTCCACAGTTACACCTCCCATCTCTAATACAACACTCAATGTCAGGCTGCTGGCATCGCACCAAATTACACCCATGTCTCCGCCGCTGACGTACCATTCCCCCTTCACTGGGTCCTCTTTCGTCACTCTCGTGATGATTTCTTGCAGCATGTTCATGACCTCCTTCGTCATACAGCCCTCCCAGCCACTTTGCCCGTTTGTTGTTTAATAAAGCTGCACACTATCCTGAGCCAGCTGGCGATTGGATAGTGTCCCACCAGTTTCCTGCAGACCGAGAAGAGTTCTCGTTTTATCAGGTCAGTTCCAACTTCGGGTATTGCATTCCCTCGTCTAAAGACAAGGCTTCCTTTTCCATCTCGCCATAGTTTCAACCTCCATCCAGGGACTCTGCTGGTTTTGCAGTCAACCCATACCTCTCGACATGGCCTCTCACTTTCTCCGCTGTCACCTCTGCTTCCTCCAACAGAATGTCGTCAATGTGGCCTTGTCCACTGTACAGTCTTTACTCAGCACCGTCTTCAGCACGGCAGTCATAAGCCTAACCTCATCAGGTAATACATTTGCCCCTTGTACCGGACCAGTTGATGTTGCCAGAGTTTTCATCTACATGGATCTGCAGATAGGCTGACTTCAGGTCGAAAATCTTAGTGGCCCACTCCATCCTCCACCATTTCCTCATGACCTCTTCGCATACATCAATCTCCTTTCCAGTATGGCAAGCTACGTGTCTGTTTAATTCTCTGAAATCCAGTACAGGTCTAACTTTGTTCTTGGTGGGTTGAACAACCACCAATAATGGTAGCACTCCTTTTTCTTTCCCTGTCCACGGTTTCAGAATTCCCTCCTCTATCCACCTCTCCACTTTTTCCTCAAATCCTTTTCTTATTTCTCCTTGCAGTGTTTTCTTGTAGTAGCTTACTTTGTTTTCTAGTTCCAGAGGCCCGGAGATCCATTTCCATTCTACCGTCCATCTCTCACCATTGAACCTCGCCAGGAAATCCTTGTCCTCGATGCAGCAAACTTCCTGTTTTTGCGTTCTGATGTTTCTATCAACTTCCACTCCAGCCATCCCTATTGCGCGGAGATGTCCAAAAGTCCCTTGACCCCCTCTCAATATAGCGCCCCCCCAGTTGGTTGATCGCACTTACACCTAAAACCACATCAACACCACTGACCAGACGATCAAACACCAGGGCTCACAGTCCAATGGCCACACTTTGCACCAGTACTTCTGCTGTTGTCTCTCCTAGGCATTTCACCTCCCTGCCATCCACGGTCCTAATGCTGCTGGTTCCGCTCCATGACCTAGCGGCATTCTTCACTACTAATGTCATGGTGCAGCCTGTGTCAACAAGGGCCATGGCTCTCTTCCCATTTACTACTACCGGTAACTGAGGCAACGTTTTGTTGTGCGCCATTTCTATATAGAACGGGTAACCACTGGCGCAATGGCTCCCCTTTACTCGTTTCCCTGGTCCCGTGTAGCGACGCAATAGCGGCTGATGTGCCCCACTCGTCCACATCGGTAGCAAGTTACCCCCGGTCTAGGCTCTTTGCAGCCCTTGATTAGGTGAGGACTCTGGCACTGGAAGCACTTGATGGCAGGTCTCCCTTCCTGTCACCTCGCCCCCTGTCTCTCGTCATTCAAGTGGGGCCTCGTGCACGTATTTCCACTCACAGCTGCAGCAACGATTGGGCCTTTGACATTCTTGACTAGGACTCTGTCGTGGACCAAGAGATCGTCCACTTCCATAGTATTGATCTCAGTGATTCTCTGCATGTTCACAGAGATTTCTTCTGGGAAGCCATTCACTATGTATCCAGGCTCCTCCTCACGTAACCAGCCAATCCTGCCAGTCTCCTTATCTCCGTAGCAAAGACGTCAACAGACTCGCCAGTCCACCTCAAACTTGCAAGCTTGCCGAGTGCTTCAAATGGACTCTCAGCAAAAGCCAATTTCAGTCTCCCTTATCTTCATCGCACATCTGCTGGTAAATAGTGAGGGCTTCCCCCTCTAAGTATAGCAGCAGCAGGATGACTTTGTCTTCGATTTTTTGCAACCTTGCTACCATCTTTAATTTTTCCAGCCATTTAATTAGGTCACCCTCCCCAGTTAAGGGTCTCAACATCTGAGTGTTCAGTCTCCAGTCAGCCATGTTAATCTTCTTGACACGCCGAAATAGCTTGTGTGGTTACAATCAGGATTTGATTCTAGCCTTAAATGGTACCTTTCTTTTTCCTTTCGCATATACCTCACATTTGTGTTTTAACCCCCTGTATATGCCTTATCTTCAAGACTAATTGAGCATAATTGCTCCACTTCTCGTTCTCTCACATTTCTGTCCGAGGGTATTGAAAAGTCTACAATCTGCCAGTTTTTGGAGACTTTCTCAATGACGACCAAATCCGAACGATTATGTTCCAATTGCTTGATCGTTCTGACAGTTTTGTCCCACCATACCTCTACCTTGCCATCCTCACTTGTTTTCATTTCATCAGGCACCTCCTCAAACCATTTTCTAGCACACTTCACCCGAACCTTCTTACACACCTCCCAATATATCTGAAGTCCTATGCGATCATGCGGTACTCTCTCTGGGCCAGTTCACTACACCCTGCTGCAAGTTGCGCAATTGACTCTGAGGTCTTACCACAAATCCGCCATTCTGAGCAACTTCCTTTCCTAGAACCACTTTTTGAAACAATCGTGTTCCTAATGCCTGCTCTTGTACTGCACAAACAAAAGCTTCAGTACTCTTAGCCAGATACCCAGCTCTAAGCCATTGCCATGATATTTCATCAGCCACCTGCTATATCCTGGAAGAACCTTCCATGCATTTTCTTCCTAACCAGTTCCTCTGCCCTTTCTCTATCCATATGTTTCACATAGTCAGCCTTGGTCTCACATACCTCCACTTCATTGGCCACAACCTTAAGCATTCACTCCTCACTTCTAACCACATGCTCCTTCAACGACATCTCCTCGGTTCTCACACAATTTTTTACACTTTTCAATCCTCTCCCACTGTCGTTCCTCTTATGATACAACCTTGCTACACTACTTCGAATGTGAAATATACCAAACATTGCTACAACATTTCTTGTTTCGAGATCCATGGCATGCAACTCCTTGTTAGACCATTCTAAAATTCTCGCACTGTATCTCAAAACACTGACTGGCCATGCATTCACTGCTTTCATTAGCTTTCCTCCATACAGTTTCGACTTTGCAATTAGTTTCACTCTTCTAAGATACTCCTTCCTGACCTTTTCCTTCATTTCTCTGTTCATGATGCCTACACCCTCCAACACTCCCAAATACTTATACCTTGTATCTTCTATTTTTTTCATTTGGCAGCATTCGAATGAACCTTTACTCCTCTTTTCATCACCAGCACCGCACATTTACTAATCCCAAACTCCATCCCACAAGTTCTACCAGTATCTCCATTTCCTTTTCATTTCTATCGAATATTTTCAAATCATCCATAAACAGTAGATGGTTGAGGCATCTGTCACCAAATCCAAAATTATACCCCAGTTTTTCTCTCTTCAAGAGGATGCTCAGTGGCATCATTATCATTACAAAAAGAAGTGGAGATAACGAGTCTCCTTGGAATATTCCACATTTAATGCCAACTTACTCCATCACCTCTCTGTTTGCTGTCAGCACCGTTTTCCATTGAGCCATATTTGTCTCCAAAAGCCCTACCACATTTTCAGCAACCTTCATCATCAATAGTGTTTCACGTATCCATGAATGAGGAACCATGTCATAAGCCTTTCTGTAATCGATCCATGCTATGCTCAGATTCCTCTTCTTCTTTGCATCCTGCATTAATGTTTTATCAATCAGTAGTTGCTCTTTGGTACCTCTCGAGCCTTTCCGACACACTTTCTGTTCGTCAGGAAAAACACCATTACTTTTAAGATGTTCATAAATTTTTTCCGCAAAGATTCCAGTTAAAAGTTTCCAAATTAGACATGTAATTGGTCTATAACTATTGGCATCTGTTCCTTTTTCAGGAACTTTCCTAATCAGTGTTGTTCTTCCCTTCACAAGCCAATCAGGGACATCTCCCAACTCTACGACTCTTTGCAGGGCAGCAGCTATAGGTGGATAAAGGCATTGAAACTGTTTAAATCAGAAGCCCATCACTCCATCTGGACCAGGTGTCTTCCAGTTTGCCATCCTTTGTATGCCAGCCTTCATGTCATCAATGGTTATCTCGACGTTCTTCATCTGCTGCATTCCTGATAGCCTTTCTCTGACCTCTCCCAACCAGCTAGTCTTCATATTATATCGCTCTTCGACATACCAAATCCCACTCCAGAACTTCCTTGCATCTTTTGCATTTGGAGTGTTGTTATTTCCCGTCTGTTTACTGCCATTTAATTCTTTATATAGCTAAGACTGAATGTTCTGGAAAAGGTTGTTCTGCCGAAACGCAACACTTTTTCCAACAAAGTTCCTAATTTTTATACCACCAGTGTGAATGTTCTCTTTCAACATTGTTAGAACGTTCATCGTTCCCTTTTTCAGCAATTTATATCTCCTTTCCAGCTCGTCCTTAGCTTTCTGTCCTAGTTTAACTCCTTTTCTTATTTCTTCGATTCTACCAATGTCTTTCCGCCACCGATTAATACTTTTTTCAAGCCGCCTCTGCCAGTGTGGCCTTCTATCCTTCATTTTTCCCTTTTTCTTCTGTAATAAGCCAAGACGATTCATAATAATGTATGACGCTGCATACAGAACTCTGTTAAGTTCCGTAATCGATATGTTCTTTCTTATTATGTCAGAACAATTATTCCTTGAACTGTTCTTTCTTATGATGTAATAACAATTATTCCTTGAACTATTTTTACCTCGTTTTTCAGCTTCCGCCTATCACTTCTCTTCATGCTTGGAATGTTTATGATTTCGTCTCTAAGAAGAACTTCTCTTAACTTCTGAAGTACTTCTTTTTCTACAGAAGTTAAAGTTCGAACTTCATCACTACTTCTCCATACATCTGCTCCTTTCACTGATTCCATTGTCAATGATCTCATCTGCCTTATATCCTTCAAACTCCTTCTCATCACTTCCCCTAACCATAGGATTCCATACCTCCTTAGTTGCCTGCCTCCCATCATCGCTTACATTTCCCTTCTGCACTTCCACTCTCTCAGTGCTTTCATCAGAGCTAGTTTCATCAATTTTACTTTCGTTATTCATTCCCATCCATTCAATCACTGCAATCACTGAAAGTATGTTAATAATAATAATAATAATAATAATAATAATGATAATAATAATAATAATAATAATAATAATAATAATAATAAATATTCGTCCAAACTCCTTCTTACAAACTCTTAAGTCCAACTGTAATCTTCACCGACCGTCCTCACTGTCTTTTTCTCTCAACTGTCCAAAATGAAAACTGTCTTGTGCTTTCTCCTTTATTCCTTTTCACAACAGTCATTGTCCTCATATGCAAATTAATGTATATGTATATTAATAAACAGTTTATAGACAAAAGTTTTTCTTTTCTCTTCCCTTTCTTGATTCCGTCACCTGACAGGATAGAGACGCCCTCACGTTTTTCATTACTTTCGCCACATTCCCCTCTGATGTCATCATCACAAATATTGCAGCTGGGTGCAGGCTCTTTATTAGTGTGCTCTTGCGGAGTGGGGTACAGCAATTTCCTCCAGAGGAGAATTACGTCCAAGATTATTTTCATCATCGTCGTCAGGCAGTGTATCATCGTCATCATAAAAGGTTTCCGAGATACTAGTGTTGGAAGAATCATTTATCGATACGAACCTTGGCCTGGTCAGTTGTTCACTTTCTTCTGACAAGCCACTAGCGATATCAAGTGGTATGCAAGTTTCTTGACAAGGGCGCAAATTCTTTATATGATAAGGGATTCCATCAATCATAACCGATGTTGATGCCAGTCACCATGACTATCCTGGACTTGCTGGTACACTTACTGTGAAGAATTTTAACCCAAACAACATCACCTACTTGGACTGACCCACAGAGTCATAGAGTCGACACCTTGTATGTGGATGTCGTATATGGTGTTGAACAGCGCCATAGATATTAAAACTCTCTTTGGGTGTGACATTATACCAGTAAATCGCTTCTGGTATTGAACATTGTTTCCTAGCCGCAATGGTTTTCACACTTCTGTGACTTCTCTCAACCACACCATTTACTCCTGGTTCGTAGGCACACCATAAATTGGAGATGCACGCCCCAATCTTGTAGAAACAGCCAAAAATGTTGGCTAGTAAATGTGGTGCCATTGTCCATTAGTATTTCAATTGGTTGGCATCGCTCGTAAAATATGGACTCCAACTGGCGTACAATTCTTGGTGAATCTTGCCAACGTAGAGACCTTCATATCACAAGTCACGAAGAACCGCAATCAATGAGTGTAAGATAGTACTCACTGCCCTAATATTTGATGCGCACACCTAACTTGTTCTAATTGTCTCTCACATCAAACCTCACTTTGCACTTGTGTACAGACACAGGATAAATAGACTGACATGCTTCACCTCGCACAGGATCGCCCTGATGTATCCCGTTCAGCGTTTCCATCAACATACTTTTGAGAGAAGGTCATACGTTGCATTATTTCAGCGAGTGGTAACTTTGTTGGCACGATCTTTTATGTATGCAGTAGCTACATGGAATCATTCGCAAGCAGGAAAATGACCAATCAGCTTTCCACATAGTGAAAAAAATTGTTCGCCTTGTAATGACTAGTTGAGATTCTAAAACACATCCTCCTCATATTCATCGTAGTCTATCGCCGTCGCCGTGAACACGCTGTGAACACGCTGTGAACACGCTGTGAACACGCAATCTGAGCACTTACTTCTTTCAGTCTGACTTTTGAGAAATGGTTGTTCACTTGGTCCGCAGATGCGAGATGTAAACTAACGAAAATGTCGTCGATGTACGATGACTTGGCTCATTGTATTGATGTATCCTGGACAATTATTGCATTCATGATTGATCGCATTATTATTGGTGCAACATCCAGGCTAAACCCAAGTCGTGTGAGCCTTTAACATCACCATCTGAAATGGGCACAGTGATTTGTGCACGTGTACTTGAATATAGGCCTCGTTTAGGTCCAATATGGCAACATCAGTGCCTTCATTCCCGCGACTTCTATGCACGTGCATTTGCTGTAAATGCATCGACAAAGTAATTGAGCTCTCTGTAGTTCATCACGAGTTTCACTTTGTTTTTATTCGTCTGCACTACCGCCATTAACGGAATTAAGGTTTTAGCTGGACCTAGCTATTTTTCTGAATATGACACCAACCATTCATTTTTGCAGCCATAAATCTATTTTTTTCATATTCGGTCATATATTAATAGAAGTCTGGCTCATCAATGTTAATTGCAGCACACCCAGTTACTTTTTCCATGATGAAGTGAACCTCACCAGATTCAGTCAAATGCATTCCCCGCAACTTCTTGAGAGCATCAAATCCCAGTAAAACGTTAAAGCCTAACAGTTTTCTTCTGACAACTAAGATCTCCAGTTCGAGGGCCACGAATATTTGTTTTTTACAACTTTACTATTCGCTTAGCTCCACTCTCGGTCTTCTCCAAATTAACAGAATTTTGTTATGATATAATTCAGCTTATTTGTCTCCTCTCACTTGGTATTTTCATAACGTGTCGGCCAATATAACCGACTTTCACATGTGTATCTTATCGAACTCGGGAATCTATACGGAAGCCTTTATTTTAATCCACAATAGTAACATGCTCTCGTTCTGTCAGCAGCCATGACCGAATAGAAAAAAAAAATGGAAATATGACTTTCAAATCATAAATTGCTTGAGCCATCTGTAAGACTGACTTTTTCAATACATGGGACTGACTGGATAAGTACTGAAATCTTTCCTTTTTTCTGAATGTCTGAGTAAATCTATCGTAGAAGGTTGCACATTTTCATGTTATAGCCGCTGTCCTTGACAAACCATGAAAGACTTTTGTGATAATTGCCATCATGGAAAGTGAACAGTTTAACCAATACGTGATTGGCTCCGATTAATACATGTTTTATTTGATGAAGCCACCAAAAACGTGTGATCAGAATCGATTTTTGTATCATAGGAAGTTTACTTCGTTCTTCAATCAATCATTGATTTGATTAAGCCGAGGAAACCAGTTCGGCAATAACATCGGTGTTAGGAAAAAGATGAGAGTAGTATGGCGAATTAGTTTGCAAATTTAGACGAAACAAATTGGCAAAAGATGGCAACTATTTTAAATATAATCTTTTAACTATAACTCATAATCATAGTACTATTGAGAAAAGTTATAGTAATAACACAAAAAATTGTAATGTTAACAACAACAGCAACAACAACAACAATAATAAAGTTATACTGTGTAATTAGCCGTTAATATAGCTCACCAGTCGACAGTATTACTACTACAATATTACAATTAATACTACTGCTACTACTACTACTACTACTACTACTACTACTGATATAAGTAATACTAAGAAGACAAAGCAACAAAAGTAAAGTTTACCTACATAGTAATTGTTAAAGATTAACTATTGAAGTTATTTTTAAAACAAAGTAAATATCAAAGTATCTGTTCAGAAAATTTCTAAATAAATGTAAATATAAAGTAGAAAAGTTTTACGATGCAAAAATACGTACTCGTTGTCATAGTGAACAGTTTTTGTTTGAAATTCATTAATAGTTTTATGCGTTCGGTACTTATTCTGAGTGTGAAAGTATAGTGTTCGGGTTGGCGGTTTTAGTAGTGAAATAATTTGGAGTGAAAGTTGATGCTATCTTTTCTTTCAAACATTTATTTGGAAGAGTACGGGAGGGGGATAAAATTTAATAAATATGGAACGAGGATGATTTAGTTGAAAAATGTTTAGAATCAGCATTGGCTTATTGCTTAACGAAACAGTTTATCATAGGAATTTTTTCTAATGTACTTATAGTAACTGGTGCTTCACTGGAAAATCAACTTTAATTTATTTCATAGAAGATGAGACGATAACTATTTTAGTTTATTTAAATAATTTTCAACAAATTTGCTTTAGGTTATGTAAAGGTCGCTGTAATATATTACATTAATATACATTATATTAATATACATTACATTAATATACATTACATTAATATACATTGCATTAATATACATTATTGATGTGGTGAGTTAGAGCGTGACTTCGTATGATTTAATTAGTTTATCTCTTCCAATGGAGTCTTAACCAAATTTAATTTTTCATTATGGAAATTAATCCTAACAGACACTGAAATGTGTTATCAATTTATGGTTTAAAAAAAATAACGGAAGAAAAAAGTAAGAAAATAACCCTCTTAAACATGGAATTGATAACATATGCATGGCAGACGAAGAAAAGAAAAAGGCTTTGTCGTCAATTTCTACTTGAAAATGAGTTATCTCGAAACATCGCTTTTATTCCTCCATTAATACAGTTAAAGTGGAGTACAACTACATTTTCCCGTTTATATTTATTTGACTATGACAGTTATACACTGACCGATCAGTTGTACTATCTACACCAATATAATAATAATAATAATAATAATAATAATAATAATAATAATAATAATAATAATAACTAGCAGGGCCTGTGGACATTTCATAGGGGACTCATTCATATGTGATATATTGATGTTGGCATTCTGTAGAGGTTCAGCGTAAATTGAGACGCTCTGATATTATTGTAGCTCTTTTGTCAAAGTTACAAAGGCTAAGTTAGCAGGGACGCCCGGCTTATATAATTTAATGTTCTATCTATGTTCTATGATATGTTATGGAGTTGTGATTTCAAAAATAAAAAATATATATCTATATGACCTTGGTGCATCAGTTTGAATCGAAACCGAAACCAAAACTTATGAAACAAATATATATATATATATATATATATATATATATATATATATATATATATATATATATAACTTGAGTTCCTTCAGCTATAATCGAAACCGAAACCAAAATTTATGAAGAATTCTTGGTAAAAATTTTGATAAAAAAGAACAGATGACTTTAGTGCCATCAGCTATAATCGAAACCGAAACCAAAACTTATGAAGAATTCTTAATAAAATTATTTATTACAAGAAATGAAAGTCCATAATAATTAAACCACAGTCACTCAGATGTAAGCGTGACACACAAAATAAATAACACACAAGCTATCCTATTAATATATAGTTAATAATAATAACAACATACTTGGTTATGTAACCTAAAATTCACTAGAATCTTTATCTATGGAGTGGAGTAAAGAGATTAACACAGTAAATGTGGAGTGCTTCTGTAGAAGCAGCCCTTATGATGAAAATGGAAAGCCTATCGGGGGTACAGATAATGTATGTTTAGAGAAGGGAGAGAACGAGGAGCGCTTGAATCAACAGTGTGTGTGTGATCAGGCAAAAGCAATACGAAAAAATGTATGACTATCAAAACTGTGATTGGGGGCCATAAAAGACAGGTGAACGCAAAAATAATGAGGGATGACAGGGTAAATGAAGGAGATGTGCAGATTTAATGAGGAAACGATAGAGAATGAAGTGGAAGACGTGGCTGACGCAGTAGGAAATGGAGAGGAAACAAGAAACGAGATAATTGATAATGATGGAGAAACTAATGATGAGGTACTGAAAGAAAAGGAGGATGTGAGGGGGATTGATGAAATTATGAAAGAGATTATGGTGGAAGTAAATAATGGAATCATATTTAAGAAAAGAGACAGAAAATCTCTGAAGATTCAGGTAAATAAATTAAATGAAGCAACGAAGTATGTGAAACGCAGGACCATTACCGAACCAAGTAATTTGATCATAGCAGGAAGAGTTTAGATTGAAAGATTCAGATCGAAAAGAGGTGGGCGTAAGAAAAGGGGAAAAAAATGAACCAAGGTACACACGAAAAGTACAAAGTGGGGAAAAAAAAAGGAATCAAAACTGTCCTAGAGGAAATAAAAGAAAGAATGTCAGCAAAAAATTGCAAAAAGTGAAGAGATACAAAGAGAGCATTAAACAGTTTAAAGAGAATGTGTTGTTTGGTTTGGAGCAAAAGAAGTTTTGCGAAGGACTTGAATGAAAGTCAAAATATTTAAATGAAACACCAACTTCAGAAGAATACACAAGATTTGGAGGTGATATTTGGAGTGTAAAAAAGGAGCATAGTGGAAGTGATTTGTAGCTGAAACACGTGAAGCATGAAATAGAAAGTAAGTTTAAACAAACCCAAGATGTAGTGAAAGTGAACAATGGGAAAGTTCAAAACTAATGTAGGAAAATTCCAAATTGAGAAACTCCCGGACCAGATGGTTTAAAGGGATCTTGGATAAAAAAAATACCAACTTGCACGAAAGGAATGCATCTCAAATCGACGAAACTTTGACAGGAGCTGTAATTCCTGAATGAAGCATGCATGAACGAACAGGATACATCAAAGGGCATTGCGCTTGATAGTTATCGGTCCATCATCTGCCTTCCATTGATATGGAAGCTGCTGACAAGCATTTGGGCAGATAAGATTTATCAATATCTGGAACAGCAAGAGATCTTACTAGATGAACAAAAGGGATCTAGACAAAGTAGTAGAGTGGCTAAAGATCACTTGCTTATTGGTAGGACAATACTTAGGGATTGTAAGAGAAGATTCACAAATCTATGCATGTCATGGGTAAATTACTGTAAAGCATATGATCTGCTTCCACATAGCTGTATTAAAGAATGTATATATAAATATTTGGAATAGCGATGAATGTGTGAGATTCGGAAAAAATGTGAAACAATGGAAAATGTTATTGACATCAAATGGAGAAGATATTGAGGAAGTTCATGTTGTTTGTTTTGAGTATGGTACCATTGTCGTTTATTGAGCATGGTACCCTTGTCGTTAGTTGAGTATGGTACCCTTGTCGTTTATTGAATATGGTACCCTTCCTGTTCATATTACGAAAGGTAAATGCGTATTATGAGTGGAAGAAGGATGAGTACTGAGTTAAGCATTTATTATTTATGGATGACTTCAAGTTGTATGCAAATAATGAAGACCAGCTAAGTATGCTTGTGAGAACTGTTCCGATATCAATCATGACATAAGTATGGAATTTGGCATGAAGAAGTATGGTATCCAGAAATTAAAATAGGGAAAATATTTGAAAGGGAAAGAATAAAGATTTGAATGGAGAAATGATAAAGGAGGTTTGAGAAGAAGGGCACACTTATTTAGGAATTGTGGAATTAAAACAAATAAAAGGAATTGAAATAATAGCAATAACAGAAAAATAGTACAAAAGAAAACCATTGCTGATTCTTGAGTCAAGATTGAACGAGAATAATAAAATATCTGTAGCCAGAAGTGTGGAGAAAGTGGCTTAGCGTTAAAGAGACTGCGCATTTGTGCCTGCAGAGCACAAACTAAGAATCAAGATGGTGCCCGCATGCGTTTATGCAGAAAAAAGTCTCGTGGAATCTCGGAGAATCTCATACCCTGATTCCATAAATAACGAGGAGAGAAAAGCGGGAAGAGAGACGATTTTGAGTCACGAAAACGAACGGACGTGTGTAAAAGAAGAGGTAGAAGGAAAGAGTGTGGTGAACGAAACAAACAAGGACTCGGTTGAAAGTAGAGTTGTAACGAACACAAGCTATTCCGGTATGACGTCAGGATTTGACCCCAAGCTAATTCCCCTGTTTGATGGCAGTAGCACTGATCACTCAGTGCAGGAATGGGTGGAAAAAGCAGAATTAATATGTCAGCTCAGTGGGGTGAAGCGTATAGAATGCGTGGTCCCAATGCGCCTCACTGGGGGAGCATATGCAGTATACCAGCAGTTGGCTGATGAGGAAAAAATAGATTTTGCCTGCATCAAGCGCGCCCTTTTTACAGCATTTGCATTAGATCCAATTACTGCATGGAAGGAATTCATGGCCCGAAAATTACATCCCGGGGAAACGGTGGATGTGTATCTGGCTGAGCTAAAAAAGCTATCGGTCCTCTTTGGAGGAATGTCAGACAAAGGCTTGGTGTGCGCCTTTGTTGCAGGATTACCTAAGAGTGTGGAAGATCTGCTCCATGCCTCATCCCAAGTGGACGAGATGGACATATCGGAAGTATTGGCGCGGGCACGAGCAATACTAAAGAAAAACCCTAACACTATAGACCAAGTGGCAGCTGTACAACCATCACAGGTTGGATTGCAGGACCTGGGCGCAGCTACAGCCTGCTATAAGTGTGGAGGACCCAACCATTTGGCCCGTGATTGTCTTTCGTCACGTCAACCAACTCAGAAACTTGACGGGCCGCAGTGCTACAAGTGCAAAAAACGCGGACACCTGGCCCGCACCTGTCCGGGAAACGGGCAAGGGGAAGAAGCTACAGCGCCAGTCTTCTCCCCAGATCGTCATTGAGCAGGGCGCTACCCACTGTAAGCATACACATTAATGGAAGCGAGCGCCTCGCGCTTGTGGACACTGGGGGCACCCAGACTCTCGTAAGCAAGATATGCTGTGCCACTTGGAAAGCAGAGAGAATTCCAGTACTAACTGTAGGCGGGGGTTCACTAGCCTCTTGTGGGGTGAGCATTATCTGTGTAAGCATCAACGATGGGCCTGCAGTAGCCGTGCGAGCCCTGGTGATGGAGGGAGAGCTTCTCGGGTACGACCTACTCTTGGGTATGGACTTGATTACACAACTGGGTGGAATTACCGTGGACAGAACCGGCAAGGTACAGTTCTCCCAATGTGAGGAACATGTTTGTGCTGCCATAACTCTTGATGAGCCTGACTTTCATGCAGAGTATGACCGAAACATTAATGCATGGAATGGACGGCATCTTGGAAGTGGTCAAACGATCAGCCACCAATATCCTTGCGGAACCGGTTATCGGAATATCCCCCACCCATGTGGCTAAGGGAATAGTATGAAGAAGAACTGCAAACGTGGATCGACAATGGCTGGCTTCTTCCATACCCAGAGGATGAGCTTGCCCCCCCCCCCCCCGCGAGGGCTGATTCCCTTGATGGCCGTCGTACAAGAGACCAAACAAAAGGTCCGCCCCGTCCTAGACTACCGTGAGCTCAATGAGCATGTCGACCCATATACAGCAAGGGCTGATGTGTGTGCACTCAAATTAAGGGAGTGGCGACAGCAGGGATCGAACGTGGCAACTCTGGACCTACGCAGGGCCTATCTGCAAATATGCATTGAGAAGAAATTGTGGCCATTTCAGACTGTGGAAATTAGAGGAACCCGATATTGTCTAACCAGGCTAGGGTTCGGTCTAAATGTGGCCCCAGGCATTATGACAGCAATCATGCATGCTATCCGGCAGCAAGATGAGGCAGTGCAACAGGCAACATCCTCATACATCGATGATATATTCGTCAATGAGAACCTTATGTCAGCGCAATCGGTTAGAACACACTTTGAAAGCTTTGGACTGATATGTAAGGAACCAGAGCGTCTGTGCGATGGAGCAAAAGTTCTCGGCCTGCATGTGCGTAATAGCAAGGAGGGACTTTGCTGGAGAAGAGGAAGTCACGTTACCAAGGTCCCAGCAGACATCACTCGACGAACAGTGTTTTCGCTTTGTGGAAAAATGGTAGGCCATTTCCCTGTGTGCGGTTGGTTCAGGGTGGCCATGGTAGCCATAAAGAGACGTGCAACAGCCGTGTCGTCGGGATGGGACGATGCAGTACACGATGTCACCCTAAGGAGCATGTTGACAGAGACTGTGTCCAGAGTGACCAGTGATGACCCCGTTCAGGGAAAGTGGTGCGTCAGCGGGAATGAGTTCACGGTCTGGGTGGATGCTAGTTCACTGGCCCTTGGAGTTACCCTTGCAGTTAATGATTCCATTATTGAAGATGCCTGTTGGCTTCAGCCAGAGAATGATTCGAGGCACATAAACCTGGCCGAACTTGATGCCACATTGAAGGGCGTTAACTTGGCGCTTCAATGGCACGCCAAGGTTCTACATATCATGACTGACTCGGCATGCACTCATCGGTGGATAACCGATGCATTAAGTGGAAGAGCATGGCTGACGACACGAGCATCGAGTGAGATGTTAATTCGAAGACGGCTTTCCACCTTGGTCGACACCATCACAGAGTACGAGCTGACAGTGGACGTAGTGTTGATCAGGTCTGCGCTCAACAGAGCAGATGCTTTGACAAGAGTCCCTCAACGATGGCTTCTGGCTGGTGCTCGGAGAGATGCTGATAATCTGCAAAACACATGTGCAGCAATTGTGTGTAATGTGGATGCAGCGCGCATCATGGACATTCATCGACAGTGTGGACATCCTGGCATCAAGCGGACACTGTACTTTGTCAAGATGATTGATCCAGGAGTAGGAAAAAAAGATATCCGAAGAGTGGTGGAAAGTTGCGAGGCCTGCCAATCCATCGACCCAGCTCCAGCACGATGGAAGAAAGGGGAGTTAGGAGTGAGTGGTAAGTGGCAGAGAGTGGGCATGGACATCACACACTACGGTGGCAACCACTTCCTTACCCTCATCGATTGTGGGCCTACACGTTTCGCAGTCTGGAGATTCCTCGGGCGCCAGGACTCTTGCAACATTATTCGCCAGCTGTCATCCGTGTTCTGTGAAAGAGGTGCGCCCGATGAAGTGCTGACGGACAACGACCCAACCTTTTGTAGCCATCAGATGAGGCAATTCTTACAAGAATGGGGTGTGCGGCTGCGGCTTAGATGCGCTTATGTGCCTTCTGGCAATGGTATAGCTGAGAGAAGCCATCGCAGCATCAAAACAATTGCAGCCAGGAAGCAGTGCACCATCGCAGAAGCTGTGTACTGGTATAATCGCATGCCAAAGGATGGCGTCTCTCCAGGAATGGCGCCTGCAAACGCAATCTATCAGTACCGTGTCCGAGAAAAAGGAATCCACCCCGATACAACTGTGGACACTGAGATAAAACGGAATCGATATGCCAAAGGGGATGCTGTCTGGGTGAAGCCGCCAGGAAACCGATGTACTGACAAGTATAAACGAGGCACAGTGACCGATGTGGTGAGTCAGCAGTGTGTCCAGGTTGATGGCGTACCCCGTCACCTTAGGGACCTGCGGCCGGCGACACATGTACCACCTCCAGTGGACGATGAGAGTGATTCTGACTCTGAGACGAGTGGGCCATCGCTTTGGTTTGCACCATCCCTATCAAGCAGTGACTCTGATATCAGTACCCTCCACGGAGATGAAGCCTTCCCCAACCATCAGGCAGTGGATGAGAGCACACGCAAAGACGAGAGCAGCACTGTCCCCCTTCGTAGAAGCACCCGATGGCGGCGATCACCACCCCCGTCATCTCTGTGATCATGAGATCAGGGGGGAGTGTGGAGAAAGTGGCTTAGCGTTAAAGAGACTGCGCATTTGTGCCTGCAGAGCACAAACAATCAAGATGGCGCCCGCATGCGTTTATGTGGAAAAAAGTCTTGTGGAATCTCGGAGAATCTCGTACCCTGATTCCATAAATAACGAGGAGAGAAAAGCGGGAAGAGAGACGATTTTGAGTCACGAAAACGAACGGACGTGTGTAAAAGAAGAGGTAGAAGGAAAGAGTGTGGTGAACGAAACAAACAAGGACTCGGTTGAAAGTAGAGTTGTAGTAGCAGTAGTAGCTATATTTCGATAGTGAGCGGGTATTATTCAAGGGTAAAAATGAGTTGAAAGACAAGGAAATGAACTGGAAGAGAAGAAAAACGATGACAACAGAATGGAGTTTTTCACCCCAAAAGTGATGTTGCTAGATTATATGTGAAAAGAAAAGAGGGAGGATGAGGACTAATATGGTTAGAACGAAAAAAAGGCTGAAAATGTACATCTCTTACTTCAAGGAAAACGCTTATAAAGAGTGTGTCAAAATTTGAATGGTAAGCGAGCGAACTAATAAGGCGATTAGAATTTAAGACAATAATGGACAAATAACGAAAGACAAGTGTTTTGAGAAGAAAATGCATTGCCAATTCAATAGGGACCTACCAAATATAGTGGACACGGGAAAAAAAGTGTCGAAGGTTGTCAAAATATCACTTGATGGTTAGAACAGACGCTCTAATATGTAAATGTAACACACAAAATAAATAACACACAAGCTAATATGTGTCGCATAGAAGCAATTATTCAGGACAGATTATGTGAAGTATCACATGGCTAAAATGGCTGAAAGTCCCCTGTGTCGACCGTGTGGACAAAAAGCTGGGAATGTATAACACCTCGTCAGTAGTTGTGAGTAGCTGTAAAGGAGTACATGACAATATTGCGATTAAAGTACATTGGATGTAAAAGAGAGTGAAAAATGATACGCACAAATTCCAGAAGGTGGAGAGTGATAATTTGAAATTATTATGAGATATGAATATCAAATGTGACAGTTTGATTGAAGCAGGGAAACCAGATTTAGTCTTGTTAGAAAAAAGGAACAAACGGCAATATTCATTGATCTAACAGTAACAGCATGTGTGAATGTGGAAGAAAAATAAAATAAAAACTAAAAAATACCAAGATTTAATAAGGAACATAAAAAGATTGCGGAAATTGAAGAAGGAAGAAGTTGTACCTATTGTGGTGAGACAAAGGGATTTGACAAGTGGATTGAAAATATTGGGGTCCATTGCAATTCAGAATACTGCCTTGTTAGGAATCGCCAGAATCTTGCGGAAAATACTGGAGGTCTGGGAAAAAAGATGCTGATAGCCTATTGTAATTTGTTATGATCCGTTTATCAGCATAAAATCGGCAATAACAACAGCCAGACACAAAATTTTACAAAAGAAATAATAATAATAATAATAATAATAATAATAATAATAATAATAATAATAATAATAATAATAATAATAATAAGAAGAAGAAGAAGAAGAATAAACTGCCATTGTTTCAAAATATGCATCGATAAGGCGTTCTAAAATATATTAATGCAAATTTCCCAATACCCTAAATAAACCCTAACATATCATTAATAGCTTCTAGTTAGGGTGAGGGCTTATTAACATCCAACGACGTATTAAATTTAGAGATTCTCATAATGGTCGAATGTTGTGTTAATTCATTTTTGTCAGAAAATTTCTTATTCAAATTGGACCTGTGGTTTGTCTGCAAGTCTACGACATTGTTATTAGTGCGACATTGTTATTAGTGCGACATTGTTATTAGTCGGTCAACTACGACCTCGCCCAGTGAAGAAGGGCCAATCAGGTGTTAAAACGCTGCACCAGATCAATGGATATTTGGCACTATTTCAACTACTCATACCCCGCCTTCCTTTCTCCCTCTATCTCTCCCTCATATACACACACTCTTTCTCTCTCCCCCTCTCTCTCTGTTCTTAACTTAAAATCGATTTGTTTTCTTTGAATCGATTAAAAGCGTGGGGGTCGTTCAGGTCACACTCGATTATTAAATTTTGATTCTCGCATTGGTTCATTATGCATTAATTTATAGAAAACAAAATTAAAAAATGCCACTTATAATAATATCAGCAATTTATTTCTTTTATCTGTTATTGTCATGTTTTATGTGTTTAGAAATATGACGAATGGTCAAGCCACTTATCCCAAATACAAGTTCGGAATTTAGAATAAAATAAAACAAAATAAAAAAAACAGCCTGTATTGCATTTCATAATTTAAAGGGACGACAATGTAAATTCTAAGTGTACGAATTTGTTGGTTGAACAGTAGTTTGTCCTAATAGCCTATCCGTTACACGTTACTACGTCGGATGGTTGTGAAATGAAGACTAATTATCGCATTTTCCCAAAGACATTTAAACATATTTTACAGCTTTTTCTTGTGTAATCTTTCATAATAATTCATACTGATCACCACCCCCACCAATATTCATTTGATCATTTGGCTCAAATTTGATTTGAGTGTAACCAAATGTGCAGAATATGAATATGACAACATGTTTCGCGTCCAGTTTTTTTGAATCAGCATGTCCATGTTCATGAGCGAATATTTCATCGAATAATATCCACTATATTTAATTGTTTACTAATTCATCCTTTCTGATTTTTTAGACATAAGAATTGTAACTATCATCGGTATTCTTGAATTTTTCACAACCACACACACACACACACACACACACACACACACACACACACACACACATATATATATGTATATATATATATGCATATATAAATGTTTGTATATATATGTACAAACATTTATATATACATATATACGCACACACACACACACACGCACACACACATATATGCATATATATATACAAACATATACACGCACACACATATATATATACATACAAACATTTATACATGCATATATATCTATATCTCTCTCTCTCTCTCTCTCTATATATATATATATATATATATATATATATATATATATATATATATATATATATATATATATATATATATATATATATATATATAAGGTTTTTAATTGGCAAGAAATCGTTTTATTTTTTCTATGTTTAGTTTCCGATTCAGTATTTCGGACAAATTGGTGTTTGTAAGTTTCACGTGTTTATTGTTATATTTTTATTTTTCTTTCGCGAGTTCTTTCCAATTTATTGATCCAATCATTATCGAGTGGTGATATGTTTACAACTTTTTTTTACCGGCTAGTAATATGCAACTTTAATTGAAATGTTGCATGTGAACGCGATCACGTGTTTAATACTAAACAAAAGTCCAAAGTATGATTGTTTAACAGTTAACGATTTACTTTAAAACGTTTGACTAGTTTCGTAATTCACATTATTGCTTGTGGGATGTTTGTTTCTTATGTTTTAAAATCATTTTTATCAATGTTTCATCAATAGCATTACAAAATAATATTCCATTCTGAATAGTCATTTTCTTTAACATTGGTTGCTAATAACAAAAAAATAATTGCATTTAATTTCTTTACAAATATAGTTTATCCTGCATTTTCTCTAGTCTCATTAGTAAATATAAATTTAAATGACAGCAGTTTTTTTCTTTCAGTAGCAAATGAAATTAATATTAAATGCTAATATTAATACATTCTATCTAAATAAAAGCAATCGGAAATGATATCGATTTTTAAGAATTATAATTATATATTATAATTATATAATTAATATATGCATATATTAATTATATGAAATATTATAGCGATGCAGAAAATTGAAATGATGAAAGAAAAGATAAACAAAAACAAACAAGCTAAGACAGAATTTGACATATAAATATTCATAATTATCTATTTATTTTTCGATAAATAGCAGTTAATAAACGACCAGTTGTATTTTTGTATTTCGCGATATATATCCTCCTTCTCAAAAGGAAAACGAAAATTCAGTCCGTCTAAAGTCAAAGAAAACGTAATCTTTGCTAATGACATTGCGTTGTCGTAGCAGCTGCTTATTGGACTTGACTCAAATTTGAGTGACAATAAGCCTCTCCAAAGTCATAGTAATACTAAAACTCATCCAGGTCTTTTTAGTTCTCGTTCTCTTCGGTCTTTCTGTCCTTGTTTACGCTTCATGACTATTTCATGTAGTATCGGCCAATGCCTTTCTTTGGAGGAAGAGAGTCACAGATGATACATTTCTTGGTTTCAGTTTCCTTGAATTAAAATGTTTTTTCTTTCAATCTTTGTTCACTTCTGCTTCCATTAGTGTTTGTATATTATGTGAGATGGTTTCCGCATTCGAGGGTTTCCTTAATATTTCATCTGTTTTCATCATTACTGTCTGTTGTATAGTATCAGTATGAGTCAATTTCAATTTCTCTTAGTCCTTTTTCCAGGTTTTACGGCAATGTTTCTAGTGCTCCTACGATTATTCATATTATATTGATTTTATTCATGTTCCAGACCCCTTTCACTTCTCTGGCAAGTTCCGTGTATTTGTTTCGTTTTTCTGTGTTTTTTATCTCCACCTTATAATTGCTGGGACGGCAAGATCTTCTATTTAGCAGTCTCTTTCAGTCTTGTTAATTATTATAACCCTCAGTTTTATAGATTGAATGAGTTTATCTGTTGGTATTTTCATGCCCCAAAGAACTTTGCGAGGTTCTGTTTTTCAGAACTGTTTCCGGTTTGTACCTGTACCAATCGTCTGCATGTTCAAAGTGTATTCGTTTGCAGAGTTCCCAGTGTACTGCTTTCCCCATGCAGTCGTATCTCTTTATTGTATTCTCTTTGAGCTGCTGCATTCATTTATGTTGTTTACATCATTTTCTGCAGAGTGTACATTTACTGTCTTCCTAGATGTTATTTATTTTATCTTTAATGTAGTTAGTTCTAAAAGCGTTGTTTTGTACAGATGCCAGTAGTTATTGTGATTTTTGTTTACTTTTTTGTCATTCTTTTCTCTTGTAATTCTTATAAATCGCTTATGTAGCTGTTTCTCTTCTCAATTTTCGTTTTTTGTTGTTTCAGTTTTAATTTTGCTGTTTATTGTATTGTTTATTTTAACAGTGTCTTTTGCTGCGATAATCTTTCTGTGTTCTAAGTTATATATTTTCAAGTCTATTTTATGTATTGTACAGTTACCAGTCCTCTTGTCTCTTTTTTTCTTTTTACGTAGAATCGGCCAGTATAATCTTTCGAGTGTAATGCATTGTCCATGGTCATTAAATTCCCCGTTTTCTGATCAAGATGCTTAAGTTCTTTTTTGGTTTAGCTTATGAATGGCCCGGATTATCTTATCAGTGATACTACCCAGGTGCTTATACTTTTAGATTTCCACTATATAACTTTAGAGTTTACTTGTTTTTCTCATGTTGCCTTTTTGTAGATTCGATGGTATCCACTTTCAGAAATCCCAAATATTTGTAGGTATCATATTCTCCAAGCGCCTTCATCTCGTCTTGGTTGGACAGTTTCATGTCTTCAGTTTTTCCCCTTTTTATCTTTAGCAGTGCACAATTTTGAATTTTATTTAAAAGTTGCGGTTGATTATTATAATTGTGTTTATTAACTTTTCTAGTTCTTTTGCATTTTTCTTTTCAAAGAGTTTCAGCTCATCAATATAGTTTTATTCTTTGTCCTGTACCTGTAAATTTGCATCCGCCATCACATTTCCTTAGTATGTAGTTGAATGTCGTCATGGTGACAGAGAATATCCTTCGAAGATGCCTCTCTTTACTCGGTTAGATGTTGTCCTTCGGCTATGAGTTTAAACCTTCATGTTTCCATTGCTTTCTTAATGGTATTTATAATATTGTCGGATATACGGGAATAGCATGTTCTCCTACTGTCAGCCATGACTGAGTAGAAGTCCTAAATAATAGGAAATTGTATTTTGGGTGCCGCCCGTTCGTACATAGAATCTTATACACACAGTTCGTAGTTATTATTTTTCTGTATTGATCTTTCCTTGCTCAATATATTTTGGAAGGGTTGAGCCGCTCTTGAATACTGTTCTGGTGGCATATTGCCCACTATAACGCTATCGTTTGTGTGGAGCTCCAGTGTTTCATCAGTGTGGCTAGTACCATGAGATTCAACCCCTGGGCCAAGTGGGTTGGGACTGGTGTCTGCCAACTAATTGCTATAATTAACCGAATTATTAAATATTTATAATATGGACCCTAACTACGTTAGCTATTCATCCACTAGTATATATCGGATGAATATATATATATATATATATATATATATATATATATATATATATATATATATATATATATACCAATTTGCTGTAATTCTCGAATTGTTGATAAAAAAATGTTATACTGACTAAGTCACGGATGACCCGAGTGACCCCCCGGGCCATAAACGTGTTTTGAGAATCACAGATGTCCTTGAAGCTTAGTTGATATGCAACAAGTTTAGCATAGACGGCTGATCAATCGTCTCATAATGAATAATTGCATGGCAAGCTTTAATTGGTTGGCAAGAAAGATAGCATTTCACCAATCTGACCACCTTCCCTTCATACAAAGTTGCAAATCCGTGTTAGTCAGTTTCACAGTTGCGGAATTCGCTGGGTTGAAAAGACTGATTTAAAAGCTTGCTGCATGTCTAAATACCCTTTATGTAAAATTTCAAATGTTTAGACCCTGAATAGTTTGCTAGAGACCGCAAAGGTAAAATCTTTTGAACTTTGACCCCTTAGCAGCCAAATTTTCAGCCAAAAATTTATTTAAAATGTCTGGATACCTTTTAGATAATATTTCAAATTTGGCTGAATAATTTGGTAGAAACCGCAGAAGTTAATTTTTTTTAACTTGACCCCAATTTTGACCTCTTAATATTTATTGTTTTTGGTTCAAATCAAGTTAAAAAGTTAGATCCATGTCCACATCAAAATTCAAGTGTTTAGACCCAAAATTGGCGGAGGAGTTTGGTAGAGTACTCAAAGGTCAAATCGTTGAATTTTGACCCCTTGACAGCCAAATTTCTAGCCGAAAACCGATTAAAAAGATTTTCCCAAATCTCAATGCCACTTTTGTCAAATCTTGAAACTGTAAACTGAAAATTGACAGGGTAGTTTGGGAGGGGAATGTACACACACAGACACACAGACAATTTCACTTTATATATATATATATATATATATATATATATATATATATATATATATATATATATGGTTTTAAATAAAATGGTAGGCGGAAGTTTCTCGAGAGCTCTTTCGGCTATCATCTCTTCAGGAGCAAATCGATAGCAATCTAAGTAATATTGTGACGAAAATAAAGAGTTCTATAGGGGAACTATTTAATGTGCCAACGTACGGGGGCATTAATTAAATTTATTTACGTTTAAAAAACGATTAAAAATGTTGGCACAACGAGGGAGAGAAAAGAAAAAAAAAAAAAAAAGCGGGAGAAAAATTCAAAGTTCCCCAAAGAGAAACAATGCGTTTGATGTTTCCTTTTGCCGGCACAAAGAAGGTTGACGCACCGCGATAGAGACGGCCTCCAAAATCTTTAAATGGTTTTTGGAGTCCGCTCTATGTAGCACCTCGAACCAATCTATTTTATATCTATCGGCACAGCACGGGTTGTCAACCAAATGCTGGCCAATAGCAGAGTCCAAGGCTGCAGAAGGAGGGAGACCTCCGAACCCCATCCTCCCTTGTCTGATCTTCGATGGAACATGCTGGTTTATACGAGTCAAAAGGTGCAAGGATGTTCGCCCAACATAACCAGCATCGCACTGGCATTTAAACTGATATACAATATTACTATTTTGGATGTAAGGCAAACTATCCTTGCGGAAAGACGGAAAAGCAGGTCTCGTAGTATATACCACACGCAAGGTCACCGAATTGAAGCAATCGTAAATACTTCTTCGAATCTGTTTTGAAATTATATTACTCCCCTCCCCTATCCACGGTAATTTCAAATAAACCGGGCATTTCAAGGGTCCAAACTTTTTAGGGGATTTAAAATCCGCAACCTTTTTGAAAATACAATCATCAATAAGGTCAACAGGATAACCATTATTGATGAATATCTATCGGTGATCAGTTTGCTAGGCAAAATGCTTCCAAAGATAATAGTAAACACCTTGCTCTTCTGGTTCGCAGAAGATATGGGTGTGAACCCACTAATGGAAGTAAACATATTTTCAATTTTTCAAAAACGGTCCTTACAGAAATTGAAAATAGAGTTTTGTCTAGGGGCTTAGATTTTTGTATTGCCCCCACGAGTTTAAATAAAGAGAGAACACTTTCTGCCTTTGAAGTTTTGTTCTCTCAACTTAGACATAATGTGCCTAATTCCCCAGAAAAAATTGTTGGGATGAAATCCAATTTAGTTGCCTTAGCTCACCGATATAGTAACATTCCTGTTGATCATAGCGACTTTGTCTGGAACATAACGCAATTTAAAACGATGAAAGCGTTAAAATCTAATACCGATATTTATATGTGTAAACCAGACAAAGGTGCAGGAGTGGTGATTTTGGATAAATCCGACTACGTTGAGAAAATGGCAGTGATTCTCAATGATAGTTCGAAATTCCGTAAACTCGGCGCTGTCGAGTTGACGGATAATACTTGCAAGAACGAGGCTAAAATGCAGAGACGTTTACTTGCATTATTTAAAAAGACGGTGTTTTGCAAGGATGTCTATGACAGGATCAGGCCCTCTGGGTCATAACGTCCCAGAATGTATGGTCTCCCTAAAATCCACAAGCAAGGTGTTCCACTGAGACCCATTTTATCAATGGTTGGTTCAGCACAACATTCTTTGGCTCAGTGGCTTGTAGAAATTCTGCAACCTGTGCGTGAGCTATACACCACGCATTGTATCCCAGATTCCTTTCGGTTCGTTGATTGTGTGCGTGGGTTGGATTCTAATGCAGAGACGTCTTTCATGTGTTCATTTGATGTCTCTAGTCTTTTCACCAACATACCGTTGGATGAGACTATACGCATATGTGCCGACGCTTTATATGATGGTCGCCTGACTGCTCCACGGTTTTCTAAAGAGATTCTTATTGAACTAATTTTAATGTGTACGAAATCCGTGGAATTTAGTTTTTGTGATATTATGTACTGTCAGGTTGACGGGGTTTCAATGGGGAGTCCGTTGGCCCCAACTTTAGCGGATATTTTCGTCGGGTATTATGAATCCGTTATGTTTAATTCTACATCTAAACCCACTGCATATTTCAGATATGTTGACGACACTTTTGCTATTTTTCCTTCGCAAAGTGATGCGTCGACATTTTTTAATAGGTTGAATTCTTTACATGGGGCTCTCAAGTTCACTATGGAAAGTGAGAAGGACAATTCGCTTCCTTTCTTGGATGTTCTTGTCGAACGCTCAAGGGGGAGCTTTCTCACTACAATTTATAGAAAGCCGACATTTACTGGCCTATATGTGAACTGGTTGTCTTTTGTACCTAAACCACGTAAGGTCGGCTTAATTAATACTTTGGTACATAGAGCCCTCATGATTTGTTCGCCTAACAGATTGGATGTCGAACTCGATAAGATCAGGGAAATATTCATCAATAATGGTTATCCTGTTGACCTTATTGATGATTGTATTTTCAAAAAGGTTGCGGATTTTAAATCCCCTAAAAAGTTTGGACCCTTGAAATGCCCGGTTTATTTGAAATTACCGTGGATAGGGGAGGGGAGTAATATAATTTCAAAACAGATTCGAAGAAGTATTTACGATTGCTTCAATTCGGTGACCTTGCGTGTGGTATATACTACGAGACCTGCTTTTCCGTCTTTCCGCAAGGATAGTTTGCCTTACATCCAAAATAGTAATATTGTATATCAGTTTAAATGCCAGTGCGATGCTGGTTATGTTGGGCGAACATCCTTGCACCTTTTGACTCGTATAAACCAGCATGTTCCATCGAAGATCAGACAAAGGAGGATGGGGTTCGGAGGTCTCCCTCCTTCTGCAGCCTTGGACTCTGCTATTGGCCAGCATTTGGTTGACAACCCGTGCTGTGCCGATAGATATAAAATAGATTGGTTCGAGGTGCTACATAGAGCGGACTCCAAAAACCATTTACAGATTTTGGAGGCCGTCTCTATCGCGGTGCGTCAACCTTCTTTGTGCCGGCAAAAGGAAACATCAAACGCATTGTTTCTCTTTGGGGAACTTTGAATTTTTCTCCCGCTTTTTTTTTTTTTTCTTTTCTCTCCCTCGTTGTGCCAACATTTTTAATCGTTTTTTAAACGTAAATAAATTTAATTAATGCCCCCGTACGTTGGCACATTAAATAGTTCCCCTATAGAACTCTTTATTTTCGTCACAATATTATTTAGATTGCTATCGATTTGCTCCTGAAGAGATGATAGCCGAAAGAGCTCTCGAGAAACTTCCGCCTACCATTTTATTTAAAACCATATATAAATTCTGTACCTTTAAACATTTATATATATATATATATATATATATATATATATATATATATATATATATATATATATATATATATATAAGAACAAGTAGTTAATAAAACATGTTAAAAAAAAACTTAAAAAAACACTTTGAAAAGGAGTTAAATACATTTAATTTTAAAAAGGGAAACACAAAATAAGTGGATTGCGTGCAAAAGTATTTAATGAAACCATAAGTCATAGATCTTACTTGATGACAAAAATTGAAGCAGAGGGAATAGAGTGAAGAAAAAGGTGATTTCACGTGAATGTATAGTCTCGCATTTTGTTAATTCCTACCCTCTGATGAGAAGGAAAGTATTTCTTCGAAACTCCACGGATTAAGGAGTATCCACTTATTTTGTGCTTCCTTTTTTAAAATTAAATCTGTTTTTAACTCTTTTTCCAAGTGTTTTTAATATGTTTTATTAACTACTTGTTCTTTTTATAAACTCTATTTCCTATTTGGTTTTATTGAGCTTTTACACCTGGCTGAGATTACTTTATAAATATTAACTGTTCAATATTTATAATATACTTTAGTTTTGCCATCTTGGATTTTTTGGTAACCTTAACTGTAATTCTTATTTCAATTTATATATATATATATATATATATATACATATATATATATACATATATACATATATATATATATATATATATATATATATATATATATATATATATATATATATATATATATAGTAAGTTATAAAATATATATGGCGATTAAGCTACACTGAATATTCCGCGTTTCATCCACTCTAGGACTCTTCAGGCTTAGGGGCCTTAGTCCGGTAAGTGCATGTTCATTGGCTGATAGAAAGGGCGCGATGGATACTAGAAAGCTGATTGGTTAACTACAATCTCAATAGAAGGTGCGTATATAAAAACGACAGACAACCACAAAATTCATGCATAAGCCTGAAGAGTCCTAGAGTGGATGAAACGCGGAATATTCAGTGTGGCTTAATCACTATATATATTTTATAAATTACTAACTAGCTCTACCTACGTATTGAGCAGTTTTGAAGTAAATACTTAAAGTTTACGCATAGATTTATACTTTCGTATATTAATTTTATGTGAGTAAATGAAGTAGTTATACACACACACGCACGCACACACACACACACACACACATATATATATATATATATATATATATATATATATATATATATAGAGAGAGAGAGAGAGAGAGAGAGAGAAAGAGAGATAGATAGATGGACACATACACACACACGGCACAATCACGTTGACACATCGGTTCTCACAAGATCACCGAAGTTAAGCAACGTTGAGTATGGCCAGTACAAGATGGGTAACCCTTTGGGAAAGCTAAGCGCTGAATGAACCGCGCCGAGTCGTACGTTTCATTGGACACGACAGATCCTTTTTCCGATCTTGGTAGATATCTTTTCTATTTGCCGAGTGATCTTTTTAATTTTGACAGGCATATTATACAGAATGGCACCAAGAAGTTGTTAGTCGGCCATATTTTTATCAGGCGCTTTCTATTGGGGCCATCCGATTGCTGTTTGAGAAAAATATGGCTGACCAACTACTTCTGGGCGCCATTCTGTATAATACGCCTGCCAAAATTAAAAAGACCGCTCGGCAAATAGAAAACTTATCCAAAAAATCGGAAAAAGAAATAGCTCTGCCGTGTTCAATCAAACATATCTAAATAATGACCTGCTGCCAAAGTATATATATATATATATATATATATATATATATATATATATATATATATATATATATATATATATACATATATATATATACTCATGAGCAATATATATATATATATATATATATATATATATATATACATATATAATTCAGAATAATGTAATGCAATAGATATGTTATATATATAGTGGTTTCATTTTTATTAAGAGGGATGTTGATGTACTCAGAGAGAGAGAGAGAAGTTGTATAAGTTGTTGTACGAGAGACTTAGAGAGATTGTTCATGTTATTATTCTTATATATTAAAATGTTCATTCCTTAGACGGGTAGAAGAAGAAAGCTCTTGGAGTGAAGGGATATAGTGTTCAGACAGTTCGGACATGATGATGTTGAGACGTGTATGTAAAGACATATAACACAAATATATAATACAATTGGACTTTACCTTTCTGTAAGAATCATAAGACACAAGACGAGCTTTACAAAAACACATAATGGTTTATTTCGTCACACGGCCGTGTTCCATCACCAAGAATTCAAAGTCTCACATTTTTTTCTTGAAGCGACGTCTCGCTCCTAGACGTCTGACTGTCTCTGAGTTTTCTCACTGACTGACTAACTCTAGTTTTTTCTCTATTCCTAGAACTTTATATTTTCCGTGACGTCATACACATGTTAAAACATATGCCTTCTTTCACGTGTACTGGACATACGTGTCCAAAACTTTTCCTATTTCTCAAAAGGAATTTTAACCTATATTCAATATGTTAAAACATCTTATAAGCTGCATTCTTTCAATTTAAAATTTCATAACAAACTTGATAGTTAACATTCTTTCCTTGAAATATTTATCTATATTCTAAACAAATGTTTGTTTTACATTTTTAAATTCTCACACGTAATCTATTTCTAAACTAGATTACGAGGTTCGAATTTCGCCTATGCTATTTCATTTTCATTTTAAACTAAATTCTCCATCTTTATACTTACATGAAAAGGGGACAGCCCTTATCATGTAACAGATATACTGGTATGGAAATCCAGTGATTATCGGTCTTACAAAATATTATTGGCTGTAATATTTTATAAAGACATATACCAGATAGAGCAAATAAATTATAATTTAGTAATTTAAATTTTATGATGTGAAATGGTTAAATTTGAAATCTAGAATTTTTATTATATGTAAGACAAAGAATACATTTCAATATATATTTCCTTAACGTATAGTGTTATATACTGGGTGGTATTAAGATGACATATATTCTATATTGTTGTTGTTGTTTGTCTTAGGAAGAGTCTTAGTGTTTCATCTAGAGACAGGGTACATTCTACTACATGAGCACCAAATTGAGTGTTTGTTACGTTGTCATATCATAAAGGATTGAGTGTTTGATTATCTTATCAGAATTAATGTCGTTGTGTGTGTGACATGCATTTACAACAAACCTTCTGCTTGTTGTTGGTCCATCTGGAACATCTCGTCTGGGAGGGAGACTGGTACCTGTTTTTGGGGACGAAGAATTATTTCACTCCAAGACAAGAAATTGGTTCTATAGTTTTTTATTCACCTTCCAGATCGATTCCAGAAGAATGGAAAGTGAATTCGGCCTGTGTGGTTTCTTCTTCTATGCCTTATTTCTACCACGTCAGCGTTCGTCCCCCAGCAAAGGGGAGGAGACAACGGTGAAGCCGTCCGCTCTGTTCCAAGTCCCAACCAAATCTCCCCGATTCAGCTAACCTGATCACAATGACTCACACACAATCCGATCAGCTGATCTTGACTTCCGGTCAACGTGTCTACACTATAACTCACACTCCTCCCTCTCTCTCTCTCTCTCTCTCTCTCTCTCTTGATCCATTCTATAACATTCCATCCATCCTTATTTTCAAAAATGTACGTATTTTTAAATTCTAGTACATTTTTTTTTATATCTACACAACCTTTGTCTAAGAAAGATCAGGCTAAAAAAAACTCCTTTAGTCAGCCCTTTTCCAACTGACTTAATAATTTTATTTTTTAGACCAGAATCTCTATCTGATCCCCCTGGCATATTCCTTTTGGGTGTAGGGTAGTACCTCCTATAACTCACGTCAGCTGCTCCATCCACCCACCCACCCTTATGCCGTAAACTAGAGGTCTCACTTTACCTCTTTCGAAATTGACGACTCCTTTCGTCCCAAAAGTGCCCTGATCGTATCCTTTGCCTGGTTGCTCTATTAAGTATGGCTTTGTTTTCATTTTGTAACTATCTTATCTTTTCCGGGACATCTCAAAGCTCATAATTAATCTTCGTGGTTGGCTTCCAAATTATAAGATATACCTTTTTTTTATCACACTGATTCACTTGGATTTCCTTGCTTGGACTCTTGGAATTTTGACGAAGATTTAGAGAATATCACACTTAGCTAACTAACTCCCAACTTTGTGGCATGATTCCTATTTGCGCCTAATCTAGCTATGGCCCTATTTTTGTGATTTTTCTTTTCTCTCATCAGAGCTTCTAAGATCCAGCAGAGATATCCCACATTCATGCATCTCTAAAAAAATATAAGGTTATATCTTCTTACGTACCTACGGTATATTTTACTTTTCTCTCACCTCATTAAGCTATATATGATTTGCCTACGGTACTCCCTCTCACATAGGTCCCTGGTACCCTTAAGGATTCTCGTATCCTCTCCACGCCTGTCTCTAATTAATTAATCCAAGTCTTACCTCCTGCTTGGAATCGTCACGTGCGTACAGCTTTTTTTCAAGCACTTAATTACCACAGGGTCCACCTTATTCTCCTAAGGGGCATCTTTAATGCTTACCCGACAAGTTACTCTTCTTGCGAAAAATATTTATGGACTTAAAAAATATACAAAAACAATTTATTACAAAAGAAATCTCTCTTTTGGCTTATCACATCTGTAAAAACTTCTCAAAAATACCCGTTTACGTAATTTCTATTTTGGTCCCCTCTCTAAAATTCTAATTTATTTTAAGCCAACCATATCCAGTATCATCTTATTTTTTCCTAAATCATTTCAATTCTAATATGTATACCTAATAATGACTATGCACCCGGAGAAAAATCCCACGAAAAAAACGACACAAAAAAAAAATCCTACAACCATTTCGAAAATTAGAATAAATATAAACTGAACCTACAGTTTATATTTATTCTAATTTTCGAAATGGTTGTAGGATTTTTTTTTGTGTCGTTTTTTTCGTGGGATTTTTCTCCGGGTGCATAGTCATTATTAGGTATACACATTAGAAACTCTTTCGAAACTTAAGAACTAGTTGACCCTTATTCAACCCAGTAATGTGTCTTTTTTCTTACACTGCTTAAAACTTATTTCTTTCTCTTATTCCCAATTTTATTATTATTATTATTATTATTATTATTATTATTATTATTATTATTATTATTATTATTATTATTATTACTTAATTAACAACATGTTCTTACTTATTAAATTTTGTTCATTATTTCAATAAACCCCACAACGCAAAGATTCACTCCTCCTCCATTCTGCAAAAAAAAAAAAAAAAATACATGTCAAGAACAAGAAAATCCCGCACAATACCGATTCAAGAAACATCAATTATATAAAAAATAAAAATTAAAAAAATTCTTATAAACATTCACAAAGTCTCATCTCACCGATAATAAAACTCCAAACAACAAAACACAGTTTCGTGGAAACCCAATGTTATCCCCGTCATCAATTCTGACGTTGGCTACATCACCTTTACCACCTCACAGAATATCAAAAATCAAAAATAAAAAATCACGGTCGTTTACAAAAAATCCATAGACATTTAAAATTAAATACATAGTCGTTTCAAAAAAAAAAAAAAAAAGAAAAAAATCGACTCACTTATAAACTTCCAGACAATCCTTCACAAAACAAAAGTTCAAATCGATGGAAACTAAAATGGTCTACGTCATCCAATACTAGGTTTTGTTTTTAAAGAAATTTTTTTTTTAATCACATTTTACTTATCGGAGTGATTATTATTATGACATCTTCTGCCATTTCCTAAAAAAAACATACATTTTAACATTTCATAAAACAGTTTACATCGATTTACATACAATTTCCACACCAGAAAAAAATCCCCAAGAAAAAAAACGCACGATTAGAGAAAAAAATTTTTTTCACCTTAGCAGAAACTGTCCCTTGTTTCTTAACAAAAAAGTACACATTGTTTTTCTTAAAAGTATGCGAAGCTTTTACAATTTAAAAATTGCAATATTTTAACTGTATTTAATTGTGTCTTCTAACTCATAACAAATATTTATGATTGACGTATTCTCTCTGGTAATGTGGCAGGTCATTTCACCCACACTCTGTAACTAAAGTTTATATGTTCTATTTCTTCTTTTTTCTTTTTCTTTCATTTTTACACTTTGGCTGTATATTCAAAATCACAATTTGTTATCAGTATGTCGATTGATATATCTTTTTTTTTTCAATTTCTTCTGTTTGTTTTTTCTACACTGTAACATTCTTTTTTCTTACGTTTTATTTTACACATTGGCTGTAATAATATATTTTTTCCTCTGTGTTTAAAATAGATTATTACAGCCATTATATTACATATTCAAAATCAACAATTCGTTATCTGTATGTTGATCGAGCAATCTATTTTTTTTCTATTATTTCTTCTTAATTTAGCATTTTTCGTCGTGTCTATATTTTGTTTTTTCATCGTGTTTTTTTTTTAATTTTTAAATTAAATTAAATTTTTTTCCTTTAATTTTCTTTATCTTTTCAACTTTTATGTCTAGTGTACTATATTTTTTTTCTTTTCGTTGTGTCTATATAATACTTTTTTATGGTAACCTACAGGTTCGATTTCTTTTCACACTCTTGTATAAGTGCCCTGGTTCACGTACGCCAAATTGAGCGTTTGTTATATACTGGGTGGAATTAAGATGACGTATATTCTGTATTGTTGTTGTTGTTGTTCATCTGAGGAAGAGTCTTCTACTATTCTACTACATGAGCACCAAATTGAGCGTTTGTTACGTTGTCATATCATAAAGGATTGAGTGTTTGATTATCTTATCAGAGTTAATGTCGTTGTGTGTGTGACATGCATTTTCAACATACCTCTGCTTCTTCGATGTTGGTTCATCTGGAATCTCTCATCCTGGAGGGAGACACCTTCCAGATCGATCGCAGAAGAATGGAAAGTGAATTCGGCCTGTGTGGTTTCTTCTTCTATGTCTTATTTCTAATACGTCAGCGTTCGCTGAGCGAAGGGGAGGAGACAACGACGAAGCCGTCCGCTCTCTTCCAAGTGCCAATCAAATCTCCCCGATTCAGCTAACCTGATCACATGACTCACACGCAATCCGATCAGCTGATCTTGACTTCCGATCAACGTGTCTACACTATAACTCACACTCCTTCCCCCTCTCTCTCTCTCTCTGTTGATCCATTCTATAACAATAGGTTTTCGATGTTTACCTCTCTCCTTAGAGGAAAAAATATTAGCGAATGTTATAAATGCTTTATACCTAATTTGCTAAATACAATAAACATAGAAAACCACAATTAAAGTTTTTAAAGTTTTTAAATCATAGAGTAAGGGCAATTATATATTCGTTCAAAATGAAAAGGATATTGAATTTCATATCCAAATTGTATGGTAAATTCCGAAGTGAGAGTCTTTGGTAGCAGTGAGGTAAAGGGCTCCAATGCTTATTTTGATTCTTCCACGGCACAAAGTAACAATCCGAAGTAGGTATAATTCCTTGGTTTCTCATTTGATGAGTCCGGTAAATATTTTATTATATTAGTCCGGTGAAGATGTTTTTTAATAAACATATAGTTTTTTATATATTTATTTAATATATTCTTTTAATAAATGAGTTTCAAAATCATCTCAAAATTAATTTCAATTTGTAAATATAAACAGTTTCTGGAGACAGACAAAGCAAAATGAAATTAAATAAATAAATAAATAAAAGCAAGACTAAGAAAAGAAAAATAATTGCTTATGCATCATATTTATAAATTAGCACAAGTTAGAAAGGTATCCAATTGAAATCTTATTCCAAAATTTAAAAAGGTGGTGGTAGGAGAGTCAAATTATAAGAGGTAAAGAAAAAGGAAAAGAAATAAAGAAATAAAGGGGGAAAGGAAGAGAAGGAAAAGGAAAAGAGAGATTTAGCAACGAAATCTATTACTGCCCAAACAGATATTTTGACGGGCTCAAATATAGATCAAGGTTCCTAGACAGAAGCATATCAAAGAGAAAGAAAAAGAACAAAGAAGAAAAAAATCAGGCAATGTCATAAAGAAATTTCCCGCTTAAATGTTACTTGACCTAAAATTTATATGTCTAGTATATAAGGTAAATTCTCACAACTTTTATAAGTATTAATAATATCTTTTTAATTATAATATTACACCGAAAATTTGGATTTAGAATAATAATTGCAAATACTAAACGAGGCGTATTAGATAAAGATGTTAATGTAATGATGATGATGATGATGATGATGATGATGATGATCATGATCATGATGATACTACTACTAATAATAGTTTTAATAGTAATAAAAAACTAACAATAATGATAACAACAACGATAATAGCATTAATAATAAATAAAGTAATAATAATAATAATAATAATAATAATAATAATAATAATAATAATAATAATAATTAGGTAAAACTAAGAAAATAGAGTAATATAAAAAAAAATAATAAAATATATATCCATATAAAATATCAAAAATATAATATAAAATAAAATAAAAATGCCTACGAAAATAATTTTATTGGGGCTGTGAGTTGTACATGTTCGCACATGTATGTATGTATTTGTATATATACAGATATATGTCTCATTCCCCCCACAACCTAATTTTAGTATTTTAGTATGTTTCAATTCTCGAATAACTAAATTTTACTACGTATAATTTAGATGAAGAAAAGAGCCTGACACCCGATGACATTTCACAAATGACCATATATTTATTTAACCCCTTCTTTACCCCCTTATTATATACCTGTTCATGCATAAATGTATATTCTTTTGTATGCGTACTTTATGTCCGTACCTACTTGTATTTGCATCTCTATATTTATACATCCTTTATTATCCTTCTTACTATTCTTATAGGATTTCCAATTCCATGGTCTAAAACCTACTATGCTGATAGGATTTCTAATTCCATGGTCTAACACATACACCACCTAACTCTAATCTGCTCATACAAAAAATATATAAAAAATAAAATAAAAACAAAATAAAATAAACATTATAAACTTTATTTAATAACTAGTAAAATGAATACTTTACATAACACATAATAATATGGTGGAATTTAACACCTTTTATAACTCATTATAATGATAATACTAATAACTGCTTATTATCAACAATATGCATATATTTTCATATATATATATTTAATTTTCTTAATAATTTCTTAATAATTCCATAATGTTTTTTTTAATCGACAATTTTATCTTAAATATAATCCATTTTAATTTTTAATATCCTGATACTATTTAACTAAATATATACTTATGTCTGTATAACAGTACCTCTGTACGTAGGTTTATTTCGCTAGACGCCCGTCTGTGTATATTATTGTGTACATACGTATATATGTAGATGTTCATATAGATGTATTTGCTGATGTATATATATATGTATTTATGTGTGTGTGGGTGTCTATATATATATATATATATATATATATATATATATATATATATATATATATATATATATATATATATATAGTTGCGGGGTTCAAATCGTTCGACTGGTATTAATCGTGACACCCTGCACTGAAGATTCCCGAAAGGATGAAACGCTAGTGTCTGTAGGTATTTAATTATTATAGTAAAAAAATAATTATATATGTATATGTGTGTGTGTCTGTGTGTCTGTGTGTGTGTGTGTGTGTGTCTGTGTATCCATATCTGTATTTGTATATGTCTATATATATGTGTATGTGTGTATATATGTATATATATGTATAGGTATATGGATATATATGTTTGCATATTTGTATACGTGTGTATCTGTATATTTGTACGTATTTGTATATTTGTATACCTGTGATTATCTGTGTATCTATACATATAGCTGTATTCTTACGTGTGCGTATGTTCTTTTATGTATATATTTACGTGTGCATGTCTGTGTCGCTTTCGCACATGTATGTATGTATGTATTTGCATATTTGGTACGTATGTATACAGATATTTGCCTAAGCATGAATAAGTCTGCATTAGTCAATCCCCCCACCCCTAACTTTACGCATAACGACACGTAACTCTCGTAGTTAACTCACACCCGTGCAAAGTCCTTTTCTTTCCGTGACACGTTCAATATAAGTAGACCCCACACACACAGTTGCACACCACCCTCCTGCACAACTCACAGCCCCAATAAAATTATGACCCATTTTTATTTTTATTTCAAATTTACATTCTGTTATGAAAAGTCTTGAATGCGATCTCCCCCCTTTTTAGAGAGCTCGAGATTGTTTATAAACTCCTAATAAACTTTTTAGACTTTTTTCGAAGAGCTCCATTTTCTTTTTTAATTTCTCTCTAATTTATTCCATTTTTCATTTTTCTTTTTGGCGTCGAGAGGTTCCAGGTCGCCTGATGAAGTCTCTTTTACTGAAACAGATGGCTATTTGTAGCGAGCATATGTAACTGTTTACCCCAAATAATAATAATAATAATAATAATAATAATAATATATATATATATATATATATATATATATATATATATATATATATGTGTGTGTGTGTGTGTGTGTGTGTGTGTGTGTGTGTGTGTGTGTGTGTGTGTGTGTGTGTGTGTGCCCGGAATGTTTTGATTAGAGCCATTATTTGCTCTGTAGAATTGGTTGTTCCCACGTTTCGGCAATTGCGTTACTGTGCAAGCGTATACCACGTCTTTGTGCACGCAGTCGTTATTAAGAGGGCATTCATCTTTATTTTGGTAGTTACATTTATTACTACGTATTAATTTAAGGGGAAGAATCTGAGTTTGTTTAATTTTCATATTACTTGTTTAGATTATTGTCTGGGCTAGATTTGGCATTGTAGAGTATAATATTTTTATAGAGTGGATTTTTCTACTATTCTAAAGAATTCCTTGGGTATTTTGGTTTTTACATTAGAGCTGAATGGTATATATATATATATATATATATATATATATATATATATATATATATATATATATATATATATACAAAGCTGAACATCTGTGTGTATGTGTGTGTGTGTGGTCACGAATAGGCTCCTATATGGTTGATCATTTTAAAAAACTGATTACATATAATGATAGAAGATGTATCGAGGATCAGGAATGGGTATGTTTGATCTGGCAGAACGGTGGTTCATAAAAATTGTGGAGTCTGCGTTAGCGCCTGACCCCCAAAGTATGGAAATAAAAAATGAAAAACGTTTACAAGGGTTTTTAGTATAGATGTACATAAGAATACTTTGATGTTTCAACTTAAATAGGGATGGTATAATAAAATTGTGTGGTCTGCGTTCGCGCCTGTACTCCATGGAAATATGGCACAAACTTTAACAAAGACTTTTCATATCTATTTGCGTAAGTATACTTTGATAATTATGTTTCAGTTTGAAGAAATATGGTATAATAAAATTATTGGGTGTTCATTCGCGCCTGACCTCCATAGAATGTAAATATGTCACAAAGTTTAACAAGGTTTTTTTTAAAAGGGGTGAGGGTCCACAATAACACCTTAACTTTAATCTTAATTCATATTAGCTTTTATTTATATTTTTGAGTTGAATCATATTGTGTTGAATAAATTCACCTCATAAATTCACGTTCTTATTAAAGTGAAAGCCCCCCCCCAAAAGTCGGAACTTTAGACAATTCTCGACACAAATTTTGCATAACTCTGTTTTTTTTCCTTCTCCACTTGCACGTGGCACTCTTTTGAAAATAGATAAATAGATAAATAATAAAAAATAAGAACGTTACTTGTTATCATGTCAAAAGAAGGAAAAAATCCTGCTCACGTGATTACGTGTCTTTTTTTAAAAGCATTTACATAAACTTTTTATTTTTATTTATATACCTGTTTAAGCTTTTTTGTCAGTGTACTAGAAGGAATTCAGTTGATTACAACCCTTTCTGCGTGTTCTTTACATTACAATAGTACAACCCTGAATCCGACGCCGCAATACTACACCGTTCAATGCTGTAAAACTGAAACGAAGCTGCTCTGCTTGAAAAGGGCGCCATTTTCTTCTTATTCATATTTATATCGATTCTTTGCTTTAAAAAACTAAAGTAATTACGTGTTTACTTTTTTAATATCCCATTTTGCTGTTTCGGATTATTTTACTAAAGTAAGTAAAGCTTCATTATTTTTAAAAACTGGTTTTGTTTCTTTGTTTTTCGATATTTCGTCGATATTATTTAGTAAAAGTGTTTAGAAAAAAGCCAACAAACGACTACCCGAAAAAATAAATATACAAGAAATAAATGTTACCATAGTCAATAATAGTTCAGTTCATGTTTTTTTTTGTTTTGTAATAGTTTTAATGCTCTTTACTTGAAATAATTTCAGCGAACCGAAATTAAAACGAAATTTAAGGCGATAACTACTTAAATGAATTTTTATATAAACTACACATGCCATAATCGAATATTCATCAAGCACAAAATAACGGAAAACATTAAAATATGTTTATAAATATTCCTTACGTTGACAGAACTCTCTTAAATTGTTAACACAGAATGCTCAGGGGCCCCTCCTTCAAATTGAAAACGGGCATCTTCATTTCAAAGTCGCTACCATTTTGATTTTTTTTTAAACCGGTTCGTGAATTAAAAAAAAATTTTTTTACAAACTACTTAAAAATACAAACCAATGAACTTTTCTACCATAAAAGTAACTTTTATTGACTATGATAATTTTTATTTCTTGTATATTTATATTATCATATAACATTTTCTCTTTGCAAGGAAACATCATTTTGTTGGTCACTTTTGGCTACGAATGGAAACAAAGTTGATATAAAAAATATATTTTCGCGAAAATTATCTTTACTTTCATCATATTTTGCTTAGGGTAAAATTTTTGAGTATCAAAACCTATCTTTTACAACCCCCTTCTTTTTATAACCTATCATACTTTCATCACTCACAGTCTATTTTCTGTAGGCTGTTTTTGAACCACGTCAACGATGGGTACTTCTGTTGTATATATATATATATAGGTATATATATATATATATATATATATATATATATACCTATATATATATATATATATATATATATATATATATATATATATATATACTATCAGGGGGGCGACGTTACCCGGGATTGAATGATGATCAACGAATATTTACCACTCCTATATTTTTATTGTCATCGAAATCCGTGAAATCGCCAGGGAGGAAGCTTCACGTGCCTCCATGCAGTAACTTAGTCCACAATATATGTTATTATACATTGCACTCTATAGAACCTACTGTTTTTTTAATAAAATTATTTTATATAAACGAAAACGAAAAAAAAAACATTAAGAGATTTATGTGCATGGTTTGAACCTACTGACCACCACATGCAAATAAATAAATAAATAAATAAATAAACACGTAAATTTTCAAGTCTTATAAAATTCTTTGCAGTTAATGAAAAAAAAAGAAATTTACGCGTAGAGTTTAAACCTACAGATCACGTCATGCAAAAAAAAAAAAAAAGAAACACGCTATCGACTTACAGTAGAATTTTCACGGCCCGCTGTTCTATCATTGTTGCTAAACGACGACATGAAAAAATGATTTTCTGAATATTTATACGTATTTTACGACCGGGCCACGCCGGGCGGCCTGCTAGTATATATATTGTTGAATATAATATGCATTTCATATCTACTATTTTGTTTTTGGATACTTTGCATCAATCTAATTAATTTTTACTTCTGGCATGAACTTGCTGATGTAGTCACCATAATTACTGTAGGCTCAATGACTTTCAAATTCGTCTGGATTCACCATCGAGGATAATTAACGGAATTAGTTCTGGACAATTTATAGAAGTGTTATGTATATATACTAGCAGGCTGCTCGGCGTTGCTTGGTCGTAAAATACATTTAAATGTGATATTTTAATTCATACAGATTTCGTATTTATTATTATAGAGCTAATTCTCTATTGATAAGTAATAATTTCGAAAGTTGAATTAAAATTACTTAGGTACCATCAGCTATTAACTATTAATGTATATTTGCACATGAGCAGAAATAACAGGTTTAGATGATTTACTCCTGTCAAGGCATCTTTTTTTTTTAATTTTGACCAATTAGCAGCTATTATAAAACCAAATCGAATTTGTTCCATAGGTCCAAATTTCTTATATACATGTATTCAAGTATGCAGACAAAAAATTAGGAGACCGTTCCGCACACACAAAGACAAGGTCACGTATATATTTGAGGTATTATTTGGATCTAATTATTGAACATGCCGGAATTTAGAAAGATTAAATTTTGTTTTTATATTCAGTTCTGCAAAGTCTTATTTACGATAATATTCCGAATTTTACTGGGTTTATATAATTGAAAATTCAGTAATCGTTCATAGTTTTAAGCCAAACAGAGATGACTTAAACTGTAAGCTACAAATTATCATCTTTCATAATTGAGTATTCATATATTGTTTTAATAAAAACCAAGACATCAAAGAATGGATTGATAGCAACAAATAGTTTATTTCATCGTTAGTTACAATTGTTTCAAGACTATTCGGACAAATTCAAACATTATGTCGTTTGAAAATTTTCACGAGAACAGCCTTTCGTCAGACTTGTTGAATAAAAAACACTTTAACAATGAAATCTTATGGAAACCATTTCCCTTATAAGATAAAAAAAATAAAAAAAACTTTGCAAGGATGAGATATAGGTAAAATATTTTCGCTTATTTTCTTTTACTTATAAGGGAAATGGTGAATTCTTATTTATTTGGTAGTTGCTTACTTCTATTTTATCGAGATTATTCTATTGATATTAATTTATCGAGATTATTTTACATTATGTATGAGTATAAAAAAAACAAGAGTTGAAGTACTGGATAGAGAGGGGAAAGGGAGGAGTGAGAGAAAAGAAAAAGAAAAGGGATGGGGGTAGAAATATAGATTATATTATGGTTAGAATTGAAATTAAAAATTAAAAATATGTAATATGTTACAAATAATAAATACATTTTTTAAAGAAAATAAACAATTGTTAAATATTTCCTAAAATAAATAGTGAAACAAATATTTGGACAAAAGCAAAAAGAATGTTGAATATTTAATTGGGACTCCTTCAGCACTAATTATTGCTGTGAAACCATGCCGTAGTTTTTCACAAAGTACTGAAATTTTTTTCCCATTCTTCCGCAGTTTTTTTTTTCTTTCGGGTAAAAGAGAATGAAAGTTGGTGTATATAAATTGAAATTGTTAAAAGTTATGTAATTCATAAAAAATTAATTCATTCAAGATATAATTGTGATGCTACAGAAAGAAAAAAATTATGTATTTTTTGTCCTATAAGGATTCTTTAATCCATGTTTAATTTTCTATAATTATAGCCCTGCTTTCGTGTTTTATTTTCGAAACTAAAGGTAACTGTTTACAATTTAGAGGATATTTTTCTTAAAGTATTATTAAGAGATATATTGAATCAGACTAAATTTGTTCGAAATTGAGAGAATACGAACTAACCAAAATATACCCAACACCCCTAAATAAATGTGTATCCTTATTGAATTAATGAATAAATCTATATATATTTTCATACCTTCATCTCCTTTCTTGTTTACTTTCCATTCACCCGCTTCAAAAATAATAATTTCTCTCTCCGAAAATTCCGATAATTCTCATTGGCTGAGCTAGGCATATTCTCATATTGCGGAATTCTATTCTTCTATATATAAACGAACAGTTCTTACAATAAAAATGGCGTCGGTAGGAAACCTTATTTTGCCTGACGATGTGCCTGAGACAAAATAAAACACAACATCTGTTCTTATAACTATTGCAACAGACAAAGAATATTTACTGTTCGTAAACATTTCACAAAACAACTTCCACGAAAAAAAAAAGAAAACATAAACATATTCACATCTACGGTAAACTTCCATTCTTTTGTTCGTTCCACCTTCCGTGTTTACATGCTTTTTATTACGATAGTTACCGATTAAAAAATAAACATTTCGGCTATCTCAGCTACTGGATTTTCTCCCTGTGTATATTCTCTCTCTCCCTCTGTCTGTCTGTCTGTCTGTCTGTCTGTCTGTCTCTCTCTCTCTCTCTCTATATATATATATATATATATATATATATATATATATATATATATATATATATATATATATAATATCTGATATATCCACATTTTAAAATCGTAAGACTATTTTTATAGTTAACTAGATTTTACGTTTACTTTTTTACAACCACCTTATAATACAAAGATATAAACATACGTAAACATTTTTGCATCAATTTCCTTTTTTTATCGCATACTTTTGCAGATAACTAATTTCTTTAAGTTAGGATATACTTTTTGCACCAACCGTATCATACAAATATATAAAAATACGTAATCTTTTTGCGTCCATTGATTTTTTAGTTTTTTATCGCATTTCTTTGCTAATGTGATATTTTTCAATTTGTGCTTACGTACCTCAATTGACAGACTTTCCAGCGTGTTTGAAAGTTAGGGGCTTACCGATTTTATGGCCCAATTACCTACCCTATAGTTTCGGTGTAAATGTTATTAATTAGTGGACCGAATTCGGTGGAGTATTTGATTTGTATTTTTTAGGACTGAATCTTGGAATTGCGCACACGTTAACTTTTTTTTATGGTGAGGGTAAGTTTATACATTAGGTCCAACTCGACAATTTTCTTTAGATTGACGCATTTTATACGTTTCCCACAATGCTGATTACGAAAGTTTCATGCATATTTTGCGGAGATAAGAAATTATAGAGATATAAAGACCTGAATCATGCACTGGCTGCCAGGTTTGTACGCACGCGCGATGAACAATTTTTTTAATTTTTTATTTACAGCATTTGCGGTAGCTATGTTGACAACGATTATCACGGTTACATTTGGGAGAATTATTCCTCCCTCGACAAAAGTGTGGATTGTCTACTAAGAATAGCATGGGGATGTTGGGGGTGTCTATTCCGAATGCCGATCTTAAGAGGGGGAGGTTGGTGGTGTCTATTCCGAAAGCCGTTCTTTACATGACAATACTCAAAGAAGTCATAATTGTTTTGTTTTACATGTTAAAACAAGACGACATAAAACTGGCATTTAATTTACTAATATTGGTGGAAGAGATGAAAAGACCAGGAAGGCTTGAACAACAAATGAATATGTACGAGCCTTTTTCAAGTCTCACACAAAACACACATTCATATTTCAAGCTGTCATATACATACGCGCACACAAACATACGCGCCCACGTCCACACATGTACACATATTCACATTCGCGTACATACACTCACATTCACGTATATATACACACACGCTTACGTATACACATGTACTCACACACGCGAATACGAACACACACATGGACGACGTCACTTCCGCTTTCTAAGGAAATACACATGCGCAAAAGACACTCCAGAAGCGAGTATACAACATGGAGACAAGTTGTTTCTAATCCTCTTTTTAGGACCAACTCTCAACTAGAGAGGTTGGGCGAACAAGCCGCCGCCGTTTCGGCGTGCGCGCACGCGCACCTCACGCCCACTTCCTACTATGTATGGGGCACGAGCTAATGACTGTATGTATACATTCTCCCTCTTTCTCTCTCCATCTACTACTGGCCACTAAGAACACCTTCGCGTAGCTGACTACTAACTGATGACAACTCTAATATCCTCTTCCTTGCCTACACGCTGGATTCTCATTTCCACTACAACACTCACTTCAATTCCCACGCGCGAACAAACAATAATGACCCAAACTTGAGATGAAAACACATTTCCTTTTCTCGCTACAACACCAGTCCTGCAACGGACATTGGTTACATACGCGCGGACATGTTATAACTAAAATGTTCATTTCTTTCAACAGCAAATAAACGACGTTTATCTTATCCATTACTTGAGTCTTTGTTTCCTTCAATTCCCATTCGTTTCATTATTCTTTTGTAACGGGATTGGGGTATTTATATATCCTAGTCCCCTACAAATACAACTAGGATTGAAAGATGGAAATGGTTCTCTACCAAATTTAGTAGAAATTTATATTTTATTCAACACACACACACACACACACTCACACACACGCACACACACACACACACATATATATATATATATTTTCTGTAAAAGTCTGAGAATGCTACAGACGGCCAAGAAAAACGGCCAAGTAGCTGAAACAATAATGTAACTTAACAGAAAGATACGGTAATAAAAAATAAAACGTATATATATATATATATATATATATATATATATATATATATATATATAATCTTATAGTATTCCGAATTTTATTGAGTTTATATAATATCGAAAATTCTCTAACCGTTCATATACCAATAAATTTTAAGTCAGAATGAGATGACTTAAATTGTAAGCTTCAAAATTACCATCTTTTGTAATTGCACATTCATATATTGTTTCAACAAAATCAAGGCATCAAAGAATGGATTGATCGCAACAAATGGTGTATTTCATCGTTCGTTACAATTGTTTTGCTACCATTCGGACAAATTCAACCCCTATATCGTTCGAAAATTTTCACAAGAACAGCTTATCATCAGACGTTGTGGAAAAACACTTTTACAATGAACAATATGGAATCCATTTCCCTTTTAAGGAAAACTATGAGAAAAAAATTTACCTACATTTCTTCCTTCCAAGGTTTTTTGTTTCCTGTTTGTTAAAGATTTTTATGTTTACCTATTTTCGTATCTCTATTTAAAAAAAATCAATCGAATTATCATTTAACGTTGTCACCAATTACCTATGTTCACTTAATATATTTTACTAATATTTTTCTCTAATTTATTAAATTAAATTTCTTTATTTCTGTATTTTATTTATTTTTTTGTTCCGGACTAATCATGTACCTGCCACATTGCTTTGATTTTATGTTAGTTTCTTATCTAGAATATGTTCTGCCTATTTACAATTATATCGGTATACTCATTTGTGTAATTTCAAAAAGCGGTTGTTGTTTTAATTTATTCCATAAGGAGAATAGGGTTAATGTTACTCTTTATTTAATGCAAGCTCATTTTTCATTTAACATTTTGGATTTAAATTTTTTTGATTAATTCCTATTATATTGTTATGATTCATTTGCTAGTTAATCGTTACCGTTTAATTCTAGGCCAACCTGTTCAAATTATAAATTTTTTTGATTAATTCCTATTATATTGTTATGATTTATTTGCTAGTTAATCGTTACCGTTTAATTCTAGGCCAACCTGTTCAAATTATAAGTTTGTAATGCATATCTCTACCGGGATTCTGATTTATTTCCAAAGTTTTAACCTAAGTTTGCCACAAGGCCTAATTTTCTTAGGTTACAGATGGTTCTAATTTTTTTCTCATGTCAATTATTTCAATTCAGGATTTAAATTCTGAAAATACTTATCTAATAATAAACATCCTATTTATAAGTATTCTATTCATAAATATATTATTTAACTCCACTACGTTTTACTCCTATGAAAGTGGAGGGCCACCTTGGTTTTTATATTTAACAATTCAAAACAAAAATATTATTTAATAAGCTAGGATTTTTCAAGTTTTACTGATCTAAAAATAGTATCTCCATTATTTATTACTAATATTGTGTTTCTAGTGTTGAATTTATATTGCTAATCCTTGTTAAGTTGTTTTATTGATCTGAAATAAGTATCTATTAGTCCACCATCTTCATTTCTAATATTGTGTTTCTAGTGTTGAAACTATATTGCTAATCTTTGTTAAGCTGTTTTATTAATCTCATAGTTTTCCTTAAAAGGAAAGTGGATTCCATATTGTCCATATTGTTCCGGTGCCAAATACTATGCTTTTAAGTGGTGTCTTTTTTATTTTATATATATATATATATATATATATATATATATATATATATATATATATATATATATATGTGTGTATGTGTGTGTGTGTGTGTGTGTGTTTGTGTGTGTGTGTTAATTTAATTTAAATTAAATTAATGTATGCTTCTAATCAGGTTTTAGTCGAGACAATATATACTTAGATTTATGTAAACAGTTTTGAATTACTTCCTGACGTTTACTTTATTTAATGCGGATTATTATTCTCATCTTTCTTAGTTGTTGTTTCACGACGTTACTTGGCGAAAACGTGGTGAGACGACAATAACTATGGATGGCAGTAATTGCTGAGCATGCAGTTAGGAAATTCGCAGTTCCTATCCCGTCGCGATTACCATCTAACGAAGGTCAGAGGAATACTTGGCCGAAACGTTGTGAAACAACAACTAAGAAAGATGAGGATAATAGTCCGCAATAATAAAATAATAAATAATACTAATCTCAACAATGAATTCCAATTAAAATAATATATACACCTGGCATTTGTTAAGAAGGTTTACTTCTACTTTAGATATTATTATATGATACGATTCAAGATTGCATTTGTTAAGAAGGTTTTCTTTAGATATTAGCTATTTGAAATTGCTAAGGTTACATCGGCCAGACGTGTTTGGTGAGTATTTACTAGCACTACTCAATATCGACCATTTCAATTTGTATTCAATTTTTTTTCCTTAATTCCCTAATCCAATTTACTAATTATGTGTTTTCTACTTATTGTTATCATGTGGTATTTTAATGGATGCTGTATGATTATTAAATCTTTCTTTAAAGCGGCATCCTGTATATATATAGATGCTGTATGACTATAAAATATATCTTTAAACCTACAACCTGTGGATTCAATATATGTTCTGGTTCTATTATTATCTATTACTTCACATTTATATACTATATTGGAAATGAGGCATTTACCTTCTAACGGACATTCATCAATATTCCTGCAGTTGTAAAGTAATTCTCTTCAATGTTTTGATTATTTAATTAACTTTCGTTGTTCGTCTCTTTGTCTATTTTTGCACTGTTAGAACTTATTATAGTTTTCACTAAGTTAGTCGTAGTTGAAAAGGATAATTTAACATTATTGCAGTTTATAATTTTACTTAGATTAGTTTCATTAGGAAAATTTTTATCAATAAATTGAAAAATATCTTCGTCAAATTATTTTTCATGTGTGCACTGTAAGGTAAACAATTATGGTACTGGATTATACAGCGAACTTATAAATTTCAACTAAATAAAATTATAAGTTTAGAATTAAGTAATACTAAGAATTATAATTCATGTAATAATCAATTTGAGTATAACAGTTAAGAAAGTTTAGTTATGTATAGTTTTAAACGCAGATTAATTAATGATTTAATGCAATGGGGAAAAAGTTTTTAATTTCGTATATGCAAACACGTGTAATAGATTGTAATTATGTACGCTGTTTGGGTAAATATGTATGCATTAGGTTGACAACAACATGTGGTAATAATTAATAATTCTGGCAGAATACACCTATATTAATAGAATTTGTTAGTACGAATAGATGGGTCTTAGTGACTTTTTTCTAAATTCAAAATGGCGTAATGTAAACATACTATAAGATATTTACATCTTCTCTTCCAATTTTCGGATTTTAATCATCTCAAAACGCACCTCATCTACTTTTTATGCATTGATTGTTGCTATTTCTTCTGATGAGTTAAGGGGAAAATAGATTCACTGATTGATATTAATTAAGTGATTGATTTTGTGCTACGAAACAGATACAGTCAAGAATTGTAAATGTCAACTGAATTAAAGGAATAAAATTGTAAGATGGTCAACATCATGAACTTTGGAATATAGACTTTTGTCATTCATTCATCATATTGCTCTGTAATTACTTGAGCTTCCTAAATAAGGATTGGTATATATTATAAGCAAATACAGTATATTTCCATAGAAATCTCTATATATATAAATTCGTATTCCGGTCTGTTTCTTTGTTTGTCCACAAGTTGATTAATATATACAAAAATCAATTAGTTTATCTTATTCATTCCTATATATACTATGATTATTGCAAAATATAAGATTAAAGACGTGACGTCATTTGCATATTACATTAAGGAAAATCGGCTTTATTAAATAGCGGTGTATTAGTTATTGTTTATAGTGAAGGAATTATTTGAAGTGTTTTATTTAAGTTTATTATTTAAATTTGATTTATATTGGTAACATGTTTAATTTTATTTATTTTACCGACATCGATTTTTTTATGAATTGGTTTGAGTTATTTCCCTTGGGCACGAACGTTGTTCTTTTTTGTTGTTGTTTTCTTTTTCGGCGGATATTAACACTAAAAACTTTCAAGCATTATTTTTGGAATAAGTTTAAATAAAATAATTTCCGTGATTTCGCAATTAACGTTGTGGTCCAGTGAATTTTTATTTTAAAATAAACAAACAATTCAATTCAACTACGATTCTTTTTTTTTTTTTTTAAACAAAAACAAGGAAATTTCATTTACGTTTTTTTACCAGTTTTTTTTTCTTCACATTTTTTTTTGTTGTTTTTGACATCGTAACTAACTTTTTTTTTCTTTTAATAACGCAATGTCATAACTCGTCATTTTTATAACATAAACATTCGGTTAACACAAATTCTACTTTGGTATTTTTGAAACAGAATTATTTACAGTTCGATTTCGTTGCAACAGACCGTAAAGACATATCTTTCTAGACTGAGGTAGCATAAAAGAAATTCGACTAAACTGGAATATAGTCATAAAAAAGTGCTCAATATCCGGAGAATAACTTCTCTTCGTATCCCTTCTGCCGAAATATCTGATGGAGAGTTTCTTTTTTTCCGGGAGGGAGAATTACATTCTCGTGTTTTCATTCGGTCTTTTGTTTTTGAAATTTTTGAAATTTGTTATGGAGTTGACATATAATAATGAAAAATTGCTCAATATTTTTAGTATAGCAGGTGTGGCCAAACCGAACTTCATGTCGACCCTGGCAACGCTGGGTATCCATGCTAGTGTATATATATATATATATATATATATATATATATATATATATATATATATATATATATATATATATATATCAGTGGCGACTCTAGCTAGCCTATTACTGCTACTCGTGAACCCCTCTGCTCTCTTTCAACTTCAGTTCCCAACCCGTGGTCTGTGGACCCAAAGTAAGTCATCATAATTGCTATTGCCTGATCCTCCATTGTATAGCACAGATTGACTAACGTACCTTGCATGGTATCTTTTTTTTGTAAACAATCAAGATACTATATAATTTGTAGTCTTGTTAATACAGTAGATAAGATAATTTTTCCCCCTTTCAAAAGTATAGAACAAAAGAGAAGATGTTCATTACTATGACAAGAAAAATATGTTTATTAGAATAAAGAAATTGATGACAATGCCAACTAACCAGGTTAGCAATTAAGTCCACAACTCTTCAGGTCATTTGTCTCATGGAATTATAAAATAATTAAATGATTGATTTTTTATTATAACTTCACAATCGTTTTTTTTTTTTTATTAGTAATGGTTTATTCGTGAATTTTGAATCGTAGAAATCTACGAAAAATACGGGTTCTATGTCATTTTATATTAATAGTAAGAAAACCCCTCAAACCTCGGAACCGTCATAGAATTCCGTAGTAGTACGTAAATATTTTTGTAATTTTTCTTCATAAAGATTCTGTATGTAACTTCTTTTTTGCTGCATCATTTCACAGCTGGTGTTCGTCAATAAATGCCTTTGAATGGGCGTGTCTGCAGGTCAAGCGCGTTTTTGGGAAGGTCATCTCATTTGAGCATAAACTCCAGGCGTCTTGGTTTGGCCGCAAATTTTTTTATTGCCTTATTGTGCAATTCATTTCTTTTCTCTAAGTCTTTAAGCATTTATTTCTCAATTGAAATTCGGGCTAAAGACGAAAGTCGATCCTCAGCCATAGTGCATCTATGATCGTATTCTGTCCAAGGTTGAGAAACTTCTTTCATTTGAAACTGAAGTAGCAGAAATGGTAAGGAAAAGTTGTATCAGTCTCAGTTTCAGACATTGCAGACAAAAAACCGAGTTCATGAAGCATCTCCAAAATAGTTTTACTTGAGGTACATTTTTTGAAATCATTGTCAGAATACAAATACCTGAGCTCACTTATCAAGGACTTTAGATAAAGATACAGATCTTGATTTATAAAACCCTCTGGTAGCAGACAAAGATGGGATGCTGAGTTCAAATTTTCAGAACACACTCTTCCGTTTCGTACTAGATGATGTGAATTTACTAAAGCTGTGTAAATGTGAAAAAAGTATTTTAACGCCATCAACTTTTCCGTACTTTTACTCAAAACTAAATTAAGTTTATCGGCATAACAATATATGAAACAATATATGAAAATCGGCGTGTTTAAATCCCTTCGCTCTCAATTTAATTTGCACTCCGTTCCGTTCACCTGCCATCACGGCTGCTTCATCATAAGTTTGGCAAACCAATTTGGATTTTGGATCATCGAAGGAATTTAAAGAATTCTCGATTACATCAGCTAATCTTGTGGCACTTTTGTCATCGCTCACGTCATGAAATCCAAGGAATCGTTCAATAATTTTGCATCCATTCACATTGACTGAGTTATTGGTCGTACCGGGCACTAGTGGCACTAGTCCTATCTCCGCCCTATATATATATATATATATATATATATATATATATATATATATATATATATATATATATATATATATATATACTCATGAGCAAAAAAAGCAGGCCAAGGGTGAAAGAAAGAAGAAATCAATTTTTCATTATTTTTCCATTAATTTTTGTTAATTTTAACTGAAAATTTCTATTTTGCAGATCATTATTATTATAGCATATAATAATAAGTGGAAAAATGAATCCTAAAAATGGTAATACCACATCTTGATGAGGATATAAAAAAAACTAATTGCAGGATTCAGGCAGTCCAAAATGACTTACAAGCAGATTTTTAATATTTTAAGAAAAGAAAATGTGAAAACATCCCTTTCTGCAGTGAAGCAAATTGATCAAAGGTTCGAGTCGAATGCTTGGTAAAAAAGGAAATCTGAATATGGTCGTCCTAGGACATCCACTTTGAAGTACGACCACAGACTTAAATTAACTAGTTTGAAGGATCGAAAGAAAACTTATGCTGACCATAGAAAAGAATTCAAAACAAGGGCTGGAAATTCTCTTTCTAGATATACAATATCTAGATGAATGAAAGAAATGGGATTTTCTTCTAAAAGGTGTGCACAGAAGCCATTTTTATCTAAGAAGAACATCCATGATAGAAAGAGATTTTTCTCATATTATGGCAAAAAATATGCATACTGGTTCAGGAATGTTTTCTGGTAAGATGAATCAAGATTTTGTCTTGTTATTGATGCTCCCGATGCTCCTGAATGGTGCAATCGAAGAACTGGAGAAAGATTTTTACCAAGTTGCATAAAAACGACAGTTAAACACAGGAATAGAGAGATAATGGTATGAGAACTTTTACTGCAGATTTGGGGAACTTATTAGATGTGAGAAGTCAATCAATGCAAAGGAATACATTCGAATATTAGAAACAGGACTGTTACTAAGTATCCAGAAGCTGGGAATATCCCAGAACATTATTTTTCAACATGATAATGCCCCTGCACACACTGCTTAAGTCACAAAAAATGATTTTCTGATAATTCAATTGATCTAATGTTTTGGCCAGGTCAAAACCCCGATTTAAACCCAATTGAGAATATTTGGCCCATAATATCTCGTGCATTGGCTGGAATAACTTTTTCAAACAATGACAAACTGTGGGAAGCTGTGCAAAGCGAATGGAATAGTATCTCCTCTTCACGGAGTTCCGCTTTGGTTGAGAGAATGTCTAAAAGGATTGATCTTTTAAAGAAATCAAAAGAAAATTCGATTCTATACTAAGTATTTATTAAAGTAAATGTTTTGTTCTGTGTTATTAGTCTCGTTTAAGTTTCCTTGTTCAATTGTTCGTTGTTCAATATAGCTTTAAGTGCAATAAAATGTTTAAAATTTGTTTGGCCCATTTTTTTGCTCACGACTGTATATATATATATATATATATATATATATATATATATATATATATATATATATAATATTCCGAATTTTACTGCGTTTATATAATTGAAAATTCAGTAATCGTTCATATACCAAAAAGCTTTAAGCCAAAAAGAGATAACTTAAACTGTAATCAACAAAATTCTCATATTTTTATATTCATATATTGTTTTAACAACAACCAAGACATCAATGAAATACACTATTTGTTGCTATCAATCCATTCCTTGATATCTTGGTTGTTGTTAAAAATATAGCTGAAATTGAAGACCCTCTGTGTAAAGTCATAGTGACATTGTTTGGTGGCAAACCTGGAGACCATCTATTTGCAATGAGGTAAAAGTTTGTTCAGCCAACATGAGTAAACTACTAGAGTTCATATCAAATAAGGAAGTATTCAACCACCTCAGCAGAAATACCTTCCTTAGTGACATGCAATATGGTTTCCGTTCTGCTAGATCTACTGCAGATGTGCTAATGGTTCTATCTCATAGGATTAGTGAACCTCTTGACAAAGGCTTACTCTCTAGCGCCATTGCTCTTGACATGTGATAGGGTATGGCATAAAGGTCTACTTCACAAGATGTCCAGATACGGTATAGCTGGAAATGTCTTCTCAGTTATCAAATCATTTCTCTCTGATAGGCTCATAAGAGTAGTGGTTGATGGGCAGAAATCAGATGTTCACAGTATTAACGCTGGAGTCTCTCAGTGGTCTATCCTAAGCCCAACTCTCTTCCTGATCTACAACAATGATCTCACAAAACACATACTTAGATCATTCGATGACAGATGACACTACTATCTATGGCAACACATCAAAGGCGGTAAATGACCAAGTTCTCTCTGATTCTCTCTCCTCATATCTTGAGCGTGTGGTACAATGGGGGAAGAGGTGGCTAGTTACTTTTAATGCATCTAAAACCAAGCTCCTATCTTTACATTATCAACGCTCTGATCCCCATCTGGAATCAATTGAAATGGGGGGGGGCTCTCGTCTCGAAGAAGCTTCATGTTTTGAAAAGCTTCTGGGCTTGCCCATTACTCTTGATCTGAAATGGAACACGTACATCAAATCTGTTTAAGAATGGTGAGATCTGTACCACTCCAGCAGATATTTCACTGCTGATGCAATTCTCTATCTATATAAAAGTCAAGTACGTCCAGAGATGGAGTATTGTTACCACATCTGGGCAGGAGCTGCTAGAAGCAGCTTATTCTGCCTTGACACAGTACAAAATAGACTTCGTAACTTAGTGGGATATGCCCTTTTCTTTTCCCTGCAACATCTTTTCACAGAAAGGATGTCGCGAATCTGTCTTTGTTTTTTCGTTACTTCCACGGCAAGTGTTCGTCTGAGCTCCAATCTCTGGTTCCGCTCCCCAATCTTTCTCGAAAAACACCCGTCTAGCTGAAACTACTGCCAATAACTTTCCCCACTCTTTAACTGTGCCTAAATCAAAACGTAGATTCCATGAACAAAGATTCTTTCTTAGAACTGCACAGCTGTGGAACTCTGTTCTGTTTGGCTGCTTCCCAACTGACAACAACTTCAAGTCCAACATAAACAAATTCTTGATGAACCGCCCCCTTAAGTAATCCAATCTACCAAATTTCCATTAATAACGACTACTACATTATACTATTGATTACTGTACACTCAATAAATAACCCTTATCCTCGAGTGGCCTCAGGGTCTTGATAAGTGGTGACTCCTATGTAAAAAAAAATGAACGATTGCCACCGATCTCCTCTGCAACGAAGTATCATGCCTTTCGGAGTTACCTCCAAGTGATGCTTTGGATGGATAATGGCGAAGCCAGGGACACTACTGAGTGGGAATGGCAATAACAGTCAAGTTCCAGTGATGATGGACACTTCACCTGCGCCAGAAATACTTCCGAAAATAATTCACTGTAACTGTTCTGGTGGTTACATTATATGCAGTGCAGGGCTTATCTGTTCACGGGTATGCTGACTATGTCAAAAAGAGCATTGTGACAATATGAGTGAGGAAGCAGTGTCTGACGATGAAAACAGTGACTATTGGACTAACACGGTTATTCAGTGATTAGATGCGTCTTAAAATGCACTGTGTATTCTATAATCTTTAGAAATGTATATGTATGTCATGACGTCATTGATGACGTCATCGATGTCGTTCATGACCTCGCATGTCGATGTAGTTAATATAAGACTTTGTATAAAAATGTAATATCAAAATATATAGTATAGAAATGCAAGCTCTTCTGTAAATAACAGCTACGGTTTTGAAATATGGAAATGTTGGTTATTTTTAATGCGATGATGTCATCCTTTTATGACGTCGTAGTTAGGACCTTTGTAGTGACCATATAATAGTACCTATTTACTATGCCTCCCCACGGGACAGAGTTAGACACGCTCTAATTTAATCTATTAGAGTGATGTTTATTAGGGTTAGCTTGTCTTAACGCTCTGAATTACTTTGCTAATAATTGATGTCGTTTTGCTTAGAAATAATCTTGTCTCGTTTGTATTATTGGCAATATTCGGACTACGCGAAACTACATTTGGTTCCAGTCACTCGAAGGGAGGGATAGTTCGAGATAAAGAGATATAGAGAGTGGGAGGGAGAGGGAACGAGAGAGAAATAAGCCGTGTTACAGTATTATTTAGCTCAATCACGCGTTGTAAGTGTTAATTCAAAACCGATTAAAGCGACAAATAAATTAAAAGTTATTCGTTTTCACCTAAACTCCAGTATTGCTGATTTAAACTGCTTGGAATACATTGCAGAGAAGTAAAAACAACAATAACAACAAAAACAAAACATAAAATTAAATAAAGGTTACCAATACTAATAAAGGTTGCTTTTCTACCTACATTGCTCATTATTTTTTAGTAATTATTTATATAGAAACATTTGCACAGCAATTTGAATTTAAATCGCTGTGAATGTATTCAAACGCTCCTTTGGAAAAGAAATATGTAAAGTGGTGGTTATGCACTAACGTTACCATGCTAATTTGTAAATAGTTTTTGCATGTTAAATTAACGTTATCATGCTAATTTGTAAATAGTTTTTACATGTTAAATTAAAGTTATAATGCTAATTTGCAAATAGTTTTTGCATGTTAAATTAAAGTTATCATGCTAATTTGTAAATAGTTTTTACATGTTAAATTAAAGTTATCATGCTAATTTGTAAATAGTTTTTATATGTTAAATTAAATTTATCATGCTAATTTGTAAATAGTTTTTGCATGTTAAATTAAAGTTATCATGCTAATTTGTAAATAGTTTTTACATGTTAAATTAAAGTTATCATGCTAATTTGTAAATAGTTTTTACATGTTAAATTAAAGTTATCATGCTAATTTGTAAATAGTTTTTACATGTTAAATCAAAGTTATCATGCTAATTTGTAAATAGTTTTTACATGTTAAATTAAAGTTATCATGCTAATTTGTAAATAGTTTTTACATGTTAAATTAAAGTTATCATGCTAATTTGTAAATAGTTTTTACATGTTAAATTAAAGTTATCATGCTAATTTGTAAATAGTTTTTGCATGTTAAATTAAAGTTATCATGCTAATTTGTAAATAGTTTTTACATGTTAAATTAAAGTTATCATGCTAATTTGTAAATAGTTTTACATGTTAAATTAAAGTTATCATGCGAATTTGTACATAGTTTTTGCATGTTAAATTAAAGTTATGCTAATTTGTAAATAGTTTTTACATGTTAAATTAAAGTTATCATGCTAATTTGTACATAGTTTTTGCATGTTAAATTAAAGTTATCATGCTAATTTGTAAATAGTTTTTACATGTTAAATTAAAGTTATCATGCTAATTTGTAAATAGTTTTTACATGTTAAATTAAAGTTATCATGCTAATTTGTAAATAGTTTTTACATGTTAAATTAAAGTTATCATGCTAATTTGTAAATAGTTTTTACATGTTAAATTAAAGTTATCATGCTAATTTGTAAATAGTTTTTACATGTTAAATTAAAGTTATCATGCTAATTTGTAAATAGTTTTTACATGTTAAATTAAAGTTATCATGCGAATTTGTACATAGTTTTTGCATGTTAAATTAAAGTTATGCTAATTTGTAAATAGTTTTTACATGTTAAATTAAAGTTATCATGCTAATTTGTACATAGTTTTTGCATGTTAAATTAAAGTTATCATGCTAATTTGTAAATAGTTTTTACATGTTAAATTAAAGTTATCATGCTAATTTGTAAATAGTTTTTACATGTTTAATTAAAGTTATCATGCTAATTTGTAAATAGTTTTTACATGTTAAATTAAAGTTATCATGCTAATTTGTAAATAGTTTTTACATGTTAAATTAAAGTTATCATGCTAATTTGTACATAGTTTTTGCATGTTAAATTAAAGTTATCATGCTAATTTGTAAATAGTTTTTACATGTTAAATTAAAGTTATCATGCTAATTTGTAAATAGTTTTTACATGTTAAATTAAAGTTATCATGCTAATTTGTAAATAGTTTTTACATGTTAAATTAAAGTTATCATGCTAATTTGTAAATAGTTTTTACATGTTAAATTAAAGTTATCATGCTAATTTGTAAATAGTTTTTACATGTTAAATCAAAGTTATCATGCTAATTTGTAAATAGTTTTTACATGTTAAATTAAAGTTATCATGCTAATTTGTAAATAGTTTTTACATGTTAAATTAAAGTTATCATGCTAATTTGTAAATAGTTTTTACGTGTTAAATTAAAGTTATCATGCTAATTTGTAAATAGTTTTTACATGTTAAATTAAAGTTATCATGCTAATTTGTAAATAGTTTTTACATGTTAAATTAAAGTTACCATGCTAATCTGTAAATAGTTTTTACATGTTAAATTAAAGTTATCATGCTCATTTGTAAATAGTTTTTACATGTTAAATTAAAGTTATCATGCTAATTTGTAAATAGTTTTTACATGTTAAATTAAAGTTTTACAATAAATAAAATTGTTAGGTGAACGTACAGAATAGATACAAAACAAATTAAAGTTATCATGCTAATTTGTAAATAGTTTTTACATGTTAAATTAAAGTTTTACAATAAATAAAATTGTTAGGTGAACGTACAGAATAGTTACAAAACAAATTAAAGTTATCATGCTAATTTGTAAATAGTTTTTACATGTTAAATTAAAGTTTTACAATAAATAAAATTGTTAGGTGAACGTACAGAATAGTTACAAAACAAATTAAAGTTATCATGCTAATTTGTAAATAGTTTTTACATGTTAAATCAAAGTTATCATGCTAATTTGTAAATAGTTTTTACATGTTAAATTAAAGTTATCATGCTAATTTGTAAATAGTTTTTACATGTTAAATTAAAGTTATCATGCTAATTTGTAAATAGTTTTTACATGTTAAATCAAAGTTATCATGCTAATTTGTAAATAGTTTTTACATGTTAAATTAAAGTTATCATGCTAATTTGTAAATAGTTTTTACATGTTAAATTAAAGTTATCATGCTAATTTGTAAATAGTTTTTACGTGTTAAATTAAAGTTATCATGCTAATTTGTAAATAGTTTTTACATGTTAAATTAAAGTTATCATGCTAATTTGTAAATAGTTTTTACATGTTAAATTAAAGTTACCATGCTAATCTGTAAATAGTTTTTACATGTTAAATTAAAGTTATCATGCTAATTTGTAAATAGTTTTTACATGTTAAATTAAAGTTATCATGCTAATTTGTAAATAGTTTTTACATGTTAAATTAAAGTTTTACAATAAATAAAATTGTTAGGTGAACGTACAGAATAGTTACAAAACACCTGGCAGTTCGGTAACATAAGTGCACGCAACTGAATATACCATGCTTTTTTCTTACAATTTTAAATCATTGTGAATTTATTTAAGCGGTCCTTTATCTCACTAAGTCAATCCCCATCTCCAAAAATATAATAAATGATTATATATTTTTTTGTAGGAAGGAAAGGACTTAGCGAGATAAAGGACCGTTTGAATAAATTCACAATGATTTAACTTTGTAATCGGAACAACAAAATATTTTCAGTTGCGTCATAACTATTCTGTACTTTCATCTAATAATTCAATATACGCAAATAAATTGCAAAACTTGAATTTTTTGTTGTTAAAACCGCACGAATTTATTTACTTATAAAACTCCTTAGGATATATTGCAAAGTCAAAAATAAAAATTAAAACAAAAACAATAAATAAATAATATCTTTTTGTTTATTTAATTGTTAGGTGAAAGATTAGTTACTGCCAGTTCGATAACATAAGTGCACGCAACTGAAAATAACATAATTTTTTTTTAAATTACAAATATAAATCATTGTGAATTTATTCAAACTGTCCTTCAATTATATAATTGAAAACTGATCCACAACGATAAAAGTCATAACAAACATTTTTTTTTCAATTTTACTTTTTTTTCCTGAAAGTTAAGTTTATAACCGATGTGATTGACGTGACAAAAGAAAAATAGATGCATGCAAATTGTGGAATTTACAGGGGGAGAACTTTCATAAACGTCCACCGAATCTCTTAATGAAAGAGAGTTGTAGTACATCAAAGTGGCACTAACCTATATATATATATATATATATATATATATATATATATATATATATATATATATTACAATTTCGAAATCATAAAAACTATTTATTTTTATGTAAAACACATTTGTACACTCTAAGCCTGACTTACGTCCAAATAAATTATCATTTGCATTACTTTTAATTCAATTTGTATCTGACTACATTTTGTTTTTACTTTCTTCGTCTGTCAAATAATGTACGCCGCTAAAGTAAAAAGATTCCACATAAGGTACTTTTTTTTTTTACCTTAGTACCAACTAGAATATTTCCTTTAAACTGGCAACTACTATAGGTTTTAGACTATGCTGAATAAGACAATCTATTTTAACTTTGGTGGAAACAAGTAGTTTTCAAGATATAATGATATGCATTCTGCACTGTAATTCACTGTTCTACGCATGCGCGATAAAAAGTGTACTTCTCTCCGCACGACACTGCCATCTACCCCCAATTGTTTTTATATAGTCTTTGTGAGTGGGTATGCTGACAACATATATCAACGTTGAACTTGAGGAAAATACTTGGACAGTCCCACCCCTCATAAAATGGGGTGTCTTCCGAAACCCGTTCTTGACATTAGGACGTTCGGAATTGGCATAGTTTCTGTCGTCAATTCGACCTGAAATTTATTGATCGAATCTTGCCATAATAATGGGCACACTATACCATTTGAGGAAGCCACCCGCCCGAAATCTAGTGTTGCTTTCGCCAATGTTCTACAAAACGAGAGTTATTGGTGAATTAATGACAAATAGAGAAAAAAGTGCGCGTGAGCTTATTTTATATTTTTGATGCGGACCCAGAATTATGGCTAGAAAAGGACAACTTGGAACGTGGTGTCGACTTTAAAGATATATTGAAAAAGAACAAAGTTACCGAGAAAAGTAGTGACGTAAGCAAGACTTACTTGCCAGCTGAACATCAGTAGAGAATCACATTCCCCCAACAATACTTAGCTTTCGATTAAAATAGTATTTGGAAGAGTCCATTAGTAGGTAGGTAACGGTCCTATAACACTATCTTCCAAGAGTTTTTTTTCCCCTGAAGTTTCAGGAGAAACCTGGGGTATGTCGAGGTTAAAATTCTCGATTATAATATCAATTAGCTCTTCGCACTTTTGTGTTGGTGAAACAGTCAAGTCATTAAGTCATTTTCTCAACTGAGACGGCGGTTATGTATGTTCTTGGGGCATTTCATAATGTAAACAAGTTGTCCCACATTTTGTGCCCACTTCCCAAAACGTTATACAATTCTTGTAACTTTTGAATAACATCTTTTCGCCACAATCGTAACCTTTTTAGAAAGAGCGACTGCTTTTAAATCTTGCTTGTCTCAGAATGAGTTTGTCAAACACTGATTTTATTTTTCTTGTGAACATAGTTTGTGCGGACGAGCGTCCCAAAGGTGTATTTGGGTTAGGAGTTATTCTATACACTTGTAGAAACTGTTGTAGCGCCATATCTGTTAGCGTGCCTTGCGTTTTTGTCAGAGCCCTCTTCAATGCGTTCACGAATCTCTCGGTCTGGCCATTTGACCTATGATGTTACTGCGGGGTCATGATGTGATTCACTTGATACGTATCGCAGAATTGCTTGAATTCACTAGACGTGTACTGCGGTCTATTATCCGTAGCTACACAATCAACCAAAGCGTGCAAATAGTTCGTATAGTACAACTTGTGGCAGGTATTTTACATTTTCGGGGTTCCGGCCATTAAGGACCTGTGAAGTCGACGTAAATCTTTTGGTAGGGTTGGTCTGTTTTTGGTTATGGTTTGCACGTAGTTGTTGGCGCTTTTGCTTCGAGTGCGCATTCTTTACATGCATTAATCATATCTGATATGTCTTTGTTCATGTTCGGCCAATAGATGTTTATAACATGAGGCTTTTAGTGCGTTTTTTCCAAAATGTCCCATGTGAAAATCTCACAGGAGTTTTTCTGCAAACTACTCAGTATCATCACTCTATCGTTATATAAAATACATCATCACAAAGTGAAAAAAAACTCCGGCATATTAGGGTCTTTATTATAAATGTTATTCTTTGTGGTCTGGACAAAGTCATCCCTCATAGCTTCCCTTTTTTATGTTTGCAAGTGTGACTGGGAGTTCTCTTATAGTATCCGCGATCATAGTCTTTATTTCACAGTTAGATTTTTATGTTGCGATGACCGAATCCTCGAATACTTCCGAATGTTTTTCGGAACAAGTCTGGATAACACGTGGGCATAACAGATGCTTTTAGAGGACAGATATTCAATTTTGAAATTGTAGATTAATAGTCTTGTACCCAACTTAAAAATCTAAGAGCGATATATACAGGTATATACAAGTAGACCTTTTCTTATCCGAATATTGACAACAGGGTTTTGTGATCCACCTGTGATGTAAATGGTCTGTAAATCTGTGGAACTTGGTCACAGCAAAAATTATGCCCAATGTCTTCTTTTCGATTTGTGAGTAATGCTTCTCCGCAGGTGGTAATTATCGTGAAGCATGCGCAAAGGCTTTCAGTTTCCTGCTTGTGTGGAATTTTACACGGTTCGATGCCATAAAAGCTGGCATTGCTTGTTACAATTATCTCAAACCTCGGATCATAATAAATGAGAGATCAGACGTGTTTTTTTATTTTTTCGAATGCAGCTTGGCATTCTAGTGCCAAACTCCAGGTTTTATCTTCCTTAAGAAGTTCATGGGGGGGGGGCTTAAATTACGCATATTTTTAATAAATATTTCGTAGAAACTTGCCAAACTAAGGAAACTTTGCAGAACCTGGACGTTGTCTGGGGCCGGCATATCTTTGACTGCAGTAGCCTTGTCAGGATCCGATCGTCGACCGTCTTTATTAATTATATGCCCTTAGTTCTGATAGAAAAAATTACATTATGCTTCTTTTATTTTAAAGTCCTAATCTTTGGAGTTTTTCCAAATACGCACATAATATGCTCTCTCAAAGAATTGCTGGCAATTAGTATGTGGTCAAGAAAACCCGTTGCGAAGTCAAAGTCGACCAACATGACGTCCATGACCTGCGTAAATATGACAAATATAATCTTGACCTAAAAAGCCAGACTACTGAACTTATAAAGGCATCTGTGCGCTTTTATGCATAGTAGCTTTGAACTATTTTCTTCCAATCGCTTGAAAATATTTCTATTTTTGAAAAGATTTTGCCACCATTGGCTTGGGAGGAGTAGTGGTGTTTTTTAGGATCTGGTTCAATCCCATTGAAAAATCGACACAAACCTTGATCTGATTAGATTTCTTCTTCATATAGCCTGTTGGCGCAGCCCATTCATTGAAATCTAGATTCAAACTCTCAACCTCCAGTTTACCAGCAGAGGAAAAGACAGCAAAAGAATCTAACCCGGATCTCGGTTACCCCCCCCCCCCCTGCGAGTACTTGGCTCTCGATTAATATAGTATTTGGAATAGTCCATTAATAGGTAGGTAATGGTCCCATAACAATATTATACCACTTCCCGTGACCGATTAGGACACGACCACTACAACTATTGTCTCACTTAGATTACGTTTTAAAATTCATAAACTCTAATATAATTGTTAATTGTTTTTCCAAATGTAATATATTACGGATTACTGTTATTTTATCTAATTTTTAGTGTATAGTTGGAAATATCTAACTTTATATAAAGAGATATAAATAAACAGAGAAATGTGAACAGATCTACCTATTTGTAGTGTTTTTATATACTAGAATACAACATGTGCGCAGCTACAAAACTCACCACAAATATCAACACGCAGCTACAAAACTCACCACAAATATCAACACGTGTATAACCATAACATGCATAAAGAGCTACTATTTGGGGCCATGCCTAGGAAAGATTAACAATATATTGGTTTACGTTACATTAAAACTTCTGCGATATCAGTAGAGTCAGAGAAACAGGTAGCAAGAAGAGAATTCCAAAGTTTAGCTGTTCGAGGTAAGAAGCTATTTGAGTAGGAAGCTTTCTTGCATTTAAGTTGATTATGTTGATTATGTTGTTAAGCGTGTTGGAGAGGGCACAAGTGAAATTAGTACATCAGATCATATTTCATTAAAATACTTGTAAAACAGGCACAGAGATGCAACATTACGGCGATGGGACAGCGTTTGGAGCTTAGTTGACAAAGTGGGACATATTACATTGAAGATTCTTTTTTGAACCCTATCCAAGAGGGAGAAACTAGCAGTAGATGCACCACCCCAGATGTAGCAACAATATTCCATCCATGGACGAATGGTGGTTTTGTCGAGGTACAGGATACTCTTAGGTGTCTTCTAGCACGATAGATGGAATCCACCTTTTTTGCAGCAATCTTCGCAATGTCCTCGATGTATGTTCCAATTCATATTGCCCGTGAATGTTAAGTCGAGGAGTTTGAAGGAAGAATTCTTAGTTAAGGTGTTATTTGTCATGGATATCGGTGGTTGAAGAGACGTCTCATAATTGTTAAAAAAGAGTAGATTAGTCTTATTAGCATCTATTTACGGACGAATTTAAAATACGGTTTAGAGGCCATTTTCTAACGATTCCGCTATTGCCTTGGAAATTTTGTATACCCGTTCTTCCTTCATGCATGTTATAGAGCGTTGTACTATAAGCATATATACCCATCTCGGGCACAATATTATCATCAAGGAGGTCGTTAATTAATATCAGGAATAATACTTGTCCAATGATCGACCCCTAAAGCACTCTCGCATTAATGTTATGCTGCTTGGATGTACGTCCATCAATGACAACCTGCATGGTCTTATTGTCTAAGAAGGATCTAATTATATTTACTATACATCCAGTTATACTGCACGATTTAATTTTCATTAGCAGCCCTCTGTCAAAGGCCTTCGATATATCAAGGGCTACATTTCTGGCTTCGTCCGCCTTATCCAGCGCATGGTATATGCGTTCAGAGATAACTGTTAAAATATATGCAGTAGAACGACCTTGTCTATATCCAAACTGTTTGTCAGAGAAAAGATTAGCTTTTGCGAAGTGGTAGACAAATTCTTTATATATATATATATATATATATATATATATATATATATATATATATATATATATGTATATGTATGTGTGTGTGTGTGTGTGTGTGTGTGTGTGTACATATACTGTATGCTGGTATAGATATATTGTATACAGTTGCCTCGAATATATTAACAGAAAATTTTATTTTTATCGACAACGCCTAAACTACTTAACATCATCTTGCAAATTCCAACTTCATATTACACACATTATTCGCCTCTTCTTCCAACGATTCTAATATTATCAGTACTCACTGACTACCCTTCAACCCTTCATCCTAATTTTCCATCTATCAATCTTTGTTTTCTCTACCTACATACCCCTACTCTCACGCGCACTATGCCGCACTCCTACTATAGAGACTAGCTCATAACTACGGCATTGTGAATCCCCCACGCCTCTCTAATGCCTACTTTCTACCCTGGAAAAGTCTCTTCTCTTGCTCGTCCTTATGTTATCCTAATACAACATATCTTGAAAAAGCCTTAAAAAGTTTTAGGCGAAGTAGTGATTTATACGCTTTTTATATTGGATTCCATGTTCTATTTGAGATATTTTTTACTTTAACCTTTATTTTCTTTTTATTTATTTTCACACATACGCATACACATGTATATGTGAATGCCTACTGGAGTCAAACTGGATATATACTGAATTCATACTGGAGAGAAACTGAATGCCTACTAGACACTATCCTCGAATGGCTTCGGTAAAGAAAAAGGTGATCACCTTTTTCTTTACGATATTCCCTCTGCTTAACTTATTTTGTTTTCAAGTAAGATCTTTGACTTACTTGTTGTTTCATCAAATACTTCTGCATGCAAAATCCGATCCCGCATTTTGCTAATTCCTACCCTCTGATGAGAAGGAGAGTATTTCTTCGAAACTCCGTGGATTAAGGACTATCCATTTATTTAGTGTTTCCTTTTCAGATTAAATATGTTTTTAACTCATTTCAAAGTGTTTTTTAACATATTTTATTAACTGTTTGCTCATATATATATATATATATATATATATATATATATACATATATATATGTGTGTGTGTGTGTGTATACATATATGTGTGATCGTTTATGTATATTCATGTTTATTTAATTTATTTATTTGTTTATTTTCTATTGTTTTTGTTAGTTTTAAAACTATTTTGTATCGCTATCCTAGAGTAAATGTTATCTTGTGAACACAGTTGTTCGCTATTTCTCTTCAACAGTTTAATAGATGTTTGGGTTCTTTAAAGTACAGGATAGCAAATTTTTCATGAAGGCATAATCTACATGGGTCGTCTAGGTCTCTACACGTGGTAGCTTATCTTATTATTTTCCATTCGACTACCGGCGAATGTCCGCTTTCCTTGAGTTCCCAGTATTTATTTGCTAACGTTGTTTTCATACGGTGTTTTTTTTATTGTTGAATGTACTTTTGTGGTCATAATATCGAGTTTTGAAATCTACAGAAGTCATACCTACGTAATATTTCTTGTTATTCAGGTTTTCTTTCGCAAATATTGTACATATATATATATATATATATATATATTTATATATAAACTAACATAAAAAACCCTAACCTAGATTTAAAACAGGTCAAGAAACTAGATATCCAGGCTAAATAGAGCACACACAAAGGAACAGGTCAACCAGAGGTCAAATAGGCCTTTGTCCGATAAGTGCATGTTCATTGACTAATAGGAAGGGCGCGGTGGATACTAGAAAGCTGATTGGCTAATTAAAATCTCAATAGAAGGTGCGTATATAAAAACGACAGACAACCACAAAATTCGCGCATTAACCTGAAGAGTCCTAGAGGGGATGAAACGCGGAATATTAGTGTAGCTTAATCGCCATATATATTTAATAACTTACTAACTAGCTCTACCTACGTATTGAGCACTTTTGAAGTAAATTCTTAAAGTTTACGCATAAATTTATACTTTCGTATATTAATTTTATGTGAGTAAATGAAGTAGTTATATATATATATATATATATATATATATATATATATATATATATATATATATATATAATTATTTTTAATACCTACAGACACTAGTGTTTCATCCTTTCGGGAATCATCAGTGCAGAAAGTCGTGATCACGGCTGATCGGCAGATTTGTACCCGGCAATGAATTCATCTCTGACTCCATTAGCAAGAAACAAACCGTTCGAAGGACCTTTCTCTCTCTCTCTCTCTCTCTCTCTCTCTCTCTCTCTCTCTCTGTATGTGATGCCATTTGATGAATTTGATAGAAGAAACAGGCGATGTTTACCAAAATTAACAACTTAACATCACATTTGAGAAGTATTATTACAACACAAGTAGAAAAGTCAGTATATAAAATTAATAGTAGGTTCTTTAATATAGCAGGATCGCATTCGAAATAAATGTTTCTGCTTAGAGCACAACTGAATCATGATAGTTAACTTTTGTATTTCAAACTTAAATTCAAACCGTTATATATAAAAATAAGTTTTTAATGTCAACTGGAGGTTCTTTCAGTGCAATGTAGACTACAATATATTGTGGACTAAGTCATGCGGGGAGGCATGTGTCGCTTTTGTCCCGATGCACTGCAATGGGTCCCCTACTAGAGCAGAGCAGGCAATCAATCGATTTGATTAAAAAATGGGCGATTTCACCGATTTCGATAACTAAAAATATGGGAGTGAGAAACATTCGTTGACTATCATTAAATCATGGGCAACGTCAGATCTCTCTGCTGATATATATATATATATATATATATATATATATATATATATATATATATATATATATATATATATATATTGTTTTTTTTTTCAGATTTGTACCAGATACATGTAGAGTGAGTGCATAACTATATGTAAATGTTAGTATTTTTTATTACTTCCCTTTTTCTCTGTGACTTCTACCTACCTCTCTTTTTCTTCTCTCACCTTCCTTTTTTACCCCCACCCCACTTTACCTGTGTGGCATAATACCATCCTCTGTCTTTTCTCTGTCTCTGTTTTTGTTTTAAATTTCCACTTCGTGAGATGCGTCCTCGTATCTTTGATACGATTTTCTCAGTCAGTCTTTCACTTAGCTACTCTTCAGTTTGAAATATTTCCCAATCGTCCACATATCTAAAGAGCGTACTCTGTTCATTTATCCGTCAGTCACGCTTTATTATACTATATTTAATTCGTAGTTTAACACAGATTGAATAGATGCATCTAGATATATCCAAGTATTTAAATAAGGGCTCTGTCTGTCCGTAGGTCAGTCATGCTTAAGTTTTAAATAGCATTGTTATCGCTAAACGTGAAGACTGAGTGGACACATCTGTAGAATGGTCATTCTTATTCACCCTTTTCTTCAATCTAAATCCATTTCCTTGCCTTCTTTCTTCTTATTTCATGTGTCCCTCACTCCTTAAGTCTGCTTCCTCTCTTCCATCTTTTACTCTTTCTTACTCTCTATTTACAACAACATTCCATTTAAATAATATATTTTTATACTTGATCCTCCGCCTTACTACTGTGTCAGTTCGCTTGTACCTTCTTCCCTGCTATCATGCTTCTCTGTGCCGTTTTTAACACTTTTCTCTTTCCTAACCCCAACCTTCTTTAATCAATATAACTTTTAATATTTTTATTCTTTTCCTTTTCATATGATTACTAGTCTTTCACCAAACCGCCCCCTCTAGTCATAACCTGTATATTGTAAACCCCCCGCTCTCTCTCTCTCTCTCTCTCTCTCTCTCTCTCTCTCTCTCTCTCTCTCTCTCTCTCTCTCTCTCTCTCTCTCTCTCGCTCTCTTTCTGTTTCTCTCTCTGTACTTTTTTTTTAGCGTTCATTCTTTCTCGGTCACTTTACAAAATCACACTCTCTCTAAAGATATATCTTTCTCACCGCATTTTGTCTCCCTCTCCTTATATATGCGCAAGTCTTTCATTAGTTCGCTTCTCATCCCTTTATAATTATAGTTTATCTATTTTTTTTCCTGTCATTTTCGCTCTCTACTGTTTTTATATCTTAGTTTTTCTCCCGTAGACCACCCTCTCTCTTTAAAGACTGTTTCTATTGGCTCTACTAGCTTCCTTTTAGTTCATTCCTTTTCCTTATTTAGTCGTAGTCTATCTCTCTCGTATTTTCTTTCGTTTTATATATTTTAGACTTTTATTTTAGTCATTGTCCTCTATAATATCATTTTTCTATTCCAATAGTCTTACTCTTTCTACACGTGGTATACTTTCTACTATTTTCTCTCTCTCTCTCTCTCTCTCTCTCTATATATATATATATATATATATATATATATATATATATATATATATATATATATATATATATATATAAGTGAACTCTTTACTTTTAGTCATTCTCTTATTACTTTATTTTCATATCTCTCTGCGTTAACTATACTGTTTAGAAACAATATATATATATCACTCTAGATACGTACTACTACGACTGCTACTACTACTACTACTACTACTACTACTACTACTACCATATATCTATATATATATATCTATTTTTAGTTTATTTCTTTTCTCTCGTAGTCATAGCCTTTTTATTTTCTCTCTCTCTCTCTCTCTCTCTCTCTCTCTCTCTCTCTCTCTCTCTCTCTCTCTCTCTGGTTCACTTTTCCCATCGCCATATAGTTAAAGTATTTCTCTGTCTCCTTCTTCTCTTGTTTTCTGAATATATATATATATATATATATATATATATATATATATATATATATATATATATATATAGCATACTTTTTATTTACAGAAACATTATTGGCTACATATGTTCATACATGTTTTACCTGCGATTTTATTCAATATCCAGTATCATGATTACGCACCTACTGAAACAATGAATAGATTACATTACAACACTGGCCATCTAAGATAACGCACATTTATTCACCTAAAAATAACAGTATGACAACGTATATATTTAAAGACAAATACACACAAACGCCAACATATAATTACATACCTAAATATGTGTATGCACATACATCTATAGAAACACATACAAACACATTTGGAAGCATATATACGACTACAAAATATACAAAAAATATAATTATTGACATCTATGTTGGTCATTACTGTTTAGTATTTGGCTGTTGTGTTTCTTTATAATTCTTTCTGGTTTCTCGATGCAGCTATAGGAAAATGTTAATATTTTGCGTAGTATGCTACCTGGTGGAAAGCGTTTACGAGGTGCAAGAATTTATAACTTATTTTTGTTTTAAATATTAGATGAAGGTGGGTGTAGACAATATAATCCACTAACCGCGTATTCTGGATCTAATTGTATTATTTTCTATATTTTTATACATTATATCTGCGTTTGATGATTTAAAATTTTTCGAGCTGTGATAAATGTTTTTATAGTTATTAAACGTTATTTCTACTGAAAAGTTGTTCCTACTTTCCATAGTCTTAAGTACTGATGATGGGTAGTTCGATTTGGAGTACATATAAATGGGGTTGAATTTATATATATATATATATATATATATATATATATATATATATATATATATATATATATACATATATATATATATATATATATATACAGATGTAACTGAACAAGTAAATAAAAGAATGTGTGAACCATAAAAAAAATAACACAAACTTAATTTACGTACATCCACTCTCCAATCACCCAAAATCCATGATAAAGCATACCACCTAATTACCCAGTAAAAGAGTTAGCGATAACTCTTCTAACGTAAACATGTTTCATTCCCACAAAACTTTCTATAACAAAGCTCTTAAGGATAGTGAATATATGAACGCATAACTAGAATATGTTCAGTCTACATCTTGCACTAACCCTTAAATAGTAGAAAATAAAAAGTATATGGTTTACCCCATGTTTCAATCTAAATGTCAAAATCATTTTAGGAAAAAATCCCAATTTATAAAGCTACATTTACCACCTGATAATATCTAATATAAAATGACAAAAACACTGTAAAATAGAGCTATAACCGTAGTGACAACCTAGAAAAAATAATTTAGAAACACGAAAATGTAATTAGATCGAACATACATAGTAGTTCTTCAAATAAACAGAAATGCCTACTAAAATGAAAATTGTTTCGTAACCTTTATATTTTTATATAAACCCCAAACCCCACGAAATGATGCCAAAATATGAATAAACCTTACACTGACATGGCTAGTAACACTTTCGAGAATGCTGACTATAAAAAAATCATCACTTTCTGTATATTGTAATTAACTGATTGAACAAAATTAAACACCAATTATGAAGTGGAATATCCTAAAAAAGGCTAAAACCTGTCTCTTAGTCCACTTTGTTATCTGTTCGATAAATTATATACCACAAGATTTAAAGATAGGGTAATTGCAGGTATTATAAAAACATTTACTCAGAATTCGTATTATTTTGATTCATCGAACTTCTGTTCTCATCTTGAGTGATTTTCATAACGTTTCGGTCGATGTAACTTCTTCCGGTGTATCTTGTCGAATTCGGGAATGTTTTTGTCGAATTTGGACGAAATCTCGAGCGGAACTCTATATTCATTTTGCTCTTGGTCCGTCAGCCATTACTGGATAGAGGTCCTAAATAATTCGCAATTGTATTTTTCGGTCGACCACATTGAAGATTGAACCTTCAACTTTCAGGAAAATATTACTTTTTACAATTCATTTTTCCACGTACTCTAACTACTGCGCCACGGACAATTCGAGTACGAATTTTAGGAACCGTAAACCTATTTTATTTCTAGTTGTAAATATCACTTATTTATTATTAATTATTACTATATATTAACGTATATCTATATATAAATTAATATTTGTACTTATTACTTGTATATATTATCTATTGTTTATAATTACTGGTTCCCATATCGTATATATTAAGTCTACTTTGCAGTTGGTTATTCCCAACATATGTGCTGCTTCTTTCAGTTCTCTTATACTCCATCGTTTTTCTCTGTCTTTAATTTTTACTTAGAAATTGGCAGATTTAATAGAATCTGGTGGCTATTATAAAGTGAAAAAGAATCCGACCTTGAAAACGGGGAAAAAAAGCTGTCACAGATCCTCGGTAAGAATAAGGATCTCATGCCACCTGCAAAATATAGAAAGTACAGCATGACAGCAAGCTACCACATCTAACGGCCTCACTAAGATTCACAAGGACGGCATTCCATTAAGGCCCATTGTCAGTGCCCGCGGTTCAGCATGCCATCCATTGAGCCGATTCCTGGCAAATGAATAATTTGAGGAAATGGCATTAGGATCAACACTACTAAAGCCAACAATGTGGTTGCGATACGGAGATTACACATTTATAGTCTGGCCCCATCAGGAAGATGTTCACGATGGAAAAAGAACATAAATTATCGTTCCTAGATGAGCTGATAACCCGCACTGGTCAGGGGTTTATGTCATCTGTATACCGAAAGCCAACTTTCACTGGGCAGCACCTAAACTTCAACTCCCATCATCCATATAATGTAAAGAAAGGAATCGTCCGTTGCCTACAACACTGAGAAAAAAGCAATATGTAGTATCAACAGTCCATATACAAGAAGAGATGGACAGTTTAAGAGATCCCCTCCACTGAAACAACTATTCAGAGAGCATGATATCATCTCCAAGAAATCTGGACTAGACACAAAGGACAGCACTCAGAAACTCACCACAGTTTGTATACCATACATGAAGGCCTTGTCTGAAAAACTTCAAAGAATATGCAATCTATACGACATCACGGCAGTATTCAGGAGTGATTCAACTCCCAGGAAACAGCTTGTTCAAGGTATATAGCTTATCGGAAAATATCGGATTTTCACACATACAATTTTCCATGTTGATTCTACTCGAAATCAACGGAAATCCCAATTACCCATAAACACATTCCCTTTTAGACAACACTTGTGTTTTTTTCTTAATCTAAAAAACATATTAAAATTTCATTATACAGTTGACATCCATTTACATACAATGAACAACATTTTTCCCACACCAGAAAAAAAAAATTCCTAAGAAAAAACACCGTACAAATTCGGGGAACAAATTCACATTGCAAGAAATTATCAATTGTTTTACAAAAAAATGAACACCGAGTGTTACAGTTAATAATTTCGACACTTACACATTCTCAATTCCATAACAACTTTTTTGATTGACATGTTTTTCTAAAGCTGACAGGTGTTTTTCAACCCCATTGTAACTAAAATTCATGAGTTCTCTTCTATTTCCTTTTCTTTGTGTCTTTTTTTGTTTTTCACATTGTTTTAATATTTTTATTCTATTTTGTTTGCAATTTTTTTGTTTTTCACATTGTTTTAATATATTTATTCTATTTTGTTTGCAATTTTTTTGTTTTCCACATTGTTTTAATATTTTTATTCTATTTTGTTTGCAATTTTTTTGTTTTTCACATTGTTTTAATATTTTTATTCTATTTTGTTTGCATTTTTTTTGTTTTCAACATTGTTTTAATATTTTTATTCTATTTTGTTTGTAATTTTTTGTTTTTCACAATGTTTTAATATTTTTATTCTATTTTGTTTGCAATTTTTTTTCACATTGTTTTAATATTTTTAATCTATTTTGTTTGCAATTTATTTTTCACATTGTTTTAATATTTTTATTCTATTTTGTTTGCAATTTTTTTGTTTTTCACAATATTTTAATATTTTTATTTTATTTTGTTTGCAATTTTTTTGTTTTCACATTGTTTTAATATTTTTAATCTATTTTGTTTGCAATTTATTTTTCACATTGTTTTAATATTTTTATTCTATTTTGTTTGCATTTTTTTTGTTTTTCACATTGTTTTAATATTTTTATTCTAGTTTGTTTTCATATTTTTATTCTATTTTGTTCGAAATTTTTTTGTTTTCACAATGTTTTAATATTTTTATTCTATTTTGTTTTAATATGTTTATTCTATTTTGTTTGCAATTTTTTGTTTTTCACATTGTTTTAATATTTTTATTCTATTTTGTTTTAATATTTTTATTCTATTTTGTTTTAATATTTTTATTCTATTTTGTTTTAATATTTTTATTCTATTTTGTTTTAATATTTTTATTCTATTTTGTTTGCAATTTTTTGTTTTTCACAATGTTTTCATATTTTAATTCTATTTTGTTTGCAATTTTTTTGTTTTTCACATTGTTTTGATATTTTTATTCTATTTTGTTTGCAATTTTTTGTTTTTCACATTGTTTTAATATTTTTATTCTATTTTGTTTGCAATTTTTTGTTTTTCACAATGTTTTAATATTTTAATTCTATTTTGTTTGCAATTTTTTTGTTTTTCACATTGTTTTGATATTTTTATTCTATTTTGTTTGCAATTTTTTGTTTTACACATTGTTTTAATATTTTTATTCTATTTTGTTTTAATATTTTTATTCTATTTTGTTTGCAATTTTTTGTTTTTCACATAGTTTTGATATTTTAATTCTATTTTGTTTGCAATTTTTTGTTTTTCACATTGTTTTAATATCTTTATTCTATTTTGTTTGCAATTTTTTGTTTTTCACATTGTTTTAATATTTTTATTCTATTTTGTTTGCAATTTTTTTGTTTTTCACAATATTTTAATATTTTATTTTATGTTGTTTGCAATTTTTTTTGTTTTTCACAATGTTTTAATATTTTTATTCTGGTTTGTTTGCAATTGTTTTGTTTTTCACAATGTTTTAATATTTTTATTCTATTTTGTTTGCAATTTTTTTGTTTTTCACATTGTTTTAATATTTTTATTCTATTTTGTTTGCAATTTTTTTTGTTTTTCACATTGTTTTAATATTTTTATTCTATTTTGTTTTAACATTTTTATTCTATTTTGTTTTAATATTTTTATTCTATTTTGTTTCCAATTTTTTTGTTTTTCACGTTTTAATATTTTTATTCTATTTTGTTGGCAATTTTTTTGTTTTTCACATTGTTTTAATATTTTTATTCTATTTTGTTTTAATATTTTTATTCTATTTTGTTTGCAATTTTTTTGTTTTTCACATTGTTTTAATATTTTTATTCTATTTTGTTTTAATATTTTTATTCTATTTTGTTTTAATATTTTTATTCTATTTTGTTCAAATATTTTTATTCTATTTTGTTTTAACATTTTTATTCTATTTTGTTTTAATATTTTTATTCTATATGGTTTCCAATTTTTTTGTTTTTCACGTTTTAATATTTTTATTCTATTTTGTTGGCAATTTTTTTGTTTTTCACATTATTTTAATATTTTTATTCTATTTTGTTTTAATATTTTTATTCTATTTTGTTTCCAATTTTTTTGTTTTTCGCATTGTTTTAATATTTTTATTCTATTTTGTTTGCAATTTTTTTGTTTTTCACATTGTTTTAATATTTTTATTCTATTTTGTTTGCAATTTTTTTGTTTTTCACAATGTTTTAATATTTTTTATTCTATTTTGTTTGCAATTTTTTTGTTTTTCACATTGTTTTAATATTTTTATTCTATTTTGTTTGCAATTTTTTTTTTTTTTCACATTGTTTTAATATTTTTATTCTATTTTGTTTTAATATCTTAATTCTATTTTGTTTGCAATTTTTTTTGTTTTTCACATTGTTTTAATATTTTTATTCTATTTTGTTTGCAATTTTTTTTTTTTCACATTGTTTTAATATTTTTATTCTATTTTGTTTGTAATTTTTTGTTTTTCGCAATGTTTTAATATTTTTTTTCTATTTTGTTTGCAATTTTTTTGTTTTTCACATTGTTTTAATATTTTTATTCTATTTTGTTTGCAATTTTGTTTTCACATTGTTTTAATATTTTCATTCTATTTTGTTTTCAATTTTTTTGTTTTTCACATTGTTTAAATATTTTTATTCTATTTTGTTTGCAATTTTGTTTTCACATTGTTTTAATATTTTTATTCTATTTTGTTTGCAATTTTTTGTTTTTCACATTGTTTTAATATTTTTATTCTATTTTGTTTGCAATTTTTTTGTTTTTCGCATTGTTTTAATATTTTTATTCTATTTTGTTTGCAATTTTTTTGTTTTTCACATTGTTTTAATATTTTTATTCTATTTTGTTTGCAATTTTGTTTTCACATTGTTTTAATATTTTTATTCTATTTTGTTTGCAATTTTTTTGTTTTTCACATTGTTTTAATATTTTTATTCTATTTTGTTTGCACTTTTTTGTTTTTCACAATGTTTTAATATTTTTATTCTATTTTGTTTGCAATTTTTTTTGTTTTTTACATTGTTTTAATATTTTTATTCTATTTTGTTTGCAATTTTTTTGTTTTTCACATTGTTTTAATATTTTTATTCTATTTTGTTTTAATATTTTTATTCTATTTTGTTTGCAATTTTTTTGTGTCTCACAATGTTTTAATATTTTTTTTCTATTTTGTTTGCAATTTTTTGTTTTTCACATTGTTTTAATATTTTTATTCTATTTTGTTTGCAATTTTTTGTTTTTCACAATGTTTTAATATTTTTATTCTATTTTGTTTGCAATTTTTTGTTTTTCACATTGTTTTAATATTTTTATTCTATTTTGTTTGCAATTTTTTGTTTTTCACAATGTTTTAATATTTTTTTTCTATTTTGTTTGCAATTTTTTTGGTTTTCACATTGTTTTAATATTTTTATTCTACTTTGTTTGCAATTTTTTGTTTTTCACAATGTTTTAATATTTTTATTCTATTTTGTTTGCATTTTTTTGTTTTTCACAATGTTTTAATATTTTAATTCTATTTTGTTTGCAATTTTTTGTTTTTCACATTGTTTTAATATTTTTATTCTATTTTGTTTGCAATTTTTTGTGTTTCACAATGTTTTAATATTTTTTTTCTATTTTGTTTGCAATTTTTTGTTTTTCACATTGTTTTAATATTTTTTTTCTATTTTGTTTGCAATTTTTTTTTTCACAATGTTTTAATATTTTTTTCTATTTTGTTTGCAATTTTTTTGTTTTTCACATTGTTTTAATATTTTTTTTCTATTTTGTTTGCAGTTTTTTTGTTTTTCACATTGTTTTAATATTTTTATTCTATTTTGTTTGCAATTTTGTTTTCACATTGTTTTAATATTTTTATTCTATTTTGTTTGCAAATTTTTTTTGTTTTTCACATTGTTTTAATATTTTTATTCTATTTTGTTTGCAATTTTTTTTTGTATTTCACATTGTTGTAATATTTTTATTCTATCTTGTTTTAATATTTTTTATTCTATTTTGTTTTAATATTTTTATTCTATTTTGTTTGCAATTTTTTTGTTTTTCACATTGTTTTAATATTTTTTATTCTATTTTGTTTTAATATCTTTATTCTATTTTGTTTGCCATTTTTTTTTGTTTTTCACACTGTTTTAATATTTTTATTCTATTTTGGTGTAATATTTTTATTCTATTTTGTTTGCAATTTTTTTGTTTTTCACAATGTTTTAATATTTTTATTGTATTTTGTTTGCATTTCTTTTTTCACATTGTATTAATATTTTTATTCTATTTTGTTTGCAATATTTTTGTTTTTCACATTGTTTAATATTTTTATTCTATTTTGTTTGCAAATTTTTGTTTTTCACATTGTTTTAATATTTTTATTCTATTTTGTTTGCATTTTTTTTGTGTTTCCCATTGTTTTAATATTTTTATTCTATTTTGTTTGCAATTTTCATATCCAAATCAACAATTGGTTATTTGTATGTCTGTCGATATTTCTTTTTTTTCCTTATTTCTTCTATCTTTTCTATTTATTTTTTCTTTTTCTTTTTTCTTTTTTTTCTATTTATTTTTCTATTTATTTTTTCTATTTATTTCTTCTATTTATTTGTTCTATTTATTTTTTCTACACAGTAACGTACTTTTTTTTATTTTAGCATACCGTTCTTCAATTATTTTTTCTTAGTAAGTTAGCATATAAATATATCTATATATAATTGTAATGTTCCTATTTTTTTTCTTCAGAACAATTCCTTTCTTTTTTTCCGTTGTCTATTTTTTCCACCGTGGTAACCTTCAGGTTCGATTTTTTTTTTTCACACTCTTGTATGGGTGCCTGGAACACGAGCACCAAAATGGGGTTTGTTGTATTGTTATCATAGAGGGGTACCGTTGTATGATCGTCTAAATATTGCTGTCTATTTGTGATATATTCGTATCTAATTGTTCATATGCAGGTGTGTGTGTGTGTGTGTGTGTGTGTTTGTGTGTGTGTGTGTGTTTGTGTGTGTGTGCATGTGTGGTACATGTATTTTGTACATACCTTAACTTCATGTGTTGTTTATCTTGTCCACCTAGAATTCATCTTATTCTTGGAGGGGAGACTGGAAACCTGTTTTGGACGAATCTTCATTCACTTCATCCAAGACGAAGAATTGGTTTTATATAGTTTTTATTCATCGATCACAGAAGAATGGAAAGTGAATGTCTTTGCTTGCGTGGTTAATTCAAGGTCTTATTTTTACACTCGTCAGCGCCCCCCCCCCTCCCCCTGCTGTTAAGCCGTCTCTTCTTCTCTACATCCAAACCAAAACTCACTCTAGCTAACCTGATCACGTGACTCACACGCAGATCCGATCAGCTGACCCTCAATTCCGGTAAAACGTGTCTACAATATAATTTACCACATTTCTTTCTTATGTTTGACCTATTTCCTAACACTATCTCTGAATATTTTAAATGTTTAGACTAGAAATTGTCTGAGTAATTTGGTAGAGACTGCAGAGGTCAATTTTTTTTAAACCTTGACCCCTATTATGATCCCTTAAAATTTATTGTTTTGGGCTCAAATCAAGTTATTAAGTCAGATCCATGTACAAGGAACATATATTTAAAATTTCAATTGTTTATACCCAAAGTTGGCGGAGGAGTTTGGTAGAGTTCTCAAAGGTCAAATCGTTGACTTTTGACCCGTTAACAGCCAAACTTCTAGCCGAAAATGGATTACAAAGATTTTCCCATACCCTGTATATCAAATTTCGAGTCTGTAGACTGAAAATTGACAGAGTTATTGTGTCGGGAAATGTACACAGACAGGCAGACACACACAAACACACAGACAGACACTTTCACTTTTATAGATATACTAGCATGAGCGCCTGGCATTGCCCGGTATTTGGAGGTATATGCTGAGCAAAAAAAAAAAGAAGAAAATGGTCAATTTTTTTTAACTTCGACCCCTATTATGACCTTAACATGTATTGTTTTGAGCTCAAATCAAGTTATTAATTTAGTTGTCCAAGGAAGCTATATCTAAAGTTTCAAGTGTTTAGACCCAAAATTGTCGGAGGAGTTTGGTAGAGTTCTCAAAGGTCAAATCGTTGAACTTTGACCTCTTAATCGCCAAATTTCTGGCCAAAAACCGATCACTTGGATTTTCTCAAATCTCAGTACCCTGTATATCAAATTTCGAGTCTTTAGACTAAAAATTGAGAGTTATTGCGTAGGGAAATGTACACACACACACAGACAGATACACAGACAGACACCCAGACACACAGACACGTTCACTTTTATAGATATACTAACAGTTCCGCCTGGTTTTGCTCAGGCCCTATGTACTGTTCATAAGGTTATATGCATATGTATATATTAAAAAGTGTGAATATGTAAAGTAATGCCTTCCTGTATAATAGTCTTCCTTCACTACCATAGAGAAAAGACAGACAGACATTTTCACTTTTATATATATATATATATATATATATATATATATATATATATATATATAGAGAGAGAGAGAGAGAGAGAGAGAGAGAGAGAGAGGGAGAGAAAGAGAGATAGATAGATAGATAGATTGGATGCAATATATAGTAATGTTTAAAAAGTATTTAAAAAACTTATGCGCCACCACCGAGAATCGAAACCAAAACGATTTCTTTTGCCTGTGTCGTCAATGACTGGGCTATGAAAACATTTTTACTGCAATGCTAAAAATTAAAACATGAACTAATAGCTACTACGTCATGCATTCGTAATGTCGGCGTTCGGCCTTCACTTGGCAAAGATAATTCTTTTTTAAATTTTCACACTTTTGCACGATTTTTCCGGGATAAACCCCAAATATAAAGTTTTGAATGAATATATATGAAGTTTTATGTCTGTATACCAAAATCTCTAGGAGTTTGGTAGGCAAAAATTGTTAAACAAAAATATATACGTATACATAAATATATATGGAAAGAATTTTGTGTTTACTATACATTAGAAAACCGAAGCAACTAATAGGGAATGTTTAAAAGAATATGCAAATTAGCTAGATCTTTTGCTAGTGAATGCAATTCCATAACCCATATATAAAAAATTGTATTTTAGTTTTCAATAAATAGAAAAAAGGGTTTTTAATATGAATATCAACACACAAAAAAGAAAAACGAATTTATAAGAGTACAGATAGATAGATCTATATATGTGTGTATGTGTGTGTGTGTGCGTGTGTGTGTGTGTGTGTGTGTGTGTGTGTGTGTGTGTGTGTTAATTTAGAGCAAGTTTTATTATTTAATTATTTTTTCTTTTAATTTTTTCACTTTATTTTGTTCTCTAGATTTTTTTTTCTTTCAGGTTCTTATAGTAATTATGCGAATATAGATGTTATCAATGGAACGGTCTAATAATTCATATGAATTGTGTTTATATAATTTATTTGTATAGGATAATTTGTTGTGCATAAGGTTTTATCTCTATATTATTGCCTAATTTTAATTTTTGATTTGGTTATTTTTTTGTATATACATATACTAGGGTGGGGTCGAACTTCCCGGTCCTAAAATACGCTTAAATATTATATTTTAATTTATCCGGATTTCGTATATATAAAGTTCTGATTTCCAAAGTAAAAAAAAAAGTTTTGAAGTGTCATCACCTAGAATCGAAACCAAAACCAAAACTGTAGCATTCAAAGCTGGTGACGTTATCACTGTAACAATGTTATACTCATATGAACTGATTAAAAATAAACTAAAATGTACAAAATCAATAACGATTTTTTCAATTTGGATTTCTTTTTGACCCCTTAAAAATATTTTAACCGGCTAAAGACCCATGAAAATGGCCCAATCATTTGAGGCTGTAGCGCCGCTATGCGACTTTTAGTTTCGGAGGAGATAGAGTTTGAAAATAGACAGACAGACAGACATAGTGAGTTTAAAAATTAGATTATCTTTTTTACTTAACTCATTCATATATATATATATGTATGTGTGTGTGTGTGTGTGTGTGTGTGTGTGTGTGTGTGTGTGTGTGTGTGTGCTTCTTTTCGTCGAATATTTTTGCGAGCACAGCGGGATGGTATCACGGTAAACGGACCTATCCTATACTGACCTCCAAAATAACATATCATAATGGTATCATGACGAATAAACAGGAGCAATTAATGGCTGCTGATATCATGACAACACAACAACTACAACACGACTCCCACTAAGGGAGAAAGCAATCCTAGGAAGATGGTATCATGGTGAACGAACATATACTACACTAGGTGTATCAGAATTTGGGGGGAATTTTTGACACCCCTAACACAAAACTGCGAATAAAATATAAAAAAAACTCATAGTTTCTCTTTTTAAAGTGGGTTGTTTATTTTCTTTATGGAATATACTTCCAAAATAAACTATTAAAGTTGTTTAAAAAAAATAATAGAAATATTATTTTTTATTTAAAAAAAAAAACAGTGTTTACAAAGTGCCGGTACGCCTTCATGCAGCTTCTTTTTTTTTGACGTAATGATTTGGTTGGTTGGTTATTGTTGTATTACGGCATATCAACCTTTTTCGGGTTATTTAATGCCGAATCCAAAGATTTTGAAGAAAAATTTTTTTAATAGAATATATTTGTTGTTTTCACGTCGGTTTCTATTCAACCCATAGTTGGGACCCTAACAGGTACTACCACTGCGGGTCAGAGTGGACCTGGGAGCAATGGTAATTAAAGGGTGGCTCCACACTCCCCAAAGCCCACAATCCGGATATAGTTTAAGGTCATATCCAGGACCCCCATTGAGGGACTTTTACCCTCTGCAGGGGGGCAGTCGGCGTATTCTAATGCCCCACCGACAGGGCCATTGACGTAATGAAATCAAATGAATTTTACAAGTTAAATATTTTTCAATTTTTAAACTTTAAAAATCTATCAAAATTTTTCTATTGGCAATGTGAAATTTTATGCTCTTTCAAATAAACCAAATATAATATTTTAGACAAACGTTTTTTTTTAATTCACCCTCCCCCCCATTTTGAAATGTCTATTAAAATTTAAATAATTAATTTACGTACCAAAGTTTAATATATCACAAATAGAAGATAAAAGATCAATAAATGAAATATTCTAATTTAAAACAAAAAAGAAGTGTTTTTTGGAAATTTACCTGTAAAGTCCAAAGTGTAAAACCTTTTTTTTTTAAACCACGTTGATTTTTTAAGTGGAAGCTTATGTTAAGTAAATATTGTCGAGTAAATATTGGACGCTGACGACAATTTTTTCTATTTCATTCAATGTTTTCTTTTCTTTAGATATTTAAAAAAAATTCACTCGATAAAGAAGAATTAAAATATATTAAATCAAAAAATTATGAATTTCTTTGAGAAAAGAAAAAATTCATCGACTGTTTTTTTAAGGCAAAAACTTATAAGTAAAATTTGACTATTTTACACCTATGGAGAAACATATTTCTTCATACACAAGGCTAGACGGCTAACGCGAACATGTGGTTTTTAGTTTCTTCTGTCCATCATTCTGTTCAAAGCAAGAATAAACACTACTTCTGGTGTTTCGATAACAACATAAAAATGCTTACGTAATGGCGGCTTTTTCAAAGAGTCGTTTAAAAAATTCTTTTATTTAAAAAATAAATGGAATTTAACATATAAATATGAATAAATTCTTAACAATGAAGAATGGAAGTACAAATTGAATAGTATTTTTTATAGGTAAGTGAATTTGTGGAATTTATATATTTTTTAGAATTGAAGTAAGTCAAATTTCGTTGATTTTCTTCAAATCTTTTTTTTAAAGAAAACCGATTTTAAAAAAAGATAATTTGCTATTAAACCTGTTATTATTATTATTTTTTTTTTTTAATTTGGTCTTTGCTCCTTTAATTGAAAATAAATTAGGGTTTGAATTACATTTTTCAAGTAGTTATAAGCTTGGAAAGATAGGAGGTCGAATTATTCAATTTTTTCCGCGCATTTTTAATGTCGATTTCTGACACTGCTAATACTACACTGCTTCCCCAAAAGAGGAGGTAACTCTTTCAATCACGTGATAATGCCATAAAAGGAAAAAAGTAATGATTGCGACAGAAAACAAAACTATTCACCACCACAAAAAATTGTCTCATAACAACAAGACAGATATTATATTATCCGTCTTCCAAAGGAGGGCATAATTACTGGGGGGGGGTTAGTATAACAGAACTACACTACTCACCCTCATTAAAAAAATACAATAATAGATTAAAACAGTTTTTCTTTCATTGATTAAAGTAGGTTTAGCCATTATTTTTATGGTCTTTCGCTATTTTGGTTGATATCAATTTCTTTTGGCTTTTTCCAAATTATATTTACCTTGGAAAGAAACCACTCATCCTCCAAACTCTATTCCCGTTTAATGTTTTCTCCCACTAAGATCTCGCTACTATTTAATAGTTAACTTGCTTGTTTTTGGTTCTTAATCAATCGGAAAACAGTTTGCGATCTAAGAAAGAGTCTTAATTACTGAGATTTTTGTTTTTTGTTTTTCCCTACTGCTCGCGTTATTCTAATGAAATCTTTGTATATAAATCTATTCATGAAAAGGAAATTACGTTTCCAACAACTTTAGGGATATGTTAAGTAGGGCGGCTTCTAGAGTAAATTTACCATTGTAATGACTGAGATGATTCCGGTTAAGAACAGACACTTTTTATCACTTTAGACCAACTTTTGTTATACTGTAAAATTTTTACTTTAGCGCAAATGGATACTTCAAAGTGTAGTATCTGTTTTCAAAATCCCCGTAACATCAGTAGTTTACCATCGACGAAACTATTACGTATACAGTAACCCCCGGGATACGGTTTCCCTAGAATACGTTTTTTTTTTCAGGTTACGATGAGGAATACGGTGTTTTCCCGGCTCCTGGTTACGGTACTTGGATTGACTTACGGTTATAATGTTACATGTGCTTTATATACTGTACTGTATTTTGTTAATAATTTTTAATGCCGTATCCCGAGGTTCTACTGTATATAAGAAAATATCAGAAGGTAAAGTACAAATATTTTACGGAATATAAATTTATGATAAAAAAATCGAACACAAATTCCGAATATGTAAACTATTCGTGGGTTTTTGATGATTATTATGGATGCAGTATTACAAAATGTCATGTTGTATCACAGAATTATGAAAACAAATCAGTGTTTGTTCTAGGAGACCAGCATCTTAGGCTTTATCATATGTCTGAGAAGGGACTAGTTTATTGCGTAATCTGTGCTTTCCGTCGATTGTTCAATCTACGGCAGCTCAAAACGCCCATTATTGTTACGTTTGGTTTTTTCGTTGATCACCTTATCGTCAGCTATACTGCCATGGTTCCATAGAGATACAAACAACATGGCGACCTTCGTAATTACATTGAAAATTATAATAAAATAAGATAAATTTTTTTACGAAATGCAAAATGTTCATAACGTCGAAAATGTGACTATTTAGAAAATAATGAGACTTTTTCATAGTGGGATTATTACAATTATTAGTTAGCTATGATAATCCATCCATGTGGATAATGACGTCTTCTTCATTTAATTCCGTTGATGACTGTGAAGCCCGATACGTGATCTGCCTACACTGCTTTGCACAGAAGACAGGATTTGGGTTGTGATGGTAAGTGGCTGCCGCTCGTCGGTGTCTCAGTGTGCGACGCTCTTGCTCGTTGTTGAAGAAGGCCATCCCGCTATCACATGTAGAGCGTCAAGTGTCCCTCTCTGCTACTAAAGTCTCCAGAAGATTGAAGGAGATATTGCAGCGCTTGAGGATGAGCTTGATGCAGTCTATGGAGCGTTTGTTCGGGCAGCCGATGTTTCGTCGGTCGTAAGTGAGCTGACCGAAGAGACTCTTCGAGGTAGTCTGTTTGAAGGCATCCTCATTACCTGGCCTAACCATCGAAGCTGGCGACGGATAAGGAGACGGACAACTCCAGCTCTCCTGCGAATCTCTGGATGGGACACCTTGTGCCACCAATGGGGGTCGAGGATCTGCTGTAGTCGTCTGATGTAAAATGACTCCAGCAGTCTGATGTGATGGCGATACGGAACTCATGCTTCGGAACCGTACAGGAGGTGGGTATGATGATTGTCTTGTACACAGCAACTCTTCTGTTTAAGATTACGTTTGGCGAACACTCGGCAATTTAGGCGGCCAAAGGCAGAAGAGGTGAGATTAAGGCGGCGCTGAACTTCATTGCTAATGGCGCAGGAGAATGAGAGATTAGAGCCAAGGTATGTGAAGCTGCTGATATTCTTTAGAGGGATACCGTTGATGGTGAAGATGGAAGCATCAGTTGGAGACACGTTTGGCAGGATTTCCGTCTTCTTGGTGTTGATAAAATGGCCAGCTTGGTGGTAGGCGTTGGAGACTACGTCAAGACTGCGTTGAAGTCCGTTGTAAGTATGGCTAGGAAATGCAATATCATTGGCATACTGTAAGTTGAAGATGAACTCTTCAGAGGTTTTAGTTTTAGCCTGAAGAGGCTGCCATTAAGACAATACTGGACAGAAGATTGAGGGTCACTGCGTGAAACCAAAGTGACGGCAACTAGGAACAGGTTGAAAATGACCGGAGTCAAGACACTTCCCGACATTCACGGCGAAAGTGTCCGATTCTGCACCTGACATGGCAACACAAACACGCATGTCAGTGTGCAACTGCAGGAGGATCGATAAGAAAATAGGAAGGAAACCTAACTTTCGGAGAGCAGTTCACGGTTAACGGAATCGAAGGACTTGGTTAGATCTACAAAACCCACGATGCTGTTCACAACACTTCTCTGGAGGAGACGAGAAACGAAAATCATATCAGTGATACTATGCTCTCAGCGGAAGTCACATTGTGATTCTGGGATGACAAGACCAACAACAGTCTCCAGAAGTCGAGTGAGTATGATCTTAGCTAATACTTTGCCGGCCACAAAGAGGAGAGAAATGTGTCGACTGTTGCCACAGTCAGCGTGATCACCCTTTCGGTTGTAGACAAGGATGATGTTAGCATCCTCCCACTGCTGTGTGAGACACTTTGCTGACCAGAAATCTAGGATGAATGAAAGGAGGTGTGTTCCGTCACACTTGAGAATCTCAGCTGATATGCTGTCCGGACCAGCTGTCTTGTTCTTAGGCTGTGAATGGCCTCCTTCACTTAGCTGATGGATGGTGGGTTGTCCAGCACGGGCATGGATGGCAGAGTGGGAACATCATCGACACTGGATGGATCAGTGACATTGATCTTATTAAGCGTTGAGCCCATTAACATCAAAGAGATCTGGTATCCTTAAAACGGTTTTCTTGTATGAAAATTTTAACAGAAGATCGCGAGGTAGGCCCATTGCACATATCGTTTTTGTTTGATATGTTTTTTATTTATTAATAGCGGCGTGAAAATTATTTCATTAACAGAAAAAATAAGGTGCCCCCTTCCCTCTACTAGCCTGTAAGAGATGCTTGAGCAAGGTTGTGTACCGACTTTAAACCCCCTACCCCACCCCCACTTTAGCCAATCCCCACCTCCCCGTGTTAAAATAATTTCGCTAATCGGGGTTCTAGTTATGGGCGAGCGGTCAGCGCCTTAGAAAGTAACTGACACACTGCTGGCTTGCAGTCTATGTTCTTTTCTTGAGGCAAAGGCTAAGGGTAAGATCCTTGACAGAAACTTTGGAGGATCAGCACCGCACAGTGCCATCATCATGGTGAACTAGCATGTGGACACGCTCTGGCGATCGTGAAATTCTGATCCCGCTAAGTGCTTAATAGTAACAACCAGTGGAGCATCCCGACTTACTGGATTTCCGGCAGGACGCTGCAACCAACCAACGAATCAGTCGTCGCGGCTCTCATCCGTGCCACTGGAACCCTTTGAGGACAGTCAAGATAGTGAACTGGGGCTTGTGTACTCCCTTACACTTACAATTTCTTTTTGCACAGTTGTCTTCTTCATCACTCACATCCAAGACCTGCGGCAATGGGATAATGGGTGACGGAGGCAGGCTCTGGATAGAGCTGGAAGCCTCTAGCTCATGTCCTGCACGTTAGACAGTCCTGGTCGCTGAGAGTTTTGGATCGAAACAGTATCTCTCTTCGGTCCTACCAGGGTAACTGAGCAGTCGTATTTAGAAACCGCACTGCTCACCTCCAAATGGAGGAAGGGTCTGGAAAAGGTGGCCTAAACACTGTCTGTCCAACGTTTCCTAGATTGACAACCGCATTCACCAGGACATCCCACTTGCGGTCAAAACATAAAGAATAGAAAACGGCGACTTCTGACAGTCGCTACTTTGAATGTCAGAACCCTTCTAGACTCACAGAAAATCGACCTCTGCGTTGCACCGCCCTAGTTGCCATGGAGCTCGACCGCTACAACATTGACATCGCTACGTGAGACGAGGTTTGCTTGTGAGGGGTCACTTGAGGAGGTCGACGAGAGCTATATCTTTTTCTGTAAAGTCTCCCGAAGGATGCCCGCCGCATTCACTGTGTCGGTTTTGCCATCGGGTCATCTCTGCCGAGACACCAACTGCCATATATGAACGTCTCATGACCCTACGGCTTTCACTGACCAGGAGTCGTTATGGCACCCTGATCAGTGTCTATGCTCCTATGCTTTATTCAGAGGAGGACATGAGGAACCGTTTCTATGATAACCTCGCAGCTACCATCAGGAACAGCCCAGAAAAGCGATAAGATCATTTTTCTGGGAGATTTTAACGCCAGATTTGGAAAAAACCATTCGATGTGGCAAGGTTTCATTGGACAACATAGAGTCGGAAATGTAAACAAAAATGGTCTCCGACTTCTGTCCCTCTGTGCGGAGCTTGGTCTCACCATTATTAACGCCATCTTTCAGCTACGTAACATTTACAAGACGTCCTAGATGCATTCAAGGTTCAAACACCGACATCTTATCGATTTCGTCATCGTCAGACAGTGATCTGCGTGACGTGCTCTTGCTCCGTGCCATGCGTCTTAGAGGTCTTAGAAATCCAGCATCTTCCACACCTCCTGAGCGTTTATACTCCCTCCAAGCCCTGGTGCAGCGAGAATTGCGTCGGATGGAGAATGAATGGCAGCTGAAAAAGGCTAGAGAGATCCAAAGTCGTGTAGATCTTGGCGCCACACACGGTTTATACAAGTTATAGTAAAGTTGTTCCTGGCCAAAGGAAACACTCCATATACCATGTGTGTAGTAAGGATGGTGCTCTCATCAAAGAGAAGAGAGATATCCTGAAAAGATTATTACAAAAGAGTATTTTATTCTATCCCAACTACATATTACTAACTTTCTTTCTGCCGCCACTCATATCTTTAAATTCTATTTATTTCTTACTTCGGTTCTTTTTAAAAAAAATTTTTATTACATTTTCCCCCCAAACAAGGCACATTGCCACTTTGATGTAGGGGGCTACTATCAGGGGCAACAACTACTGGGGTACTATGTAGGGATTTGGGCAGCAAGATGTTGGTTCACGTTGCACTTGAACTTCTGCGTGTCAGTACAGTTGGGGAAGCAGGGACCTGGAATGGAATTCCAAAGTCTAGCGGTTCTGGGGAAGAAACTACTGGAGTAGAAAGATCTTTTGCATCTATGGATCTCTACAGTGTGAGGGTGGGATTTTGCAGCCTGTCGGGTCTGTCGAGGGTGCTCACGTCGTGGGGGCACAAGTGCTTGCAGTTCATCAGAGGATTCACCACTAAAATACTTGTAGAACAGGCAGAGGGATGCAATGTTTCGTCGATGGGACAGAGGCTGAAGCTTAGATGCCAGTTCAGGGCCTATCAGATTTACGACTCTCTTTTGAACCTTGTCAAGGAGCGAGAGACTAGTAGCCGATGCACCAGCCCAAATATGACAGCAATACTCCATACATGGGCAAATGGTTGCCTTATAGAGGTACAGGATACTTTCAGGTGTTAGTAGTTTTCTAGCACGGTAGAGAGAGCCCACCTTCCTTGCAGCGGCCCTGGCAATGCCCTCGATGTAATTGTTCCAACTCATGTTTCCTATGAACGTTAGGCCAAGGAGCTTGAAAGACGTACTTTCAGATAAAGAGTCGTTGGCCATTGCTATAGTTGGTAGAGAAGGTTTCTTGTAATTATTAAATAAAACTATTTTAGTCTTGGCGGCATTGAACGTGGCCATCCATTTTTGTCCCCATTCCACTACAGATTGGAGGTCACCCTCTAGTGTTTATGCAATTTCTTTAGATATGTGTTGATTTGTTTTCCTGTCGTACCTATTATAGAGTGTGGTATCATCAGCATATATACCCATCTCAGAGGCAATTCTGTCGGGGAGGTCATTTATGAATATCAGGAACAGTAGAGGTCCAAGGATAGACCCCTGGGACACTCCCGCGTTTATATCATATTGTTTAGATGTACGACCATCGAGGACAACCTGGATTTTTCTCTTATCTAAGAAGGGTTTAATTATGTTAAGTATTCTACCAGTGATACCGTATGATCTAATCTTCCTGAGGAGACCCTCATGCCATACCCTGTCAAAAGCCTTAGATATATCTATAGCTACCGCTCTGCCCTCCTCCACTTTGTCCAGTGAATGGTATATACGTTCAGAGATTACAGTGAGGATGTCAGCTGTGGAACGGGCTTGTCTAAATCCATATTGTTGGTCAGTCAGAAGTTTAGCATCTGTAAGGTGATGGACTAGAGCATGGTTAATTAAGGTCTCAAATATTTTGGCAAAAAAGTGGGAGGAGGTTAATGGGGCGATAATTTAATGGGTTAGTTCTTTCGCCAGAATTCTTGAATACTGGTACCACAGAAACAGTTTTCCAATAGCCCGGAAAGCAAGATTCATTAAGGCATTTGTTGTAGAGTTTGGAGAGAACTGGAGCTACTTCGGCTGAGCACTTTTTTAATAGATTAGTGTCTAGACTAGTGTCTCTTTTGAGATTTGCTGTTTATTATTGATATGAACAGCAAGCTTGACGAATCTCGATATCATTACTCGCTATCCGTCAGTTCGAAGGTTACAAAATCGCCGTCGAATGTGGAAAACTACAATGAAAACATAGAGTTGAATATATTCCTGATTATATATATATATATATATATATATATATATATATATATATATATATATATATATATATAAGAAAGATCGAGAAATTCAAACATTATTTTTGCGATTTCAATTCGAAATTGTTGCATAATTCAGCAAATTTTCACACACACACACACACACACACACACACACACACACACACACACACACACACACATATATATATATTATATTATATGAATATATGTAAATATATATTTAGATTACAGGAAGTTTAGATAAGATAAGTCATTAGTACTGTCGGTTTCAAACCCGATAATTAGGGACCGTTTTAGATAACCATATTAAGCCAATACTCATCTCTTTTATAACCGAGAGTGAAAACATGTATATACATTACGAGTTCACGTTTAACTCTCGTTTTGTGAAATTACCCCCTTATTTATCGGATGTGGCGCTTTTATTAAATTTAAAATCTAATTTCAATTAATTTTCTTTTTAGAAATACCTTTAATATTAACTCCAAAATTAATTTTAAAAATGTATATTCTAAATTCAAACCTTACAATTTATATCAATATCAAATTAAAATTTTAAATTCCATTTAATCATATCAAAATCATTTAAAAAAATATCAACCCTTTCAAGTTTTTTTTTTTGAGGAGTGATACTCATCTAGCATAAGGGATTTTTCTACTATATTAACGTCAATACTATTGTATTCGTTTTTGTCTTATAGGTTTTTAATTGAAATAGATTGTAAATTGTATTTATAAAATACGATTAAAAAAATAATAATTAAAAATCCAATTGAACTCTAATCTTACAAACTAAAAATCAATTTTAAAATTCAATAAAAATGTAAGTTTTTTTTTTATTTTTAGATTTAGGTTTTGTCTTTTTTACTGTCCCAGTTTATAAGGAGTGCTTTCCTTCTGTGTATACAATTTTTCAAAGATTCACTCCTCACATTTAAACATCTTATTTCTGGGTCATGAATTGCTCATAGGATATGGTATTTCTCCGCATTACAAAGTGAGCATTGATTTAATTCTGGGGCGTATGCTGCTTTATGTTCGATTTTCCTCCATTTGATGGTAAAAGGTGTACCCTTTTCTTTAAGCTCCTACACTCGGGTTGCTAAGGCTGTTTTTATCCTTGTTTTAGCTCTAAAGGAGCTCATATGTGCGTAATATCTTTGCTTAAATGAACCTTGTGTCATTCCTATATATTTTTCCGCTATGCTTGTAGATTGGTCCGCTATTGTAGCTTCATAAATAAGGGATTCAGCTTTACAGTTGCCCCCCAATGGGCACTTATTTTTGTTCCTGCAAGAGCAGCCTTCGTTGACTATCTTTCCTGGTTCCCTAAAGATGACGGACTTGATCGGTGATGCTTTCGAGTAACTTACTTTCACATTGTTCCTATTAAAGATTTTGAACAGTCTGTGCTTTTCTGGGAAATACTTATCTAGAAGTCTCAGGAAAAAAATGCCCTTCTCTAGTTTTACTATTAAGTGAGAACAGAGGTAAGAACCGAATTATATTCCGTCTCCTATTTTTTTTATTTTCTTTTTATCATGAGTCTGTTGGAATTATAGTTTTAAATTTTTTTAAATAAATTTATTTATAAATTGCAAATAGTGCTATAAATTTGTTTTGTGAGAGAACTGCTACAAGGAATCAAGTCGGTTGAAAATTTACAAACAAACTTTTCGCGCTTTTTTCGACAAAGTTATCAATAACTCTTTCAAAATTCACTCCATCGACATGTTCCCTCTCTTTGGAGAGGATGGTCAAATCTATAAGCCTTGTCTGGATCATTGTCGCTCGAACGTACTTCTTTATGAGCTGCATTTTCGAGAAAGATTGCTCACAGCTCGCAACACTAATAGCTCGGGTAGGGAAAATGCGCAGCAATATCACATTATTAGAGACGGTATTTCTATATGAAGTTCAAAAGTCCAAGATGTCCATTGATTTTGTCTTTTTCTGAAGCTGTCACAAAATACTGTAATCTCTTCTTTTCGGCTAAGAATTCCTCTTTTTCTATATCTTCGTCAACTTCACCAAACTGACGATCATAATTATCATCAAGCAGATTTGACAGTGTAAGAAAAACGTATTTACTTGTAAGATTGTGGCCTTGTTGAAATCTGCAAGATATTTCTTCAGTCAACCTGTCTGTGACAGACAGCGCTTCCTATCTCAACCTAGTATCAAACCCCAAGGTTGCAATCCTTTGCCATCCATTCATTTCTTTTTGCAGACATGACGCTCCATACTTATTCCCGTTTCAGAGCAGAGTTTTTTGGGTTTTTTTTAATTCGTCTATTGTAATGTGCATCATCTTTTCTCTATTCTGAAGAAGGCAATCTCTCAACGCTATCAGTCTGATAGAACTTTGTTGCAGATCCAGCCCTTTTGTTTGAAAATATTTCTGGGAGAATAGCTTTTCAAAGGCTCAGAAATAAAAGAAACTGAAACGACAGTACCGAATTAAGAATTAAAGATGCATCTGATCTTGTGGTTGCATTTTCTCCTTCTTCCGTGAGCTGTTCCAGGGCAATGACGATTTCCAATAATTTTTTTATCACAACATTTACAGCGTCTGCTCAATTACTCCATCTAGTTTCCATAGTCCGCTTGATACTTAGACCGGTCAACTGAATCAAGACGTCCCAGCGATGTGTAAATGCAGAAAAAAACAAGAATTACTGGTCCAAAACAACCGGTGCTAAAAATGTAACAGATTGAATCGCTACAGAAGACATATGCACAAGCTAGATTTAGTGAATATTTTGTGCATGGCACAAATAGAGCTTTTAGGTTGATTTCGGAGATGCGTTTGTGCACACCCGATTGGTGGCTTGCCATAATAGCAGCATTGTCAAATGCCTGACCAATATAGTCACCAATCTGAATCCCATCGTTCTCCAGTTCTCTCAAAATCAGTTCAGAAATTTCCTCTGCGCTCTTACACTTTGTCTCAATGAAACCGAGAAACGATTCCTTCATTTTCTTCTTCATTTTCATCAATTTTTACATACCTCACTCATCTGGTCCTTGTGGGATACATCAGGAGTGCTATAAAAAATTATGCAAAAATACTTGCTTTCCTTGATCTGATCAGTGATTTTCTTTCTCACCTGCTTTGTCAAAATGTTCACAAATTCATTTTGAATTTCTGGTGACAGATAAGAAGTAGTGATTTTCTTCCCCAGATTAACTTTCACCAAATGTTCACGGAGCACATGGTCATACTTGGCCAATAAATTTACCAATTCTAAAAAATTCCCTTTGTTTTCTTGATCTCTTTCATCATCATGGATGTCTTCCCGGTGATCCCGTAGTGCCAAGTTCTGCTTGGCGAGAAACCTTATGATGTCCAGCCATCTAGCTAGAATTTCCCGCCATTTCTTAGTTTCTTTCTCAATGAGATTTTACTCTACTCAATTATCTTTCCTTCAGTCGGATTTCTATCCCCTTCCAGTTGAGCATGAGATGTGCTAGCTTCGTGTTTATATTCTTTTGGATTTAATTCCCATTAATTCATAAAACCCACATCTGCAGAAAAACTCGACAGTTCAGTTGAAAACAGTCTGCAACAGAAGAAAAATAAGGCTTCTCTGGAAGGAGAATACACCATTCATGTTCGCAAACTTTTCTTGCCATTCTACAAAACCCGATAAAACCATTTTTTTCTTTCCAACGTCGCCTTTTGTTTTCGTGTTTGTTCGCATTACTTCTTCCTTGAATTCACGACCAGGATGCTGCACAGAAGCAGACCCCTGCCGGACAATCAAAGCGCGAATTTCATGATTAATCTAAACAGGGCATAGACCAACATCTGTAAAATCGGTTGCAGTGCATGTTTTTGCGCCAACTAGTGATTGCCTTTTCAATTCTTCAACTTCATGCGCATCATCATCATCATTGAAAGTTTTGATGTATCAACGCTGTCAATGTCGACTTCCGAAGTAAGAATGTCAACGTTAGCAATATCAACTTTATCTTCAGTCTCAGCATGATTTTCATCTTTCTTTTCCACCACTTCGGCCGTGGAAGTCTTTCCGATGAATTTCAACAGCGCGCCTTTATTCTTTTTTTATTCCTCTTCTTTTGTTTTTCGCTTTTTACGGAATGCCGCACTGCTCTCCTCTATTCTCCTAATTTCGGTACCTTTTTTGAAAATTCATGCAAATTTTCTGAAAAACTTTAAAATGCTATTTTATAAAATAGCACAACAAAGGTGAGATATCCCCCAATCAATTTTCTATATTTTTTTATAATATATATATATATATATATATATATATATATATATATATATATATATATATATATATATATATATATATATATATATATATATATATATATAGAGAGAGAGAGAGAGAGAGAGAGAGAGACCCGTCACTAACCACCACCAAAAAAAGGAAAAAAACTTAAGGAGATCGAGTCTTGTAAATGTTATATATTGTTTTTGACAGCTTTTCTATTCTGTTGAGTATTTCATTTTCTATTTTTGTGCAATTTAGACTTTAAAAATGTGCGCGAAAACAAATCTAAAACCGAGACTCCTCACTCCTTCCTCACGGAGAAGAAGAGGGGGGGCATTTTCAGCATCTTGAATTCTTACGACTCGTAAAAAGTTAATATTTGAGATTAAATAAATAGCCTTAAAAACTACTTTAAAACAAATGATTCAGGTAGGTTGCAAAGTAACTTTTGTAGCCAATGGTAACATTTATTTGTTGTATATTTTATTTGTTTACCACTTTTTTCGAATCGCTGTGTATTGTAACCCCCCCTCCATAAAAAAAAAATAATTAAAATAATAATTAAATACTTTTCAAAGTATTGAACAAAATATTATACAAAAATACAAGGTATAGGCAATCTTGAGTAAAGTCGTGCGCAAGATGGCGACCGCGAACGGGTGTAAAAAATGGAACGTAACGCGAATTTTAGCGAAACGAAATTAGTGAGTCCACTGTACAGCCTAGCAAGAATATATAGTCGGTCTAATATTGCCCGAGAAGGCCACTATTCAAAAAAAGAATCTTTATTTCACACTCCTAGTACTGTAATGTTTTCATTAAAATGCATAATAATGGTTTGCCCTAGTCTCTTTCTCTTATTTCCTCTCCTCTCTTCTGTCTCTCTTTGTCTCTGTTTGCTGTCATTTTCTTTCTCTCTACGTCATTCCACCTGGTGAATCGTTATCTCTTTCGTGGGGGAGGGAGTTCTGTTGATCCAACCAACTCCTCTTTCATATGACGGTCTTTTCTCATACGCGGTTTTAATTTAGTTCTCTCTTTTTCACCCACTCTTATTTTACGCCGTTAATACCTCTCTTTCCATTCCGTTCACCATTTCTGTTTCCTTCGTGAAAACCAACGTTTCTCTACCTACTATGCGTCTGTGCGTGAAGCTAATAATATATATCGGTTCGTGTGCGTGCGCATATGTGTGTGTGTGTGTGTGTGTGTTCGTTCGTTCGTTCGTTTGTTTTTGTGCCAACGCATGCGCATTTGCTGTTTTCAGTTATTTCCATCCTTCTCTCTCAATCAATAAAACTCTATGGTTTTCGGTCACCATCTCTCTTCATCTTTTAACCACTCCTTTTTATGGTTATTGTTCCTCTTCCTTCTATCCTTCCTGTTTATAGATATTGCTTCTCTTTATTCGATTAACCTTGTTGATAGAGTTACCTCTCTTTATTCTACCAACCAGTTTTTATTGACATTATTTCCCTTCATTCAGCTATATTGTTTATAGACGTTACTTCTCATCATTCTACCAACTCCATTGATAGGAGTTATCGATTTTCTTGAACTTGTAGCGTGAGTTTTGCTGAGCTAATCTAATAATTAGACCAGTGATATAATTCACGATAACAAGTCATAACAAAGAAAGTTTACAGTTGAAAAAAAAAAGGTAAACACGATCTTAATGAAACACAACATATATTTTTTTTTGTAAAGAACTCACAATTATTAAGGCCTGAATGTTGAGTGAGTGGTGGAAATATGGTAGAAATGGATTATTTAGGGAGACGGCTGAACAAAAATTTGTTTACATTGGACTTGAAGATGACCACATTGTAGTCAGTTAAAATGCAGGCCAGCGGAACAGAATTCCACAGGCAGACAGTTCTAGGAAAGAATCTTTGTTCATGGGATTTGCGCTTAGATTTAGTAGCAGATAGAGAGTTGCGGATATTGTTGATAGTGGTTGTAATTAAACGAGTGTTTTGTGAAAGTTTGGCAAAGAGAGAAACTACAGATTGAAGTTCAGACAAGCATTTGCCATGAAAATCACGATAGAGCAAAGATATTCTCGCAAATTCGTTTCTGTGTGAAAGAGATTGCAAGGAGAAAAGAGCATTCACCTACTAGTAACGTATTTTGTAGTTGTTGTTACAAAAATATGATTTTGTGTAACAAACAAAAAAATGGGAAAAATATATAAAGCAATGTTTCGTAAATAGAAGCAAAGGTAACAATAAATGAAAGGGGGCAAATAAAAACAAGGCAAATGAAAACTAAACAACGAAAGGCAGTCCATATTTTATTAAAAAGAGATGAAATGCCGATGGCTTTTCCCCAAAAAAAGGCTACAAAATTAACCGTGAAATTAACAATTGCAAAATAATATAACATACGTAAAAAGGGCTCTAATTGAGAGACTATTCTAGAATTAACACTATCGATTGAAAAGACAAAGTTTAGTTTATCATCCAAACGATAGCAACAAATTATACGAAAAAAACGAAAAAATATTCGTTTTCTTTAAAAAAAAAAATCTTACTTGACACATAAAACTAAAAGACAAGAAACACGCAAAATGTAAAGGGTCTTTAAAATGTTCTTCTTTTTTTTTTCTTTCAGTCTTTTTCTTTGAGAGACTCTCTCTTGATTTTCTGGAACGTTCTGGTTCTAATGTTATTTTTCCTTTTCAAAATAAAAATGGCCTTCTACGAAGGGAGCTTCGAGTTAAATTGTCGAACAAAGAAGGAATTTCCTTTACTAGAGATCACATGTGCCAATAATTTTCTAGTCTTCCTCTTGTCAGAGAAATTTAAATTCTGTTTCTAACAGAAAAAAATCCCCCAAAACACAATCGGTTCCTCCCGTTGGTCTTCTTGGGACTTAAACTTTTCCAGTTGTTGCTATTCTTGTTTAGTTTTTTTTTCTTGTGGTCAACATCCTTAATTCATAATGATATTCTACTTTTTTCTTTAAATTTGTTTATCTATTTTTCGTAAACGTTATTTTGCCTGTGTCTCAGAGTCTCGAACTAAATATACACATTGATCATTTCATCAGCTGTGGAATTTTATAGTGATTTTCTCTTTAACACGGTAAGTTCGGAAAAAGGTGTAATAAATAATAAACTAGACAAAATACTGTTAGAAATTTGCTCAATATATGTTACCGTGACATAACTTGACATATATTCGGTGTTTTTTTTTTTTAAATAGTATTTTGTCTAGTTTATTATTTATAACACCTTTTCCCGAACTTACCGTGTTAAAGAGAGAGTCGGCCGCCATTTTGAATTCTCCAATACATCGATAAACACTGTATGCTTTTTGAGCTGAATAAACATGTTAAATTGAATAAAAACACGAAAATTATATCCAGTTTGGTAGAAAAGTAATTTATCTTGCCTTTGATAACATTTATTTGTTATATATTTGTTTTTTGACAACTTTTTCGAATCTATGTGTACAGTAATACAAGCCCATTAAAAAAAAAAAAAAATTAGTTAACGAGAGATTGTTAGCACATGGCATCCCTCGCGCCACAAAAATATTTCGTTTTTAATTTATTAGTTAATTTTTGCAAAATTTGAAAGGACGACAATAAATGTTGATAATTGATAAAATTATAATTTTAAATAACGCATGAGTGCATTTGGTATGAGAGAAAACAGAAACATAACAACAAAAAAACTATCATAATTAAAAAATCAAAACAAAAAAGTAACGAAAAATCGAATCGCTCCCTGTTTTTTAATTTTTTGGTTTTGTTTTTAATTATTGTTTTTATGACTCCAAAAATAAGAACAAAAGAAAATTGTAATTAACTTTGTATGAACATAATACACGCTTTAATATAAGTGAAAGCACTAAGAACTTAGCCAGTTAGATAGAAAACGGACACTTAGAAAATCGATTTTATTTAAAAAAAAAAAAAAAAAAAACATTAAACAAGTAAAAATATTTTTAAAAAATATTAGGGGGGGGCTATAGTCTGTTTTAAAAAAACAATATCTCCTTCAAGAATGATCATAAAATGTGTTTTCAATCGATATTTATTCAATAAGGGACCAGTTTTCCTACCTAGCGAAAGGGGACCAGTTTTCCGGAGACGAGTTTTCCGGAGACGAGTTTTCCCGAGACGAGTTTTCCCGAGACGAGTTTTCCCGGGACGAGTTTTCCGGGCACCCATATATACATTTCTAATGGTCTGTGATTACCATAACTTCAAGTGCAATTTTGGTTGGATGCTTCAGGATTTGTGATTTGAGAGCGCTAATAAAAACTTTGGCAATATTTTTTGCTGATTCTAAACAGTTTTCTAATAATTTTACTCATAGTCATTTTGCATTATTTGCATTATAAATAGTTTTAATGGATAATCCAACTATTCTTGAAATCTTTTATTGTGTAACGAGTACATTCAGCAAATCATTCTTTGACGTTTATTTCTCTCATTACTCATATAGACAAAAGTTTGTGAAAATGTAAGGAGAATAGAGTTAGGAATGCTTATGACATCAATATATGTTAGATTTCCAAACAATTCATTTTGTATCTGTGAGAAAAATCAACTTAACATTCGATTTCAAAGTTTGCTTCCCCTCTCTCTCTCTCTCTCTCTCCCTCTCTCTCTCTCTCTCTCTCTCTCTATATATATATATATATATATATATATATATATATATATATATATATATATATATATATATATATATATACTTAGCATTAAACTTAACTCAAAATATGCCTGTCCAGTTACAGAACGCTCGATTCGCATAACTTGGGTACGGAAAGGTGCCGACTGATCCGAGTTAAGGGCGAATTTCGTTGACTCTTAACTTCTATAATTTAGTTATATGAAAAGAAGAGTTGGTAAAAAAAAAGGTTTGTTCCAGATATTCAAATTAATTATAAAAATTCCAGTTGGCTGAATGAACGCGCTATTCTTGCTGCTCAATACAAAGACATCAATGAACTTAATAATATTATTCAGCTTAAAATTCTAAGTAATGTAGTCACATACAAGTCCATCGACAGTGTTGTGAAAGTAGATGAAGTGGTTAATTATCCAACAGAATTTTGGAATTCACTAGATTTGCCAGGGATGTCACCACATGTACTGCAATTGTAAATTGGCGTACTAATTATCATGTTGCGAAACATAAATCAACCCAAGCTTTGCAATAGCATATGGCTTGCAGTAAAAAAATTAATGAACATCATAGAAGCAACAATCTTAACAGGACCTTTCACAAGTGAAGATATCTTCATTGCATGCATTCTTATGATTCAAAGGTATACGCCATTTCACTTTCACTTTCCAATTCGATTGTCGTTTGCAATCATCGTAAACAAAGCTCAGGGATAATCTTTACAGTTGTGTGTGGCTTACAGCTATGCACTGACTGTTTCTCACATGATTAGAAAGTAGAACAACAAAAAACGGTGTACCCACACGTACTGAGAAATTAAGCATATGAAACATGCATTTTCTCATTTTGGAATTTTTTCAATTGCGCCATCAACGCATGTCAGGGTACAGCTAGTATATATATATATATATATATATATATATATATATATATATATATATATATATATATATATATAAGTATTCGCAGACACGTATTTCATCGTTTACGGCTCATCAGCGTGGCTAAACATATCGAGTTTCGACACAGTGTCCAATGATAAGTAAATTAAAAATATATATATGTATAGTGTATTATTATAATGTATAAATAGTGTATTTTTTTAATTTCTATAAGCATTTTTGGTTGCTTATGTGCACACATGTGTCAGCTCTTTTTTTCTTTCAAAATTTAGTTTATTCGTCTGAATGAAAAAATTATGTTTTTGCATAACGTTGTAGTTGGAAGGGGAGTGGTGTGAGCAATAATAGAGGAGACAAGGTATCTATACTTCGAGAAAACGTTACTAATCCATATATCAACGCATTTCGTGCCGTGTACACACATATTTACACACACGTTTATTATTAATCTTACTTTTTAATCTTTATGATCAAGCTTCAGTATTTCTTCATCCTAGTAAACCTTTCATTATTTATATATTTTGTATTTTTTATTTGTTTGATTTTATTATAAAGTTTCACTTCAAACATTTGTTGGTCTGAATGTAGGCGTTTAAATTTATTTTGAAATTTTTATTATAATTTAAAAATTAAGCTCCGATTTGAAACTTTAATTGCATACATGTTAATTAAAAAAATCTAGAGTGCAGTAGTATAGATATTAAACGTTTATGGACAACTTGTATATTGTCGATGCGTGTTTAAATCAATCTATATTGAAAAAGAAACCTAGTATGGATCCGTACGTATATATATGTATGTGTGCGAATGTACGGAAATTCACAGTATGTGAATGTTGGTATGTTTTTAAAATGCACCGATTTCGCAATGTATCCGATTACTTTTTAAGTTATTTCTGAATTTGTTTCTGAGAGTGTTTATATGCTTTTCTCAGGCCCGGCTTCCAATATTCATCGAAGCCTTCTGATGTATAAATTTCTGATGTATAAATTTCTGATGTATAAATTTCTGATGTAAAAATTTCTGATGTAAAAATTTCTGATGTATAAATTTCTGATGTATAAATTTCTGATGTAAAAATTTCTGATGTATAAATTTCTGATGTATAAATTTCTGATGTAAAAATTTCTGATGTATAAATTTCTGATGTATAAATTTCTGATGTATAAATTTCTGATGTATAAATTTCTGATGTAAAAATTTCTGATGTATAAATTTCTGATGTATAAATTTCTGATGTAAAAATTTCTGATGTATAAATTTCTGATGTATAAATTTCTGATGTAAAAATTTCTGATGTATAAATTTCTGATGTATAAATTTCTGATGTATAAATTTCTGATGTAAAAATTTCTGATGTATAAATTTCTGATGTATAAATTTCTGATGTAAAAATTTCTGATGTAAAAATTTCTGATGTATAAATTTCTGATGTATAAATTTCTGATGTAAAAATTTCTGATGTAAAAATTTCTGATGTATAAATTTCTGATGAAAAATTTCTGATGTAAAAATTTCTGATGCAAAAATTTCTGATGTATATATTTCTGATGTAAAAATTTCTGATGTATAAATTTCTGATGTAAAAATTTCTGATGTATAAATTTCTGATGTATAAATTTCTGATGTAAAAATTTCTGATGTATAAATTTCTGATGTATAAATTTCTGATGTAAAAAATTTTGATGTAAAAATTTCTGATGTAAAAATTTCTGATGTATAAATTTCTGATGTAAAAATTTTTGATGTATAAATTTCTGATGTATAAATTTCTGATGTAAAAATTTCTGATGTATAAATTTCTGATGTAAAAATTTCTGATGTAAAAATTTCTGATGTATAAATTTCTGATGTATAAATTTCTGATGTAAAAATTTTTGATGTATAAATTTCTGATGTAAAAATTTCTGATGTATAAATTTCTGATGTATAAATTTCTGATGTAAAAATTTTTGATGTATAAATTTCTGATGTAAAAATTTAACGTAAAATGATCGTCATTTCCGCAATATTCTAGCGTTTTAGGGATATTCATTAAATAATTTTTTGCTATTTTTACACTAGACAGAGTTACGAAAAGGTGGTTGGAAACAAATATATAAACGTTATTAAATACAAGATGAGTTACTCTTCTACCTAGCTGAATAAGTTATGTTTTGCTTACTTTAAAACATTTATTCGATTCAAATGGCAATTAGTGTCTAGCATTGCGTGAAAACAAGAGAAAATGACAGCGATTTGCCTGTTACATCTTTAAAGTTTCGATAATGATTTAAAAATTAAAATAAAACAAAATACTGTTAGAAACCTAACCAATAAATATTACAGTGGTATACATATCAAAGATACATTAAAATATAAAACTCAATGTAATAAAAGAACATATTAGTAACTAAATTTAATTCATAAAACACATTTCAAATGTCTTTAGAATACTCCGAAAAATACACTTACGTTTTAATGTTAGCAACTTTTCAACGTCTTTCATGCGTGTCTCGTCAGTGGAAGAGAAATCACCAAATTATTTCAATAATATCAAGATCAAAGAACGAAAACGATGAGTCGCTTTGACTATCTGCGGCCAAGATAGTTCCTAAGTCTCGGTAAGTAAGTGATATAGACATGGAAAATCATCAAAGATCAAAGAATGGACGCCAAAGGTTTTTCTAGCACATATGCGTGATTCACGAATTAATTTATACTTAATCTCGATTTTTGAAAATGCCTCAGCTTTTTCTTTTCACACATTTTGTCAAATCTCCCCTCCCCTGATCCGAGCTAGCTAGCGAGCAGAAGCCAACCATATGAAAAGAAACCATGTTTGATTTCTGTATAAAATAAATAAATTAAAAAGATTAAAAACAATTTTATATTTTACTTTCAATTTAATTATTTTTATGACATTTGACGGCATTTTTACTGACTTAAAATGTTAAAATCACTGAATCAAATGTTACATATTTTTGGAATATTGTAAATCAAATGTTAAATATTTTTGGAATATTGTAAATCAAATGTTAAATATTTTTGGAATATTTTAAATCAAATGTTAAATATTTTTGGAATATTGTAAAGCAGATATTAAATATTTTTGGAATATTGTAAAGCAGATATTAAATATTTTTGGAATATTGTAAAGCAGATATTAAATATTTTTGGAATATTGTAAAACAAATGTTAAATATTTTTGGAATACTGTAAATCAAATGTTAAATATTTTTGGAATATTGTAAATCAAATGTTAAATATTTTTGGAATATTGTAAAGTAGATATTAAATATTTTTGGAATATTGTAAAGCAGATATTAAATATTTTTGGAATATTGTAAATCAAATGTTAAATATTTTTGGAATACTGTAAAGCAAATGTTAAATATTTTTGGAATATTGTAAAGCAGATATAAAATATTTTTGGAATATTGTAAAGCAAATATTAAATATTTTTGGAATATTGTAAATCAAATGTTAAATATTTTTTAAATATTGTAAAGCAAATGTTAAATATTTTCTGAATATTGTAAAGCAGATATTAAATATTTTTGGAATATTGTAAATCAGATGTTAAATATTTTTGGAATATTGTAAAACAAATATTAAATATTTTTGGAATATTGTAAATCAAATGTTAAATATTTTTGGAATACTGTAAAGCAAATGTTTAATATTTTTGGAATATTGTAAAGCAGATATTAAATATTTTTGGAATATTGTAAATCAAATGTTAAATATTTCTGGAATATTGTAACACAAATGTTAAATATTTTTGGAATATTGTAACACAAATGTTAAATATTTTTGGAATATTGTAACACAAATGTTAAATATGTTTGGAATATTTTAAATCAAATGTTAAATATTATTGGAATACTGTAAAGCAGATATTAAATATTTTTGGAATATTGTAAAGCAGATATTAAATATTTTTGGAATATTGTAAAACAAATATTAAATATTTTTGGAATACTGTAAAACAAATATTAAATATTTTTGGAATACTGTAAGGCAAATGTTAAATATTTTTGGAATATTATAAATCAAATGTTAAATATTATTGGAATACTGTAAAACAAATATTAAATATTTTTGGAATATTGTAAAGCAGATATTAAATATTTTTGGAATATTGTAAAACAAATATTAAATATTTTTGGAATATTGTAAAGCAGATATTAAATATTTTTGGAATATTGTAAATCAAATGTTAAATATTTTTGGAATATTATAAATCAAATGTTAAATATTTTTGGAATATTGTAAATCAAATGTTAAATATTTTTGGAATATTGTAAATCAAATATTAAATATTTTTGGAATATTGTAAATCAAATGTTAAATATTTTTGGAATACTGTAAAACAAATATTAAATATTTTTGGAATACTGTAAAACAAATATTAAATATTTTTGGAATACTGTAAATCAAATGTTAAATATTTTTGGAATATTGTAAATCAAATGTTAAATATTTTTGGAATATTATAAATCAAATGTTAAATATTTTTGGAATATTGTAAATCAAATGTTAAATATTTTTGGAATATTGTAAATCAAATATTAAATATTTTTGGAATATTGTAAATCAAATGTTAAATATTTTTGGAATATTGTAAATCAAATGTTAAATATTTTTGGAATATTGTAAATCAAATGTTAAATATTTTTGGAATATTGTAAAGCAAATGTTAAATATTTTTGGAATATTGTAAAGCAGATATTAAATATTTTTGGAATATTGTAAAGCAGATATTAAATATTTTTGGAATATTGTAAAACAAATGTTAAATATTTTTGGAATATTGTAAATCAAATGTTAAATATTTTTGGAATATTGTAAAGCAAATGTTAAATATTTTTGGAATATTGTAAATCAAATATTAAATATTTTTGGAATATTGTAAAGCAAATGTTAAATATTTTTGAAATATTGTAAATCAAATGTTAAATATTTTTGGAATATTGTAAAGCAAATGTTAAATATTTTTGAAATATTGTAAAGCAAATGTTAAATATTTTCTGAATATTGTAAAGCAGATATTGAATATTTTTGGAATATTGTAAATCAGATGTTAAATATTTTTGGAATATTGTAAAACAAATATTAAATATTTTTGGAATATTGTAAATCAAATGTTATACTTAACTGTAAAGCAAATCTTTAATATTTTTGGAATATTGTAAAGCAGATATTAAATATTTTTGGAATATTGTAAAGCAGATATTAAATATTTTTGGAATATTGTAACACAAATGTTAAATATTTTTGGAATATTGTAAATCAAATGTTAAATATTATTGGAATACTGTAAAGCAGATATTAAATATTTTTGGAATATTGTAAAGCAGATATTAAATATTTTTGGAATATTGTAAAACAAATATTAAATATTTTTGGAATACTGTAAAACAAATATTAAATATTTTTGGAATACTGTAAGGCAAATTTTAAATATTTTTTGAATATTGTAACACAAATGTTAAATATTTTTGGAATATTGTAAATCAAATGTTAAATATTATTGGAATACTGTAAAGCAGATATTAAATATTTTTGGAATATTGTAAAGCAGATATTAAATATTTTTGGAATATTGTAAATCAAATGTTAAATATTTTTGGAATATTGTAAAACAAATATTAAATATTTTTGGAATACTGTAAAACAAATATTAAATATTTTTGGAATACTGTAAATCAAATGTTAAATATTTTTGGAATATTGTAAATCAAATGTTAAATATTTTTGGAATATTATAAATCAAATGTTAAATATTTTTGGAATATTGTAAATCAGATGTTAAATATTTTTGGAATATTGTAAATCAAATATTAAATATTTTTGGAATATTGTAAATCAAATGTTAAATATTTTTGGAATATTGTAAATCAAATGTTAAATATTTTTGGAATATTGTAAAACAAATGTTAAATATTTTTGGAATATTGTAAATCAAATGTTAAATATTATTGGAATATTGTAACACAAATGTTAAATATTTTTGGAATATTGTAAAGCAAATGTTAAATATTTTTGGAATATTGTAAAACAAATATTAAATATTTTTGGAATATTGTAAATCAAATGTTAAATATTTTTGGAATACTGTAAATCAAATGTTAAATATTTTTAGAATATTGTAAAGCAGATATTAGATATTTTTGGAATATTGTAAAGCAAATATTAAATATTTTTGGAATATTGTAAATCAAATGTTAAATATTTTTGGAATATTGTAAAGCAAATGTTAAATATTTTTGGAATATTGTAAAGCAGATATTAAATATTTTTGGAATATTGTAAAACAAATGTTAAATATTTTTGGAATATTGTAAATCAAATGTTAAATATTATTGGAATACTGTAAAGCAGATATTAAATATTTTTGGAATATTGTAAAGCAGATATTATATATTTTTGGAATATTGTAAAACAAATATTAAATATTTTTGGAATACTGTAAAACAAAAGTTAAATATTTTTGGAATTTTGTAAGGCAAATGTTAAATATTTTTGGAATATTGTAAAGCAGATATTAAATATTTTTGGAATATTGTAAAGCAAATATTAAATATTTTTGGAATATTATAAATCAAATGTTAAATATGTTTGAAATATTGTAAAGCAAATGTTAAATATTTTCTGAGTATTATAAAGCAGATATTAAATATTTTTGGAATATTGTAAATCAGATGTTAAATATTTTTGGAATATTGTAAAACAAATATTAAATATTTTTGGAATACTGTAAAACAAATGTTAAATATTTTTGGAATTTTGTAAGGCAAATGTTAAATATTTTTGGAATATTGTAAAGCAGATATTAAATATTTTTGGAATATTGTAAAGCAAATATTAAATATTTTTGGAATATTGTAAATCAAATGTTAAATATGTTTGAAATATTGTAAAGCAAATGTTAAATATTTTCTGAATATTATAAAGCAGATATTAAATATTTTTGGAATATTGTAAATCAGATGTTAAATATTTTTGGAATATTGTAAAACAAATATTAAATATTTTTGGAATATTGTAAATCAAATGTTATACTTAACTGTAAAGCAAATGTTTAATATTTTTGGAATATTGCAAAGCAGATATTAAATATTTTTGGAATATTGTAACACAAATGTTAAATATTTTTGGAATATTGTAAATCAAATGTTAAATATTTTTGGAATATTGTAAATCAAATGTTAAATATTATTGGAATACTGTAAAGCAGATATTAAATATTTTTGGAATATTGTAAAGCAGATATTAAATATTTTTGGAATATTGTAAATCAAATGTTAAATATTTTTGGAATATTGTAAAGCAAATGTTAAATATTTTTGGAATATTGTAAATCAAATGTTAAATATTTTTGGAATACTGTAAATCAAATGTTAAATATTTCTGGAATATTGTAAAGCAGATATTGAATATTTTTGGAATATTGTAAAGCAAATATTAAATATTTTTGTAATATTGTAAATCAAATGTTAAATAATTTTTGAATATTTTAAAGCAAATGTTAAATATTTTTGGAATATTGTAAAGCAGATATTAAATATTTTTGGAATATTGTAAAGCAGATATTAAATATTTTTGGAATATTGTAAAACAAATGTTAAATATTTTTGGAATATTGTAAATCAAATGTTAAATATTTTTGGAATACTGTAAAGCAGATATTAAATATTTTTGGAATATTGTAAAGCAGATATTAAATATTTTTTGAATATTGTAAAACAAATGTTAAATATTTTTGGAATTTTGTAAGGCAAATGTTAAATATTTTTGGAATATTGTAAATCAGATGCATTCTTTTAACGATTATCTTGTTTATGTAAAGTTTCAAGTTAAGATTTTTTTACAGAAGTAAAATAAATTTACATGTTATTTTGATGTTATTTTGATCTAAAGTTTAGATGATAGTTTAAACAAATATTTATCATTAGTACTAACGATGGAAATTTAAGTTTAAAAATATTAGAATATTTTTTTTTAATCGGAAATTAGGCTACAATTTTCCCATACACAAAAATGTTCCGATTTTTCTGATTCCTGAATCTGACTCCGATTAATCGTCCCCCACTAATATATATATATATATTAGTGTTCTTTATATATATATATATATATATATATATATATATATATATATATATATATATATATATATATATATATATATGGACTCTCCCGTAGAATTCGACATGTGTGGTTCCGTCACAACAACTAAGTTGTTCGGAAATCCAGACAAATGATTTTTTTATAATGGTGAAATCTTTGTGCAGTACCGATCACACGTTTTGGTATTATTGCTTGTCTTTTCTGGTGCAATAGTTGCCACAAGACAGAGCATACAGAAGACCGCAGGTTTTTACATCAGAATTTATCTTCTTCTAGATACATGTCTTAATGAAAACTAGGCGTGCATCTCCCCCAGTGAATTAACGCGCTCCCATAGACCCTGTTATGAAATTTTCAAGTTGGTATATATACAGGGTGAACAGAAAGTCCTTGGACCAATTCAAAAGTGGTTTATTAATAGAAAATTACAAAAATATAAATTAAACATGAATGAAAATTATAAGTTAGGAAACTAAGAATAAATTAAAATTATTTATTTTCAATGTGATGTCCCTTCCTTTCGATTAGACGTTCAATTCTCTGTCTGAAGTTACCAACCGAGGCACGCAGCGTTTCCTAAGGTATTTTAGCCCATTCACTCAGAAGAGATGTCTTCAAAGCATCAACACTTGGATGAGCAACAGAACAGACCTTTGCCTCCAACAAAGACCGCACCGAAAAATCCATGGGATTCAAATCAGGCGATGCAGGAGGCCACATCTCCTTACTCCAGAATCTTGGAAAAAATGACGTTGGCACCAGTCCTGAGTTTTTCTGGGGGTATGGGATGGTGCTCCATCTTGTTGGAAGGTGAAAGGCTGATCTTTGAAGTGTTTCTTTATCTCTTCAAATGCTGGAACCAAAATAACGTTAATGTAGCGATCTGTGTTGATCTTAACCCCCTGCTCCACGAAAATCAGAGGCGAATTCCAAGATTTGGAGACTGCAGCCCACACCATGAGGGAAGACGGCTTTTGTCGGCGGAAAACTATTCTCACGGAGTCATCAATGTCTGCTGAAGATTTTGCGTAAACTCTGTCGTTCTGATTGTTAACAGTCGCTTCAATTGTGAAGAGTTTTTCATCAGAAAAAACGATCTCTCACTCTGCTGTGCCAGCCTTCAGTTCTCCAAGAAGAAACTTTGCTCTTTCAAGTCTCTTGTGCTTTTGGGCAGGTGTGAGGTACTGTCTCTTTCTCATCTTGTAGGGGGACAACTGGAGATGGTTTTTTACGATGGTTCTCATCGAGGTCACGCTCACATTCATGTATTTAGCCATTTGTCTTGCAGATCTCTACGGGTTCCTCCTTACCCTCTCTCAGACAGCTTTAATCACCTTCTTTGTTCGAGCAGTGCGAGGTCTTCCACTCCTAGGACGGTCTTCAGATGTACCAAGTTCTTTAAATCTGTTCACAACATGGTACACGGTGGATTTAGCCACTTTCAAGAGCTTAATAATCTCTGAGTTTGTTCTTCCTGCGCAATGAAGCTGAATTATGGACTCTCGTTTGCTCATTTTTCTGAAAGTTTAAACAAAATTATTTTAATATTTTTGTTGAAAATAATTAGATCAATAGTTAGACTAAATACTTACTTTATTCGAAAAGAGAAAAAGTGATTTTAACAATATCTAATTTTAAAACTAAAAATGGTCCAAGGACTTTCTGTTCACCCTGTATATATATATATATATATATATATATATATATATATATATATATATATATATATATATATATAATAATAATAATTTCCACAGCCAAATAACGTCACCGTTTCAAGAGCCATGAAAGTCAAAAACTGGAATTTCAAGACTCCAGTTTCGCCCTCAATTTTGGATCATCAGTTAGACATATCCGAATATCCGAATCCAGGATTTGAAACCCGAGCCTCTTGCATGCGAAGCAAGCACTTTGCCAATTGAGCAAACGTCTCGCACATAAGGAATTCTATTAACATAGATCAAGCAAACCGCGGCGAAATTCGACTGTTGAATGGACCTACTTCGTCTCGACAAGGGACGATGTCATCCAACCAGCTAATAATCCTAAGCCGATATCTCACAAGTAGGAATTTTCAACTCGCTAGAACGATGCCACCCAGCAATTCTAACTTAGCGAGTAATTAGTAGTAAAATTATTTTCACAGCCAAACAAAGTCGCAGCCTACAAAAGCCATGACAGCCTTAAAACTTTGTATACGTTCCTTACAGGTTTATAATGTTTGTTTTTTTGAAAATTTAAATAAATTTTCAATAAGATTTTTGTATTATACATATATATATATATATATACATATATATATATGATGTGTGTGTGTGTATGTGTGTGTGTGTGTGTGTGTGTGTGTGTGTGTGTGTGTGTGTGTGTGTGTGTGTGTGTGTGTGTGTGTGTGTGTGTTTAAGAGAGAAAAAGGGGTAAGAGAGCGGATAGAGTAAGAAATTATTTGGATGGGTAAAAAAACTAAACAAGTACGTGATGTTTATGGTTCTTGTATGGATTAAAAAAAGAATTGCTAGCGTGGGCGTTTCCCCATTTTGATTTTATATGTACGTATGGGTGTATATGGCTATAATTGTGATACGTATATAAGTAGGTAATTCAGGTGCGCTAAAAGAATGTTTATATCCTGTAATGAAAGGAGAAAGATGCAGCAAGTAACTTTGTGTTTGATTAAATGTTCGTCTCGAAATGTGTGCATATATGCGTGACTATGAACATGTGCGTCCTGCTACTTTTCGACCTGTTACACACGATTATGTGTGCGCGAGTATGTGCATAAGAAGGTCGTTATGCATGAATAGAGTTGAGTGAGCTCTTCTGCCCAACACCTGTGTATGGACGTGATATTTGTAACGTGGATTCGCCATCAACGAAAAAAAAGTAACCCAAGAGATAGAAAACAAATTGACTAATGAAATATGCATGTACTTCACACACACACACACACACACACACACACACACACACACACACACACTTATATATATATATATATATATATTAAAAGATGAGTAATAAAATTTACATAGAACTTTAATATTTGATTAATAAGGACGAAAATGAGAGAAGAATAAGAAAGAACCTTTTTAAGCTAAATGCTTCTCATCAGAAAAGAAGAAAAGCTGGTCCGATGTTTCAATTATAAATTTACATATGTGGAAGAAACTTAGCAACTTTACTTTGCAGAAAATACTAAAGTCAGCCTATACTGTGATTGCCAATAAAATTAAATTTATTGGTGAAATATTTTTACCAGTAAATTTAAATGATAGTGTTGTCACATTTTTGCTAAAATTACTACAAAAAAACTGGAAGATCTTATTTATAGACAGAGGTGATAATAGTAGACCAATCAAATGGTGCTGCGCTCTGTTAGTATCCAAACATACTGGATACATACTGCTGCCACATCTGGGCAGGAGCTGCTAAAAACAGCCTATTCTGCCTTGACAGAGTACAAAATAGGCTTCGTGGCTTAGTGTGGGATGCCCTTTTCTCTTCCCTGCAACCTCTCTCCCACAGGAGAGACGTTGCGAGCCTGTCTTTGATTTATCCTTACTTCCATGGCAAGTGCTCGTCTGAGCTCCAATCTCTGGTCCCCCTTCGCCAATCTTTCACGATAAACACCCGTCTAGCTAAAACCACTGTCAAAAATTTCCCCCACTCGTTATCTGTGCCAAAACCAAAACGTAGATTCCATGAACAAAGCTTCTTTCTTAGAAGTACACGCCTGTGGAACTCTGTTCCGTTTGCCTGTTTCCCACCTGACTACAACCTGGATGTCTTCAAGTCCAACATAAACAAATTCCTGATGAACCGCCCCCTTAAGTAAGACACTTTACCAAATCTTCAATACTAACGTACTGTACACACAATGACCCTTATCCCTAATGTCTAAGAGGTCTTAAGAGGAAATTAAAATTCAGAGAATCTTGTTTGGTTGGAGTGGATAGATAAAATTTAATGCAAATCTCAAATATTTTAATTTTCAAATAGAACGTCGTGCCTATATTATGATCTCTTAAGAAGTATTTAAAATTAAATTAATTATAATGAAACCGAAATATGAATTAGTGTATTAATTAGTGTCTGATTCTAATTGTTAAAATTTAATAAAAATCAGAAATATCTGAATTTTCAGGAAGAGCTTCTAACCTCTTTTTTCCTTTTTTGAAACCAAACTAAATATAGCTAACATTCCATACCCTTACGTCTAGCAGCTGAATTGCAAAATATAAGAATGTTCAAAAGTATATAAAGACAGACAAGAGCGCATGAGAAATCAACTGAAAACTTTGTAAACATCTACACTTTGAATATGCAGACAAATTGGATGACTCCGTTCAGTCTCGAAAGACAATGGATACCCCCTGTAAGGGCAGCTGCGCGTGAAATTATGAGGTAAGAGTTGCAAAATCCAACATCACACCTCTCCTGATTTGACACTACTTGAGTCCAGTTGCAAGAGTACGTCTAGAACAACTGACGGTATTCCAATTATAGTACTAGAAAAACTTCAACCAGAACTAGCACCCATACTTACAAAACTGTTTAAACGTTGTCTTAAGGAAAATTGCTTCCCATCACCCTGGAAATTCTCATCAGTATGCCTTGTATTTAAGAATTCAGGTGATCGTTCATCCCCCTCTCAGTACAGGCCAATAAGTCTCCTGTGCGTCATGAGTAAGTTGCTGGAATCTGTGTTAAATACAGAAGTAATCAACCATCTCAGCAAAAATAACCTTCTTAGTGACACACAATATGGTTTCCGTTCTGCTAGATCTACAGCAGATGTGCTTACAGTTATATCTCATAGGATCAGCGAATCTCTCGACAGAGGCAACCTTTCTAGGGCAATTGCTCTTGACATATCAAAAGCCTTTGATAGGGTATGGCATAAAGGTTTACTTCACAAGATCTCCAGCTATGGTATAGCTGGAAATGTCTTCTCAATTATTAAATCATTTCTCTCTGATAGGTTCATAAGAGTAGTAGTTGATGGGCAAAAATCAGAAGCTCACAGTATAAATGCTGGAGTCCCTCAGGGGTCCATCCTGGGCCCAACTCTTTTCCAGATCTACATTAATGATCTTCCAAATCATATCCTTACATCATTCGTAGACATTTTTGCTGACGACACTACCATCTATGGTAACACATCTAAGACAGTAAACGAGCAAGTTCTCTCCAATTCTCTCTCCTCTGATCTTGATCACGTTGTACAATGGGGAAAGGAGTGGCTGGTTACTTTTAATGCATCTAAAACCAAGCTTCTATCTTTACATCATCAACGTTCTGATCCCCATCTGGCATCAATTAAAATGAATGGCTCTCGTCTTGGGGAGGCCTCAAGTTTTGACAGGCTTCTGGGCTTACCTTTACTCCTGATCTTAAATGGAATATGTACATCAAATCTGTTGCCAAGGCCGTTGGAAAAATGGTCGGATCCTTCTATCGATCCAGTAGATATCTCACTGCTGACGCAATTCTCTATCTATATAAGAGCCAGATTTGTCCAAGGATGGAATACTGTTGCCACATATGGGCAGGAGCTGCTAGAAAAGACTTGTCCTGCCTTGATAGGGTCCAAAATAGACTTCGTGGCCTGGTGGGAGATGTCCTTTTCTCTTCGCTGCAACCTCTATCTCACAGAAGAGATGTTGCGAGTTTGTCTCTGCTTTATCGTTATTTTCATGGAAAGTGTTCAACCGAGCTTCAATCTATGGTCCCCCCTCGCCAAACTTTCACAAGAAACACTAGACTAGCTGAAAACATTATCAATAATTTTCCCCACTCTTTATCTGTACCTAAACCTAAACATAGATTCCATGATCAAAGCTTCTTTCTTAGAACTGCACGCCTGTGGAATTGTCTTCCGTTTTCCTGCTTTCCAGCTGTCTATAATATGGTTGTCTTCAAGTCCAACGTAAACAAGTTTCTGATGAGCCGTTCCACTTAAGTTAACAAATTTACCGAACTTCCATTACTATCGATTACTATATTGTCCTTTTGACTACTCTACACTCTTTAACCCTTATCCTTGCGTGGCCTATCGGCCTTGATAAGTGGTGACGCCTATGTAAAAAAAAACAAAAAAAAACTGGAAACAACACAGAGATAAACAGAGAACACATACAACACTTGAAATTTACAAATGGTCACCCATTTTAATACTGACCAAGCTCAATGTGGTTTAACTCTGTTGATTAAACGGGAACCAGTGTGATAACGCGAATATGCTGTATTAATGATAAAGCCACAAAGCGGTAAACGGTCTGGGAAATGAAAAGCACCAAATTTTCTGGAACATGAAGACATAAACCTATTCATGCAAGTAAGGAGGCCGACATGATACTAGTTTACAAGAAGGAATAAACTTGCTAAATTGTAGATTTTGCAGTCCCAGTGGTCTCCAGAATAAAGATCAAGAAAATAAAAACGGAGTAATTACACGGAACTTACCAAAGAACTAAAGTAATCTGAAACATAAGGAAAAGCATTATAATATCACTAATTGTATCACCGCTAGGAACAGTCCTTAAAAAAAATGGAAAAAAGCCAGGAGAGATTGGAATCAGATGGAAGGCAAGGATGAAACCAGCTAAAAATTGCAAGAATGTGAAAACCAACTCACATAGCCAACATACGTTAATATTTCACATGTAAGTTGAAATAAAAATAAAACATAAACATGGAAAGAACATCAGATGAGCAGAAAGGCACCGAAAGTGGCAGAAATCCCATAAAAAGACACATACATATGTGATGGCGCCAACCTCGACTGGTATCACACTAAATGGTCAAGAAAGGTCACAGAAGGTTTGAAAGAACGAAAAAGAAAGAAGACCATTCGGATCTCCATTGAAATTGTGCAAAGTACTCTGAAACGTTGAAGAAGCTTGCCCCCATTCAAATTCACGAGAATTCCAGCAGTCAACGCCAGTAATACATTATCACTAAATAACTGGTGTGATAATGCAAAATGCTTTGCAACAGTTATTGAACGAAACGAGCAGCGTTGGATATCTGGAGTCATTTGGTATCACCCAGACTCCAAAGAGCAGCACTGGTTATTGTCAGTAAGCAATCATTGATAATGATTAATGTTGCAATATTTTGGGATTAATGGGGTAATTATTTATTTTCAGAAAAATACATAGAAAATATTTTTTAGAAAAATTTGGCACAAGGCCGAACATGGGGGAGGGGGAGGGCGGTCTTCTTTGTCTAAAGCTAACTAATCTAACCTAACTAGTTCCTACATTCACTCTACTTTCACCACAATACCACATTCATACTATACATCCATCAGCGTATACATCCTTCATCATTCACCATAAGAACATCATACCATGATAAACTAATTAAAACCCATAAGAAAAAGGGGGGTTTGGGATATAAAAATTTTATAATACAGAAAAAATGATATATATACAATGTTAGTAACAAAAGACCCCCCTGTTACTAAACTGTGGCAGGTCCGCTGATTCGCCAGTCGAAAAGGTGATGTGGGTCCGCACGCTTTATTTCAACACCTCTTACGAAAACTTCGAAAGGAGACCCGCATCTCTGGCGAATCAAGCGATCTGTCACCTAAATTGGGGGAGGGAACGGGGCTAAAAAAAAAAACAAAAAAAAACGGGACAAACTTAAAAAGGGCCTAATGATTATCACACATTAGTTAGGTTATGAACACAGGAGCCTAAAAAATGATCCTAACCTTGCCTAAACTGTGACCTACTCTGGACATTAAACGAGTCAGGGCTGACGTTCGTTTCTGTTACCCAAAATTCTTTTCCTAAGGGACATCCAAGAACCAGTCAAGACTTGCTTCTCTCACCCGACACACACGCGCAACTGACACCTACCTTTCAACAAAGTCTGACGAAGAGAGTCTAACTCTCTCGGCCTTGATACGACTCCTCAAATGATAACGGAAGATTTGTATAAGGTTGAGGGGAGCGAAGTCCTCAGATCCGTAGACCACTCTCATACATGCTTTCCAAATGACACCTCTCATTACTGCTAGCAAGGTCAAACACAATTCTTTTCTAATCCTATCCGTTGTCGGAGCCCAGTTGCTACATACATTGATAGGAACCAAAGTTAATGATGATATGTTCAGTATGCGGACCATGAGACCTGTAACAAACTCAATCAGCGGCACCACGATGTGACAGTAGACGAAGGCGTGACATAAAGTCTCGACCTCATCGCCGCATCGCTTGCAAATAGATGAAACCGCCAAGCCAGCTGAGTGAAGTCTCTTACCGACCCAGAGAGCATCCCGAATTACCAGCCAGGTCAAGGATGCCTCGTCATTAATGAGGCATCCCGACCCAGGCGCCCAAGGCCAGATTGAGCGGAGCTGCCCCTTCGTCAAAGGGAGCCCCTCACCAATAACATCCCTTATGGATCCCCTCACTAGTACCCGATATAATGCCTTTTGGGACAACAGCAGAGCGTTGGAGAGGCTTTCCTTAACTCTTAAGAGGAACTTCAGCACGCGCCGGCACTCGCGGTAGAAGGGGCATTCACCTCGGGGCAACCTGTGTGCCTCCCCCTCGGACTGGTGCACCCCTCTCAAAGCCGGAAAGGCTTTCTTGGTGTCCTCCATCCAGAGAGCACCGTCTTCCTTATCCTGTGTGCACATTCGATCTAGGTAGTAGAGCCGTAATGTGTGGAGCCGAATCTCCACGTTTGGCATACCTAGACCGCCTTCAGAAGGATGTAGGTAGCAGACATCGCGACAGACCATAGGGGCCCTTCCAAGCCATAAAAAGTTTAAAAGAGCCCTCTGCAGATAAAGCAATGTATCTGACGGGATTGGAAGCACTGATAGACGGTAAATGAAGATTGGATAGATGTGGATATTACACACCTCCGCTCTCCCTTTAATGAAAGGTTTCTACTGATCCACAGCGCAGCTGCGGATCGGACCGCTTTCAGAACCTCCGACCAATTTTTCTCCAGCTGGAGGTCAGGACCAAACCAGATGCCGAGTATCTTGCAAGGCCCGTCGCTCCAACTAAAGGGTCCCTGAAGGGGCATACCCCTCCAGGCACCGATGCGCAAACCAGAAGACTTGTCGCAGTTAATTTTAGCCCCTGTTACCGTTTCATACAATCTGATTTCTACACCGACGACACTAATCTCAGCACTACTCGTTACAAGCACAGTTACGTCGTCGGCATAGGCGGAGTACTTTACCTGGGGATCTGCACCTGGCAAAGTGATTCCGCGTAGGACCGGGTTCACCCTTAGCTTTCGAAAAAACGGCTCTATTGCGAGCACGTACAGCATGGGTGATAACCGGCACCCTTGACGAATAGAACGTGACAAACTGAAGGGTCTCGACCTCCTCCCATTTACTTCTACCATCACCGTGGGGTTAGCATAGAGAAGATGAACCCACAAGCGAAATTGCGGGCCAAAACCGGCCGCCGACAAAACAGCCCCCAAGTACCGATGGTCAACCCTATCGAAGGCTTTGGACTGGTCTAAATTGATCAGCGCGGCCTCAGTGTCGACTTTTTCTATCATCAGACGTATCATGTGCAAGTTATCCTGGATTGTCCTGCCCTTCACGGCACACGTTTGCTCAGGGCTAACAAGATGAGCCAGGACAATCTGCAGACGATTAGCGAGAATCTTGGCCAAAATCTTTAACTCTGCGTTAAGCATCGTCAAGGGCCTGAAATTATCTAACCTATCCCCACCATCTTTGCTTTTACGAAACTATGTTGTGGAAATTTGGACAATTCAATACTCCTACATCGACTCTCCTAACTAAGAACGGTCGATATAGCTTGAGAGCTGTACCGGACCGGAGCCGCGTCTACCTGTCCAAGTCCACACTAAGTCACGGGGCTTTTCATTTCGGAATTTGTCGATAAGATCAAACTTATCCACAAATTCACGAAATAAAACAGCATCCCGATCTCTGTTCGTTCCCCTAGAAGGTAACCCAAATCGATCTAACTTGGGATCCAGGACTGCATTCCAGTCTCCCACTAAGATAACCATTCGAGAAGTATCCATGAACTGCTCGATTCGCCGAAAAAAGGCAGCCGGCTCAACATGGCTATTGGGTGCATAAACCCCAATAAGACGTAATGCCCTACCCTTTATGGTAACATCCAAAACGCATAGTCTTCCCTTTGGATCCACGTAGCACGGGTCACACGACGCATCTAGGGACCTTTTAACTAGCCAGGTGACCCCTCTAGAGTGAGAATTAAAGTACGCTGAATAATCCTTAAAGGTGTTATACAGCACACATAAATGGTCACCAGGAATAAAATGGGTTTCCTGCACACAGCAAATATCCACTCCGAGGTGCTGCAGGTCCAAACTCAAGTGCCATTTTCGCGAGTCGGCCCTTAGCCCTCGGACATTCCCACTAGCAAGCTTGAGATCCATGATTGTGCCTTAGGGTTGAGAACCAGAAACGAACATCGCGGTCGTGAGCATGCCGACAGCTCTCGTGAGGGAATAGGTACCCATCGCAGTATCGATGAGTCCGTCCCGAGAGATACCGCTGACATGCAAAGGATAGGTTAGTTTAGCTATCCTATACAGGGAGGGGTGCATTTTTACCGGGACCCTCCCAACACAACATTTTTTTAAGCTTTTCATGTCGGCGTCCTTGAATATGGCTAGGGGAGGGGAAAGATTAAAAGTCTTATTTGCCTCCTCCAGCATTTGCCATAAGTCTTTTGCCTCTTCTTTTTTTCTAATGATGGTGAGTATTCTTCTTGCATTGGGGAAATTGGTGGGGGTGTCTATTAGCTTTCCCCCTACCTCCCTGAAATCGATTAATTTGCTGAGGTCAGCACCTTTAAAATTCTTATTGTTGTTCATTGCGGCTGAATTAAGTATGCAAATATCTTTTCCAAGAAGGTAGAGGGTTTTTTCTTTAGATCAATTGCGGGGGTGGTGTCCATGTTAGTAGAGTTAGTGAGGATTTTTTAGGAGATGCAGGAGGAGTATTGTGAGGGGACTTAGAGGATGCTGGAACAGGAGTGGAGGATTTATTTTTCTTAAGGGGGCTTAGTGATATTAGTTTGGGTGTTTTTGGAGGGACGGGAGATGTAACTGGAGGAGGCATTTTGAAAGGGGAAGGAGTTTTGGATGTCGTGGGGGACTGAGTAATGAGTCTGATGTTTTTTGGTGGAGGTGATTTGCATGGGGATTGGGGTGTTTTTTTTGGGGGGGAGTCCAGTTTTTTTTTTGAGGTTAACAATTTCGATATATTTTTCCCTACCGGGGTCGTTCTGTAACATTGCTTCCTCCCTCATCTGGTCGAGGGAGATACGTCCGGGGGTCTTTTTGCCGGGGGTGATCTGCCAGGGTTCTCTTTTCAGGGTTTCAGTGACGTTAGTCACTTCGTTAGCTGGTTGGTTGGGAACACTTTGTACGCTGGTTCCCAAGTGCTGGCCTATAGTTTTCTTTGGGTTTGGTTGGGGTTTTTTTAAGTGGACACTCGGATGTGAGGTGTCCGATTTCCCCGCAGTTCCAACATGTGAACATCTGCCGGCCACTATAATCGGTAGTTTCTTGTCTCCTACCTCCAGGAAGAATGGGATACTAAGAAAGTCTTCTTTGTTAAGGAGTATATCAAAAGCCCATACTCCGTGGAACTCGTCTACTTCCATGTGGAACATCTCCCCGAATTTTAAGAAGAAGGCACCTAGTTGCTCGCCGTCTATGTAGTGAGGAACGTGGAATACTGAGACTGTGGTGCGTCTCTTGCCCATATATTCCGTTCTTAGGATATGGTGTTGCGTAATTATTTCCTTTTGGGAAATTGTGAGGCACTCCTGTGAGGTGTTGAAAAGAGCGCTCCACGTATTGTAACCCTTACATTTGATTAAGCGTAAGGGTCTTAATCCGACGTTGGCTAATAGGTTGATAATGATGTCAACTGAAGCTCGAATAACTTTTTTTGTCTTTCTGTCTACGACGAACAGTGTTAAGCACTTCTTTTGGATTTCTTCCAGTTTTGGAATGTCCACTATCAGTCCCGTGCTGGTAACTTTATCCAGGCATTGTTTTGCCTTCTCGATGAACTGGTCTACGTCTATGTCCACTTTCGGGGGTTTGGTCCATGGGTTCGGCATTGCAGCTGCGACGTTCTCCGTCTCCATATTAATGACGACAGGCGTTTGGCTCGCAGGAGCGGCCATAGCTGGACCGTTTTAAAAAACGGTGAAAAAAAGTCCAAAAAACTGTTAAGAATAACAGTAAAACAGTAGGGGGTGGGGAAGGTCGTGTGGAAAAAGAAAATCCGACTCGGTGAAGAAGAAGAAAAGGAAAATGACAGAGAGGAGAGAATTCACTTACAGTATAACGCGCAGTAAAAAAGTCTTCTGGGATTAATGGGGTAGTTATTTAAATACTGCCCACCTCAGCATTATGTGGCACAAGGCCGGAAAGTTGGAACCCCGCAGGCTCTCCTAAAGAAGGGGCACTTCTGCAATTTAAAAAAATGCCTGAGTAACCCCATCGACATTCCCCGGTCGGGGCGCCTCAGGCAGCAAGCAATACACTTGCCCCACCGGAAAGCCCGGTGGCAAGGCCTGGGATTGTAGACCTCCTAGGTATTACCCAGGCAGTGTACCTCAGTCCAACAGGTGCTGGGCCGGTTCCCGGCCCCTCACCTGTTGGGCTGAGTGTCAAGTGACGAATCCTTGACATGTACTACCCTGTCTCCCTGCAGCCGAAGCCGCTAGGAGACGCATCCTATCATTCCAGGGGATTAATGGGGTAGTTATTTAATTGCCGCCAACATCGTGCAATATTTGGCACAAGGCCGGAAAGTTGGAACCCCGCAGGCTCCCCTAAAGGAGGGGAACTCCTGCAATTTTAAAAATTGCCTGAGTAACCCCGTCGACATTCCCCGGTCGGGGCGCCTCGGGCAGCAAGCAATAAACTTGCCCCACCGGAAAGCCCGGTGGCAAGGCCTGGGAGGGTGGACCTCCTAGGTATTACCCAGGCGGTGTACCTCAGTCCAACAGGTGCTGGGCCGTTTCCCGGCCCCTCATCTGTTGGGCTGAGTGTCAAGTGACGAATCCTTGACGTGTACTACCCTGTCTCCCTGCAGCCGAAGCTGCTAGGACACATCCCATCATACCAGGGGATGAGGATATTTAGCCGTTTCGGCCCCGGCCTCATTTGGGGTCCGAAACAACTTAGGCACCAGGGCCAGTAGGGGAAGTGGGGAAAAAATGGGGGTCTTTGCTAATGTTCCTAGGCTAGACTTGCGTTGGATAGCAAGTACTTTATTAATAAACCTATACTAGAGTTTCTATCACACTAAAAACCGCCTACATTCTTACCAGGACATACTTAAAATAACAGCTCCTCAGCTTACAGGATGGTGGGCGACATTCACGCTGTTATATAAAAAGAAAAAAATAACATATTTACAAAACAAAAGGGAAAAGCATTTACAAACTTAAAGAATTTTTTTTTTTTTTTTTTTTCTATATTGGGGGTGAGATGATGGGAAGGGGAGCAAACTAGAAAACACCCAAAAAGAAAAAGAAAACAAATAAACAAAATGCCTATGGGGGCGGATTAGTAAGGGGACCCTCCCTACCTAACAGCTGGTCTGTCATGTGTATGCCCACTGTCTTCCCATCCTCTCCCCTCGGGGGGAAGAGGTGAATGCAAGCAGGTCGTTCCCTAGAGGGGAGTGGAGGATGTAAGGGACTGTGTGAAAAAATAACTTGGGGTTGGGGTCCTCAGGGATGGATGGCGTCTTCCAAGATAAACTTCGTAATGTGCAAAAACAGGGCCGGAACAAAACAAAGCAAGTGGATTGGGCATCTTTGGAAGCTCTCCTATTGCCAACTATCGAAAAAATAAAAGACTATAGGAACAGGATCAACACGCATACTACCCTAATCTAGGCCCTAATAAAGCACAAAACTATCCACTCTGGGTGGTTACTTTTCTATCTAGCCTACTCCTACCCATCTTATAAGGTGAACCTTATACTAAAGTCATAAAGGGCTTGGTTCCGAGAAAATTATGAAACCTCAGCACCTTAGGACCAATACCACTAGGGTGGAAACACGAACTCGAACCTAGCGCCTCGTCGGATCCACAAACTAGTGTTGTGCACCCATCTCCTATCAAAGTCTATGCGGTGCAATCTTTTCCAATCACATCTGATCTTTATTTTAAGTTGATGCTTAAAATAAACGACCGGATCCTGATCCGAAAGAGATCGTCCCTCATAGACAATGCCCAGACGTGTAACCCACGTCACTAATCAAGCTACTGCTAGGATCGCTGGAAACACCGCCCGTTTCTCCCTGTCAAACGGCAGGTCCACATTGTCAACAATGTACGCTAAATCAATTGGCACCGACCGCTCGGGGTCGATGCGAGCTGTTACCTCTCCGACATACTCCCAGAGACTCCGCACCCCACTGCAAAGAAAGAACGCGTGTTCTCTCATTTCCTCCTCCTCCTCTTCGTCATTGCAGCGTGGGCATGGGGGATAATAATGTTCACTATCCCTGAAATCCCTGGCTAGTCTGCCAAAGAGTGGCAGCGCGACCCAGACTAGCCTCCATGTTATGGAATATTCCGCATTATTTATAAAGCTACTGGCAGGCGCCCAACTCCACAGCGAGAAAACTTCCCCCCTCAACAGACGTAGCCGTTCCACCAGCGGATCTTTTGTGGTACCCACCACTAACTTCTCATATAGCCTCCTCCTAGGCCGTGCAAGGTCACTGGACCCCGGCAATGCCCTAAGGGCGGCTCAGCATTTGGTCAAGAAACACCGTTCCTCCATACAGCTTTCCCATACGGCTTCCCATCCAAAGAAGTTTGAAAAGAAGGCGCTCTAAAGCCTTACAGCGATCCGCAGGCAGGGGAAGTGCAGACAAGCAGTAAAGGATCAGCAGAAACACCTATGTAGCACATGCCTCCGTGCGACCCTGCAAGGACAGTCCCCTACAAATCCAAGTCCCTACTGACGACTCGACCTTCGTCTGTACTTCCGACCAATTCTTGTCCAGCTGGAGGTCTGGCCCGAACCACTCTCCGAGGATCTTTACCGGGCCATCAGTCCAACCGAACGCACCTGGAAGCGAGTTTACCCCGGTCCAGGTGCCCGACCGCAGGCCAACGGACTTGCTGCGATTGATCACGGCTCCTGTGACAACTTCGTACTCAGCGATCGCCTCTATCACCGCTGTAATGTCGCTACACCTTGCAGCGAACACAGTGACGTCATCAGCGTACGCGGACACCCTGGCAAATTTGCCGCCAGGTAGAGCTATGCCGTGCAAGACTGGTTTCACCGCCTCGTCCCTTAATTTGCGACGGAAGGGTTCCAACGCCAGGACATACAACAGAGGCAACAGCGAGCAACCCTGCCGCACCGACCGGGAGACCCCAAAGGACTCCGACAACCTACCGTTTACTTGCACCACTACTGCGGGATCACAATACAGGGTGGAGACCCACTTGCGGAAGTCCGGACCAAAGCCGGCGGTTCCCACAACAGCCCTCAGGAACCCATGGTCCACTCTGTCGAATACCTTGGACTGATGAAAATTGATCAGCAAGGCTTGTGTCGTCTTCTAACTCCTCTATGATCGTGTGAACCAAGTGCAAATTGTTCTGAATCGATCGGACGATTCTATTTATAAACGATGCTGCTAAGAACTAACGAATCAAATTAATTAACGTTCTGCTACCAACCAATCAGAAACCAGAATGGCTTCATAAATATTAAACCTTTTCTGGAGCAATTTCACATGTTCTTTTTCCGGGTTTCGACACGGTAAGAATATTTTGTTCTGTGGAACTGTCTACTACAAACAAGTCACCTCCCAGGACTTGTGTGTAACAGCGAACCATCTGAAACTGTTCTGAAACTCAAAATGGCTTACACTTCTAGAGGTTATGCGCTCAGCATGCGTCTTTATTTCGATGGATCCGAATCAAAATTCGAATTGTGGAAAGTTAAATTTCTGGGATATCTACGAATCCAAAAGCTACACAAAGTACTACAAACACAACCTGAAAGCAGAAACGACCCCGACTTCATTGAAAAGAACGCAACTGTCTTTGCGGAATTAATACAGTGTTTAGATGACCGAAGTCTATCACTGGTAATGAGAGAAGCCCTGGACGACGGCTGCAAAGCATTAAACATATTGAGAGAGCAGTATTTATCGAAAGGAAAACCCAAAATTATTTCTTTATACACTGAACTGACCTCTCTAAAACGAATGGAAGCCGAAACTATTACTGATTACATTATAAGAGCCGAGACAACTGCAAATTCTTTAAAAATGTCTGGTGAAGTTATAAGTGACAGTCTGTTAATTTCCATGGTTCTTAAGGGATTACCGAGTGATTTCAAGCCATTTACCCCCGTGATAACCCAGAAAGAAAAACCCATGACTTTTAGCCAATTCAAGGTAGCACTCAGAAGTTACGAAGAAACTGAAAAAATGATCACAGAAAAAAACGAATCCACAAATATCATGAAATTTAAAAATACACACATAAAAACACCAAAATCGAATTATACACATGCCAGGAATAAAAAACGCAACTTTGCCAAAAGCAAGTTTTTTCCTAAGAAAAGTACAAAAATTATTTGCTATAATTGTGGACGACCTAATCACAAGAGTTTCCAATGTAGATACAGGACTCAAAATGGCGACTACATTAAAAATGTAGAGAGCTCTCTTAGCGAACATACATTTTTATTTTCGTGTACATTTGATGCTTCAACAAACAATAATAATTTTCTTGTCGATTGTGGGGCCACGGCACATGTGATTACAAAGGAATCTGATTTTATCAATTTTGATCCCAACTTTAAGCCACAAAATCATTTTGTAGAACTAGCTGACGGGAGTCGAGTCAATGATATCGTTTTGAAAAGAGGCAATGCGAAAATTTCGCTAAAGAACAATAAAGGTGAACTATGTTTCTGTATTCTAGAAAATGCGCTTCTAATCCCAAAATTTAAACAAAATATATTTTCTGTACAAGCTGCCACAAAACAAGGTGCAAATATAAACTTTAGCTCCAATAAATCAAAACTGGTATACCCGAATGGGACTGTATTTGACATTAAAGAAAATGGAAGACTATATTATTTAAATAGCGTAGTCCCATCAAAAACCGCCTGTCATGATCTACAGACATGGCATAAAATTCTTGGACACTGCAATATTCCTAATATCAAAAAGTTGCCGACTGTAGTTGATGGAATGCAAATACAAACATAACATACAAACTTCAACTGCGACGTCTGTACGCAAGGGAAAATGACAAACTATCAAAACAAGATACCAGACAAAAAGGCCAAAAAAATCCTATCAATGGTGCATTGTGACTTGAACGGTCCCGTAGAACCGATGGCCAGAGAACATTATAGATATGTGTTGAATTTCGTAGATGACCATTCAGGTTTAATGATGGTTTACTTTTTAAAGAACAAATCTGATACCCTGCTAGCAACTAAGAAATATCTAGCCGACATGGCCCCCTACGGTGAAATCAAGTGTATTCGCTCTGACAACGGTATGGAATTCACCAATAAAGACTTTGAACTTTTACTAATTAACCATCATATCAGGCATGAAACATCAGCTCCTAGATCGCCACACCAAAACAGGACTGCTGAACGTGCGTGGCGGACACTTTTTGAAATGGCAAGATGCCTGCTCATTGAATCAAAACTCTCTAAAAACCTCTGGACGTATGCACTTATGGCGGCAGCCTATATACGCAACAGGTGCTTTAACAAAACACTATCTAAAACTCCATATGAATCTTTCTACGGTAAAAAAAACAAATTTAAGCAGAATGCATATATTTGGTTCAACTTGCTTCGCATATGTAGAGAAAAAGAGTAAATTGAATATTAAAGCCGACAGAGGTATATTTCTTGGATACGATAAAAACAGTCCAGCCAATTTAATATTTTTCCCGAAAAAAATAAAATAAAAAGAATTCGGTGTGTAAAATTCACAGACACGTTTAATTTTACAGACGAAAACCCGTCATATGAAGAGGATGAAATTATATTACCTCAAATAATTAGAACAAACGAAAACAATAAAAATGACGGAGACGAGAGTGTCGATGATGATGATGATGATGATGATGATGATGATGATGATGATGATGATGATAAAGTCGAAAGATATCCCAAAAGAAATAGAAGACGACCCGATTTTTTGTGGTCGACAATATAAAGGATTATCTAATCGACTATTGCTATTCAATGGAAAATGCGCCAAAAAGCTTCAACGAAGCAATTAATTCAGAACATTGTGATGAATGGAAAATTGCCATGAAAAAAGAAATAGATGCCTTAACCGAAAATGATACCTATACGGTAGTGCCTCTCCCAAGAGATAAACATGTTATTTCTACCAGATGGGTCTTTACAAAAAAGAGTACAGCATCAGGCGTAGAACAGTACAAAGCAAGATTTGTTGCTAAGGGGTGCTCTCAGATTTACGGTAAAGAATACTTTTCTACGTTTTCACCGACCACAAACCTAACGACAATCAGAATTTTACTGCAAGTCGCATCACAATATGATCTAAACATCCATCAAACGGACGTAAAATATGCTTATTTGAATGACCCAATAGACTATGAAATTTATATTACCCCTCCAGAGGGATTTATAATGAAAAATAAAAATAGCGTGTGGCGACTTAACAAGTCATTATATGGTCTAAAGCAGAGTGCTCAGTGTTGGAACACAGTATTCCATGATTATATTATTAAACAACAATTTAGACAATGCGCTGTAGACCCATGTTTATATACCCAACACAAAGACGATAAACTACTGATTTTGGTTTTGTGGGTCGATGATATTTTAATCGCATCAAATTGTGACATAATGTTAACTGATGTTAAGAACAAATTAAGTAAAAGATTCAAAATGACCGATCTTGGCAAAATATCCTGGTTTCTGGGGATAGAATTTACTCAAAGCTGTGGGAACATGCCAACCGGATGCTAACGTCTCCAGCATAAGAGACAAAATAAAAAATCGTCGTTTGCACATGGCTTCACGCATCGCTTCCGTTTGGAAAAAGAAAAATAAGATAACCATAAAAGAATTATCAACCAATGGCAGAGCTCCGCGCCAAAAATAAAGGCCTAAAATATCACAGCCGCTGGGAGCCGGTTTACGACTATAAAATGAGGGGACCAGAAAGAAAAGAAAAGAGATTCGCCCAGCTGCGTCAGTGAACGCACGGACATTCTTCCACCCGACCTAAAGAAATGAAGAAGAAAAGGAAAAGAAAGAAGAGATTCGCCCAACTGCGTCAGTGAACGCACGGGGAGATTCTCCCACCCGACCTAAAGAGAAGAAGAAGAAGAAGAAGAAGAAGAAGAAGAAGAAGAAGAAGAAGAAGAAGAAGAAGAAATAAGGCACCAGTGAACTGAAGCCAACTCCGCTCTCACGTTATGGGCCAAGACGCCTTCAATTCTAACAATGCCTAATTCACACAAACCAAGAAAAAGAAGGAGAAAAACACAGGAGGCGAAGACGCCGCGCTGCTAGTTGTTGATGAAAGTAGTCGCCGCTTTCAAGTTAAAAACCTGGACACATATCACCGAAGTAGCACCCACTTACCACCCCGTCGTCCGAAAAGATAAGTACGCTTACGAGCATTCACTCTTTGTTTAATTATACAAACCTACAAAAGTTCATTCCTTATCAATGCATACACACGCTGGACTACCATTCTCAATTTTCCTACAACATTTATTTCTCTTCCCACGCGCGAACAAACAATAGTGACCCGAACTTGAGATGAAAACACATTTCCTTTTCTTGCTACAACACCAGTCCTGCAACGAACATTGGTTACATACGCGCGGACATGTTATAACTAAAACGTTCATTTCTTTCAACAGCAAATAAACGACGTTTACCTTATCCATTAATTGAGTCTTTGTTTCCTTCAATTCCCATTCGTTTCATTAATCTTTTGTAACGGGATTGGGGTATTTATATATCCTAGTCCCCTACAAAGCAAAGGACTTGTTACGATGACTCAATCGAGATACATCGACAAAATACTATTAAAATTTGGAATGGGAGAGTGCAAGAAACGCTCTACATCGGTCGAAAATGATATTAATAAAAATATACACACAGAATCTGAAATAATATATGACACACAATATCGCGAAATTACAGGTAGTCTTATATATTTAATGACTGCAACCAGGCCCGACATATGCTATACAGTAACAAAACTGTCACAAAAACTATCACGACCGACAATGAAGGATTTAAACAGAGCTAAACAAGTCCTACGTTATTTAAAAGGAACTAAAGAACAGAAGTTAGTATTTAGAAAATCAAGAAATCCCCTAAAATTAGGTTTTTCGGATTCAGACTGGGCAAACGACGAAGATCGCAAGAGTGTATCTGGATATTGTTTCAGACTCTCAGAAAATGGGCCTATTATTTCATGGAAATCTAAAAAGCAACAGATTGTATCTCTCTCTACGTGTGAAGCAGAATTTATCGCGATCACACACACGACCCAGGAAGCACTTTACCTTAAAAATATCCTGAAGACTATTTTGGAGCCAGAATTGATTACAAGTCCCGTAGTAATTAATTGTGATAATCAAGCCAGTATAGTCTTAGCACAGAACACGATAATCAACCAAAGATCTAAGCATATAGATATAAAATACCATTTCATAAAAAACGAGATAAAAAAGGAATCCATTATTTTGAATTACATATTATCAGAACAAAATATCGCTGATGTATTTACGAAACCGGCGACAAGGATAAAGCTACAACGTTTTTTCTCAAAACTTGTTGGTGAATTCGACTGAATATTTTTTTTCTTTCACTGCCCTGTATGTATATAGATTTCTATATATTAAAAATACAGACCAGCGAACTTCCACTTATGAGAAGGCTCTTACTTTTTTGCATGAATATCAGCGGAAAACCCTAGTATATAGATTTCTATATATATATAAAAAAAAAAAAAATAGTCCTGGACAAGACGTTAAACTGTATCCATTTTATTTGTATTAACACTTTAACCTACTAATGCGTAACTAATACTTTTGCTTACAAAAAAAAAAAAAAAAAATCTTTGTAATTTTCCTTTTTGACATTTGAACACAATTAAAAATGCCGTCTTTCTAAATGCTAAAATTCTAAGATCCAAATGATTTCTAATTTTTGTTATGTCTAAGTGAACATAAAAATATATATTTATTTTTGAGCAGAACAAACACAAGGGACTTCCCCATTATAAAAAATAGGGAGGATGTTGCAATATTTTGGGATTAATGGGGTAGTTATTTAATCGCCACCAACATCGGCAATATTTTGCACAAGGCCTGGAAAGTGGGAACCCCGCAGGCTCCCCTAAAGGAGGGGAACTCCTGCAATTTTAAAAATTGCCTGAGTAACCCCGTCGGCATTCCCCGGTCGGGGCGCCTCAGGCAGCAAGCAATAAACTTGCCCCACCGGAAAGCCCGGTGGCAAGGCCGTTTCTCCCCATCAAACGGCAGGTCCACATTGTCAACAATGTACGCTAAATCAATTGGCACCGACCGCTCGGGGTCGATGCGAGCTGTTACCTCTCCGACATACTCCCAGAGACTCCGCACCCAACTGCAAAGAAAGAACGCGTGTTCTCTCATTTCCTCCTCCTCCTCTTCGTCAATGCAGCGTGGGCATGGGGGATAATAATGTTCACTATCCCTGAAATCCCTTGCTAGTCTGCCAAAGAGTGGCAGCGCGACCCAGACTAGCCTCCATGTTATGGAATATTCCGCATTATTTATAAAGCTACTGGCAGGCGCCCAACTCCACAGCGAGAAAACTTCCCCCCTCAACAGATGTAGCCGTTCCACCAGCGGATCTTTTGTGGTACCCACCACTAACTTCTCATATAGCCTCTTCCTAGGCCGTGCAAGGTCACTGGACCCTGGCAATGCCATAAGGGCGGCTCGGCATTCGGTCAAGAAACACCGTTCCCCCGCCGGTCTTCTACGACCTTCAGCGGCAGGGGCAGATATGACCCGTGGAAAAGCTCATTCCACGACTGGTACCCAGTGTGTTTCCTCCATCAGTGTCCGACTCAGGAACGCCAGTCTTTCTGCGTGCTTGTGATTTTTCAAGTCCGGCATTCCCAAGCCTCCCTCGCTAAGCTTCTGCATACAGACCTGTCTGCGGACACACGGCTTTCCTCTCATCCAAAGAAGTTTGAAAAGAAGGCGCTCTAAAGCCTTACAGCGATACGCAGGCAGGTGAAGTACAGACAAGCGGTAAAGGATCGACAGAAACACGTATGTAGCACATGCCTCCGCGCGACCCTTCAAGGACAGTCCCCTACGAATCCAAGTCCCTACTGACGACTCGACCTTCGTCTGTACTTCCGACCAATTCTTGTCCAGCTGGAAGTCCGGCCTGAACCACACTCTGAGGATCTTTATCGGGCCATCAGTCCAACCGAACGCACCTGGAAGCGAGTTTACCCCGGTCCAGGTGCCCGACCACAGGCCAACGGACTTGCTGTGATTGATCATGGCCCCTGTAGCAATTTCGTACTCAGCGATCGCCTCTATCACCGTTCTAATGTCGCTACACCTTGCAGCGAACACAGTGACGTCATCAGCGTACGCGGACACCCTGGCAAATTTGCCGCCAGGTAGATATATGCCGCGCAGGACTGATCTCGCCGCCTCGTCCCTTAATTTGCGAAGGAAGGGTTCCAACGCCAGGACATACAACAGAGGTGACAGCGGGCAACCCTGCCGCACCGACCGGGAGACCCCAAAGGACTCCGACAACCTACCATTTACTTGCACCACTACCACGGGATCACGATACAGGGCGGAGACCCACTTGCGGAAGTCTGGACCAAAGCCGGTGGTTTCTACAACAGCCCTCAGGAACCCTAGGCCCACCCTGTCGAATGCCTTGGACTGATCTAAATTGATCAGTGTGGCTTCAGTGTCGTCTTCTAACCCCTCTATGATCGTGCGAACCAAGTGCAAATTGTTCTGAATCGATCCACCCTTCACAGTGTAGTTCTGATCCGGTTTGATAAAGTCACCGATAACAACCTGCAGTCGGTTCGCAAGAACGCGGGCCAAAATCTTGAAATCTGCATTAAGCAGAGTTATGGGCCTATAGTCGTCTAGATTTCCCCCTCCATGTTGATCCCCCTTCTTCAGAAGCGTGACCACTTCCTTTGGTAACCTGCCTCGGGATCGAGCCCTGGGCAAACCAGTGGTTAAACACGCCCGTCAGAAGGAGCACAAACATGGGCGACAGCCTCAAGAACAGTTCGTAGGGAAAACCATCAAGCCCCAGAGATTTGTTGCGGCCAACCTGCTTCAACGCAGTAATGACCTCACGCTCTGTAACCATCCCCTCGCAGATAGCTGCTCGGGCCGCAGTAAGGCGGGGCGAGCCAGCTAAATAGCTGCCAAACTCCTGGCCGTGGAGTCTGGGTTGTTGGGTGAAGCACTCCTCCAAATGTTGCCAAAACCCATTGTAGATCTCCTGTGCCGACACGAGAGAGCGCCCTTCCAGGTTTTTCACCTCCCAAATGTACCCATCTGAGCCGTGTCTTAGGGCGGCCTTTCGCTCAACAGCCTCAACGTTCACGGCTTCGTTGGAGACTCTGTTTAACCTAGCTCTAACTACCTGACCTGCGTATCGCTCGCTAGCCAAGCGATCCAGGTCCCCCTTAACTAGAGTTAGTTCTAGGGAATCCCCCCCTGCCACCGCCCGGGTCTAAGTGCCTTTTGGTCCGTGCCCTAGTTAATGCGAGGCTTTGGCTGTATTGGACACAAAAGTGCCTAATGGTGACCTTAAGCTTAACCCACCAGTTACTCCTGGTAACCGCCCCCACTAACTCCCTCTGAATTAGTGACGTCATCTGCTCCCGGAAGTCGTTCGACTCCAACAAGGAGACGTTCAATTTCCAGTAGCCAGCCAACCTAGGCCTATTACCTAATTTCAGACGGGCCAACACGAGTTTGTGATCCGAATGACCTAGCCAGTGAAACGTGGGACAAGATAGGAAATCTGTGTCGCCCCTTCTAATTAACATCCTGTCCAAGTATGTACTCAAAAAGGGGGCCGAACTAGCATGCCCCGTCCACATCTCCCTCTCGGGGTGATCCAGACGGAACCTGTCGACCAGATCGCACGAGGCCATCAGGTCAGACAGGCTGTTGTCACCCCGCCCGACCCTCTAACCCCTCCGACCTTATCTATGTTGGGGTCCAGGATGGCATTCCAGTCTCCCATTAAGACTACCTGCTTTGGACCCAAAGAGAGAAACACCTCCACCCGCCGAAAAAAGGAAACCCTCTCGCTGTGGATGTTTGGCGCATAAACGATCCGAAACGCGCCACTTTTAACAGCAACATCAACCACAACCAGCATCCCATGAGCGTCCGTGTGGACAACGGTAACCGTCGTAGACAGAGTGCGACTCACTAGCACAGAAACCCCCCGGCTCTGGAGGCTGCCATATGCTGAGTAAACATCAAAATCGTTTACCAGCACATCGCAGTCCCCAGCCCTAACAAAGTGGGTCTCCTGTAGTGCTGCTACATCTACTTCAAGGGCCACGAGATCCCTCAGCACGCGAGCAGCCTTGCTTCGAGATCTCATACCCCTTGCATTCAAACTAGCTAGGTTCAAGGCCATGTTTCCCTATCTAGTAGTATTCATCTACTAGGGGTCTGAAGTCCTCGGGGGTCAGTACGTCAAAGGCCTGACCGAGACTTCCCATGAGCAGTTCAGACGTAAGCCATCCGTCTCGAGCCAGGCCCCCCACATCCAAGAGGAACGTCATTTTTAAAGCTCTATAGAGGGAGGGGTGAACGTAAAGAGGGACCCTCCCCTTATATTGAGTTGTTATTTTACCGAGTGATGGGTGCTCCCCGTCCACGATCTTGAGGCCCTTCCTCCCCTATTCACCCGGACGAAAGTTATTATGGATGGAGCATCCTGGAAGTTCCTGGGGTCAGTGACCTCTTTTCCATCTACCTTTCGGAGGCTCTCTAACTCTTTTAGATGCCGCCTCTGTCTTCCATTCAGGTCACTGACCGTGTTACTTAGGTCGGCCTTTCAAATTTGATCCCCAGGCAAGAAAGGGAACTTCCTAGTTTTCCCCTCCCTCGGGGCCGCCGACTTCAGATCCTGCTCTTTTTCCTTATCTTCCACTTCTTGGACGTCTGGCTTTTTTGTTGTTTCTACAGGAACTTCCATCTGCTCCGTTTCCTTGTTAGGAGTGGTGAATAGGGGAGGGGTTAGCTGTTCTTCTTCCTGGGGGGTTTGTGGCGGAAGATCAGTAATCAGGTCTATCTCCGGGTCGCTCTTCTTTTCCCTCTTCTCCTTCTGCTTTTCCTCGGCCCCTTCACTGTCGGCGCCCAAGGAACTCCCCCTCGCTTTTCTCTTAGTGGCCGTTGCCACCGCTCTGCCTGCTGGTTGTGGAGCCGGCTCTGCCTTCTTCACCCCCTTTTTTGCCGCTACTACACTCCATTTGTCCTTTCCTGGGGCTGTTTCTTCCTTCCTCGTCTCTATTGGCCTTTTCGTCTCCGCCGATTTAGTTGTCTCCATTGTTTCCACTTGCCTTTGAGGGCAGAACCTCGCCAACACTGAGGTCTTCTGTCCTCCACAATTACGGCCATTGACCAGCCCTCGCAGATGAATTGGGCGGGGATCCCATGGAACTCTTTGCGGAACAACCTCATTCTCACCCTGTATTCTCCTGACATGATGTTCCGGGGGCCCTTCATGGCCTCGATCCCCTCTACCTCTCCGTATTGGGACATGATGGCCCCCAGCTGTCCTTCCACGAGAAAGCACGGCACCCCCGTGACCGTGACCAGGGTTCTCCTTTTCGAGAGGTACTCCGGCCGCACTTTAGTGGTCTTCCATATGAGATCTCCTCTTGCCAGCTTCTCCGCATCCTTCTTTGTCGGCAAGAGGACCTCCCACATGGTGTTAAACCTCTTCACGGCATACTGTGCGGGGATCCTCAGTTCCCCCAGCAGCTCCATCATCCGGTCCTTTTGCACCCCCAGAAGGCCCTTTCCGGTGGCATCCAGAGTGAGTAGGGACACTGATTTTTCCCTTATCTTGACCAGCGTCTCCGGAACCACCTCGATCTGATTTCCGTTCACCAGGCTTTTATATTTTTCCTCAAGCAGCCTATTGTAGTATTCTGGGGGCCTCGTTGATGTTGGCTGCTTCGAGCCCCAACTTTGCCGTTCTTCTCTGGCTGTTGCCTCCACCACTACCGCTGCTGCTGGGGTCCTTGGTGATGCCGGAATCGGGGAATCCGTGATTGCGAGGGCTGGTGACTCCTCCTTTGCTGGCTCCACTTTTTCCGATCCCCCCCCAACCCGGGGAGCACCCATCCACAATAAACACCTCCAAAGATTTCGTCCTCCGCAGACGTTCCTCTGACTTCCGCGGGCTGCTTCGCACTGACTGCAACTGCGATGGTGTCACTGACTCATCCTCATCCAGCGTCCACCAACGCTTAGCGAGTCGCCTCTTCTTCGCCTTCCCTGGTCCACCTGAGGTTTGTTCCACAAATTCTCTCCAGGCCTCCACTTTTTGCTCCCTGCTTGTTGCTTTTATCGAGGCTGGTGTTATCCAGGGCCATCCTGCCTCTACCAGTCTAGGGGTGTCCTCCTGGGAGTCCATCCCCGTGCTCGAAACTGTACCGGACGCTACTGCACTAGAGGTGCCTTCTGGGATGGCAACCTCCGCAACCTTTCTCGTACTGGGGGTGCCTTTCGTGACGGCACCCCCCGAACCCTTCATGACACCAACACCTGGGGCGTCCCCCAAGGTGGCAGGAGCAGTAGCCTGCTCCATCTCCATTTGATGGTCCTGAGCTCAACTAGAGCCCGCCGATTCGGAAACCAAGGGGACCTTCGCCTAAAAAGGCACGTCAGTTTCCCTTGGCTCTGCTGGCTGCTTAAGCACTAGCTAGACCCCGGACTATCTGTAACAAAAAAGAAAACAAAACAATTAGTTAAGTTCCCGAGGGCAATAACGAAAACAATCACAAAGATAACAAATAGGTCCCAGCTGGTCCTATCCCCAAAGAAGGGGCTGGTCCTTGCAGTGGCAAGCAAAACAATTCCGGCGCAGATCGCAGCAAGCACTGGTGACAGGTACCACACCTTGATCCTAGCCAGAAGCGGCCGTGACAGCGATCTCCATCATACCAGGGGATTAATGAGGTATGATCCCACACAGTCGGACGATTTTATTTATAAACGATGCTGCTAAGAACTGACGAATCAAATTAATTCACGTTCTGCTACCAACCAATCAGAAACCAGAATGGCTTCATAAATATTAAACCTTTTCTGGAACAATTTCACATGTTCTTTTCCCGGGTTTCGACACGGTAAGAATATTTTGTTCTGTGGAACTGTCTACTACAAACAAGTCACCTCCCAGGACTTGTGTGTAACAGCGAACCATCTGAAACTGTTCTGAAACTCAAAATGGCTTACACTTCTTACACTTTTGTGGAAAATTGTATGTATCCATAGCTGATGTATGAGCACCACATGAATTTAAAATTATTATTAGAACATAGGACGAATTTAGCCTTTGCTAAATAATTGTATGACCACTAGGAACAGTCCTTTAAAAAAAAATGGAAAAAAAGCCGGGAGAAATTGGAATCAGATAGAAGGCAAGGATGAAATCAGCTAAAAATTGCAAGAATGTGAAAACCAACTCACATAGCCAACGTTAATATCGTCAACTCCAATCATAGTAAGCGCATTGTAAGATGCTATCGACATTTTTCATAATCAAGATTAGCTTCCTTGATCCAAAATCAACTTCTAAATATCACAAGTTATTTCCGCTCTTCCACTTGTTTGTCTTCAATAATAATCTATCAACATATGAAACTCACCTGCTCAACGTGAAAAATACCTGGAGTGTTCTTTAGTATGATCGAAAAATATCTGAATTTTCAAATTCTGTCTAATATGGATTTTCAAGATGTTAATGAATTCGTGTTGGATTTTTTGATGAATAAGTACTGCCGATTATCATTCCAAGTAATGTTTCATAAGAACTGAATCATACTTACTCATAAGCTTAACCAGTTTTATAAAGTTTTCTTTATCGAATGAAATCTGCATCTTCTCTATATCGTCTAAAAGGTAGAAACTTTACGACATCAAGTAACCTAACAATTGCTTCAAACAAACGATACAACTAAGTAAATAATAATTTGTGCTGCTCTGAGTAATATTATTATGAGTAAATCTGATATAAAACATCGGTATTAGTTGTTTAATAGGAATTCGAAATGGCATAAATGCTGCAGACAGTAATATACGATTATAGAAAATAATTGGAGGTAAACAAGGCTTATAAATAATAAAGACTGTAATGCATAGGAAGGATGAAGATGTTAGTTATAAATAATAAATATTAAAATAGCTCTAATGACAGCCATTTTTAAATGCATTGATATGTCCCAGATGATATTAGAAAATTGGGTTACTAAGAAACATAGCATAATTCTATGATTTCATTTTAAATATCTATATAAACTTGCTTCTAAAAGCACTAATGCCAAACGAAGGAATGTATATATAAAATGTTTATTTCAAAAGAAGTAGTCAGGAGTATAAGGAATGGATATAACTTATTCTTGGACGCGACATGTTCGGGCTCGTTGGTTGTTATCATAAGTACAGACATAATTTAACTTTTGAATTTGAAACTCTGAATAAATATGAAATCAGTATATGATTTGATTCAAAATACATGGGATTTAAAATCTAAAGATGTTTTTATGATTTTATTACGATATTATATCGATATTATTACGATATTCGAATTCAATAACTTTAGTTGCTATGGAGGTGATTTCTGCCCTTTTATGTATTCATTCGATGACACCTACAATATTTCAAATTTTATTCACACTTTATCGGATATCCTCACAGGTCCAAATCTATTTGTTCATATCTTCCTATCCTATTATATGTTAAAAATATTTCATATCTATCTTTTATAATATATATATATATATATATATATATATATATATATATATATATATATATATATATATATATATATATATATACACATGTATCTATCTATCTATTATCTACCTATCTGTCTATATATCTATATGTATAAATAGATAGATAGATGGATAGATAGATAGATACATGTGTGTATATATATATATATATATATATATATATATATATATATATATATACTTACGCATCAATCCTAGCACTCTATCTATACTTGTAAATTCGTATTTACCTATTTAATTTATAACTGCCTATACCAGTTCATTCATATCTATTCATCCTAAGTATATATATATACCAGTCACTGGACAAAGTGGGGGAGGGTAGAGCGGTAGCACTAGATATATCTAAGGCTTTTTACAGGGTATGGCATGAGGGTCTTCTCAAGAAAATCAGACCATACGGCATCACTGGAAGAATACATAACATAATTAAATCCTTCTTGGATAAGAGAAAAATCCAGGTTGTCCTTGACGGTCGTACATCTAAACAATATGATATAAATGCGGGAGTGCCTCAGGGATCTATCCTTAGACCTCTGCTATTCTTAATATTCATAAATGAACTCCCAGACAAAATTGTCTGTAAGATGGGTATGTATGCTTATGACACCACACTCTATAACAGACATGACAGGAAAACAAATGAACACATATCTAAATAAATGGCAGAAACACTAGAGGATGACCTCCGATCCGTAGTGGAATGGGGACAAAAATGGATGGTGACCTTCAATGCTGCCAGACTAAACTTGCTTGCTTCAATAATTACCTTCCCTACCGCCAATAGCAATGGCCAAAGACTCTTTATCTGAAAGTGCATCTTTTAAACTCCTTGGCTTAACGTTCACAGGAAACATGAGTTGGAACAATTACATTGAGAACATTGCCAGGGCAGCTGCGAAGAAGGTAGGTTTTCTCTACCGTGCTAGAAAGTATCCTATACATCTATAAGGCCACCATTCGTCCATGTATGGAGTATTGTTGTCATATTTGGGCTGGTGCATCTGCCACTAGTCTCTCGCTCTTAGACAAGGTTCAAAAGAGAGTCGCCAATCTGATAGGTCCTGAACTGTCAGCTAAACTTCAACCTCTGTCACATCGCCAAAATGCTGCATCCCTCTGCCTGTTCTACAAGTACTTTAATGGAGAATGCTCTGACGAACTGCAAACACTTGTGCCCTCATGACGTAAATACCCCCAACAAAACCGACAAGCAGCTAAATCCCACCCCTTCACAGTAGAGATCTCTAGATGCAAAAGAGCCTTCTACTCCAGAATTTCTTCCCCAGAACAGACTTTGGAATTCCCTTCCGGATCCCTGCTTCCCTGACTGCACTGACATGCAGAAGTTCAAATGCAACGTGAACCGACATCTTGCTGCCCAACTTCCTACACAGTACCCCTGATACTTATGTCCCCGATAATAGCTCCCTACAACAAAGTGGCAATGTGCCTTGTTTGGGGTGAAAATATAATTTAAAAAAAAAAATATATATATATATATATATATATATATATATATAATGAACTTGCCAGTCTGTCTTTCTGAAAACCAGTCTCTACCAAACTTCTCTGTTAGTCTACAGACTTGAAACTTGATATATTCTTTAATTTGAGCCTGTGGAACAAATTCGATTTGGTCTTTTGCCGGCAAAAATAGCTGTTAAGAGGTCAAAATTGAAAAAAAAAATGGAACTTGACCGGCATATAACGACTTAAAATGCTTCGTACGCATGCATAAACATACATTTATACCTTTTTTTTTTGTATATAGGATGGTAACGAATAAGGCTTGAGAGTTATATGTTTTTGCTTTCAATTCTAGTCGATGGCACTCAAGTCATATATCTAAAAACTATTGAAATCATTAGTATATTCGGTACAATATTGTCTCTATAATAATAAAAACGACATCTGTGTGAATTACAATATGTGATTTAAGCGTATTTTACGACCGGGCTATGCCGGAGTGGGCACTACTATACATTGGATACAATATAATACTTAATAGACTATTCGCTCTATTATTATTATTATTATTGGCTCACATGGAGCTTTCACACAAGTCAACAAACGATCGGTTTGGAGACCTGTGGTTTTCTCTGGAAGCTGAGTGACAACAAGTCTCCCCAGATGTCCAGCTCTCTCCACCTCCTTCGATAGCATTTGCAAATAAATCTGAGTCATCACAACATGCTCATACCATTGATTTCTCGCTGGTAGTGGCCATTGGTTTATATTGGAATTTGAGTGGCACTCAGCCTCCCCATGATCTCAGTTCTCTTCGCGCTTGTCCAGCGGAGGTCTGGCCAGTGCTCTCTCCTCGATCTTTCTATCCTCCTTGACCCTTCTCGGCTCTTTGGTATCACTTTTCTATTGGGGGGGGGACGGTGATGAGACAATGGGGGGATGCATGATGGTGGTGTAGAACTTGTTGATATGCAGCTTCGGCGTTCTTCATTCCCTGTAACGCTTCTTTGTTATATTGTCTTGTGTTATTCCCCACATTCTAGGGTTTTCCTTAATATTTCAGCCGTTTTCTTTATCGTTACGCGTTGTATTTTTGCAGTTATTCCTCTGCCATTCTTTTTTCAAAGCTTTTCGGAATTCTTCCTAGTGCTCCTACTATTATCGGTACTATTTTGATTTTCTTCATCATCCAAAGCCCTTTTAACTCTCTGGCTAGCTCTGTGTATTTGCTTCGTTTCTCCTTTTCTTTCATACTCACCCTGTGGTCAGCTGGGACAGCAAAGTCTACGATTTGACAGGATTTTTCTTTCTTGTTAATTATTACGACATCTGGTCTTCTTGCTCGGATGGGTTTGTCCGTCTGTATGTCCATATCCATAGGATTTTGTGGTTCTCGTTTTCGAGTGCTGTTGTGGGTTTATACTAGTACCATTTGTCTGTACGCTCAAAATGCAGTCGTTTGCATAATTCCCAGTGCACCACCCTCCATGCCTGTTTTTGTATTCCTTTTGGGCCATTTTACTGCATTCACTTACTATATGGTTTATCGTTTCGTCTCTCTGTCCACAGAGTCTGCATTTGCTGTTTTCTTGTGTTTTATCGATCCTTGCTTTGATATGGTTGGTTCTTATCGAGTTATCTTGTGCTGCAGTTATTAGATTCAGTTTCTCGGTTTATATGTCCTTTTCGCATCCATGTCCAGGTGTTTTCGTTATTCTCATCTTTTGTCATTCTTATGAATCTTCCGTGGAGTTGTTTCTCTTCCCATTTCTCTTTTCTCATTTTGTCGTTTGTCTCTCTGTTTTCTGTTTTGTTGTTTTTTTCAGTGTCTCTCGCTGCCATAATTATCCTTTCAGTGTTTTGTATTATGTATTTTTCTAGTTCTTTTTTCGTATCCTTCACACAGTCTTCTATACAGATCAGTCCTCTCCCACCGTCTTTCCTTTTCACATAGATTCTGTCAGTATCGCCCTTTGGGTGTAGTGCATTATGCATGGTCATGAGTTTCCTGGTTTTCTGGCCGAGTTGTCTCAGTTCTTCTTTTGTCCACCCTATAAACGGTCCAGAGTATCTTACTAGCGATACTACCCATGTATTTATACCTTTTATTAGGTTTTTGCTATATAATTTCGTTTCCAGAAGTCTTCTTGTTCTCCTGAGGTATTCCTTTCCAATTTTCTCTTTCATTTCTGTTGCTCTGATGGTGTCCGCTTCCAGAGTTCCCAAGTATTTATAGTTGTCTTGTTTCCCTAGTGCCCTCATTTCTGTTTGGTTGGATAGTTCCATGCCTTCTGTCGTTTCCAGTTTTCCCTTTCTTATAACTAGTTATGCGCACTTTTCCATTCCAAATTCCATTTGGATATCTTGGTTGAAGAGTCCGGTAGTGTTGATTAGTGTCTCTAGCTCCTTTTCGGTCCTTGCAAATAGTTTCAAATCGTCCATGTACATCAAGTGGTTCATTTTTTCCTCTGTATTGGAGAACTTGTATCCGGCTAGGCACTTCTCAGAATACTGTTCAAGGGCATCATGGCTATGATGAACAGTAGTGGTTATAGTGAGTCTCCTTGAAAGATGCCTCTTTGTATGTTAATTTCTGTTATGTGTTGTCCATCGGATATCAATTCCAGTCTCCATGTTTTCATTGCATTTTCTATTACGTTGGTGATCCTGTATGGTATTTTATACATTTTTAGGCATTCTATTATCCATGCTTGGGGGATCCTGTCATATGCTTTTTTGTAGTCGATCCATGCCATGGCTAGATTCTTTCTCCTCCTTTTTACCTCCTTTAGGATCTTTTAATCTATATATAACAGGTCATATGTTCCTCTTTTTCCTTTTTGGCATCCTTTTTGCTCCTCGGGGATGAGTCCACGGTTATTCAGGGAGTGGTAGATTTGTTCCCTCAGTTGCGCTGTCAGTATCTTCCACATAGTTGGTAAGCATGTGATTGGCCTATAGTTGCTAGGGACGGTTCCTTTCTCCATGTCCTTCTGTAGCAGTGTGGTTCTGCCTTTTGTCATCCAGTCTGGTACACTTGCTTCCTGTATACATCTTCTCAGGTTTTGGGCTAGCCTTTCGTATAAGGTTGTGAATTTTTTGAACCAGTATGCATGTATCCCGTCGTGCCTTGGTGCTCTCCAGTTTGCCATTTTTCCTATGTTTTTTTTAGGGTTTCCTTGTTGATTTCATTCACTGTTCCTTCTTCTATTTGTTGTTTCATGTCTTTTATGTCTTTCAGTCATTCGGCATTTCTATTGTGATCTCGTCGCTCTTCCCATATTTTACTCCAGTAGAGTTTTCTTTCTGTCGGATTTGGTTGTTCTGTTTTTGTTTTTCCTCCGTTCGCATTTTGGTAGAATTGGCTTTCATTAGTTTCAAATGTTCTGTTTTGTTTGCATTGTTCAGATTTATATCTATATCATCTCAATCTCGCTTCTTTTGCTTTTATTTTTTGGTCCAGTTCTTCATGTTTCTTATTTAGCCTCTCCCTGTCAGTTACATTTCCAATGTTCCATTTTCTCCACATTGCTTTCTTCCTGTTGATCATTTTGGCTTCTTTTTTATGTTTGTGTATTTGGGTTTCTAGTCTTATTTCCCATCCAGGTTTTGTCGGTCTGCTTGTCCCCGGTTGTTTTTCTAATTTGAGATTCATACTTACCATTTTAGCGCCCGCGTAAATTAGGTTGTTTAAGTCTGTGATTGTATTTGTTGGGATATGTGGGAGGAGCTTGTTAACCTTCTCTGTTTCTGTTTTTAATTTCTTCTGTTCTTGGTTTCTTAATGGTGGGAGATTTGTTTTTTCCTCATTCGTCAGCTGTATTATTTTTATTTACTTCATTTGCTTCATTCTCTGTTAGTACTGTTTCATTGTTCTCGGTTTCCACGTTTGTGGACTTCGTTCTTTGGTGTTTTTACTTGTGGGGCTTCAACTTGTTGCTCTATGTGCGGTTCCGTGGGGGGATGCTTCTTGTTCAGTTTCATCATTTATTTTTCGCTGTAGTTCTAGTCTAGAAAGCCAACCTTTCTTGAGTATTAGTCTTGCTTGGTCCGCAATTCTTTGTTCTGTCATATGGAAGTCACTGGATAGGTCCCATAGTTCTTTCATTCGTTTCCGATAACATCCATATCTATATTTAGGATGACTTCTATAGTAGCATTCCATTACGAGTCTATTCTCTTTTGTTGTCCATTTTTTTCTTCGTTTTTTTTCCTTTTGATGGTTATCATGGCTGTGCTTTCTTTGTTCAGTATCATTTTGTTCCCTGAAATTAGAGGTTATACTTACCTGTTCAGCGTCCATGTTATTTGAGTTTCTGAAATTAGAAAGTTGGCCAACATTCACAGGATGATGACCGGGTCCCCCTTGCTGTCTACCGAAGGAGCACCTGCCGATCATGACACCCAGATCTTTCTTCTGGGTCCCACGGTTTGGATTATTTGTAATTGACATTTTTCATATTTTGGTGTTTGTGGCAACATCGGGCCCAGAGTTGTTTTATCTGTGGTTCTGCTGCAGGGATAGTGTAACGCTCCCATGTATACAGGAGGTATCGTGCACTATCACACATACATATGGGACATGGACAAAAAAAAATAAAAAAAATAATAATAAAATAAAAATAAAATTTAAGGAGGAGGTTCAAAGGACTTATTAATATTTACTTAGTATAAGTCCGTGGCTGTAATTCGAAATTAGAGATATTTGAAGATAGATTCCCCTCCCATATTTACAAGTGTATTTGAATTGTGGATTCGTCGTAATACCGTCAGATATAGTTACCGATTTTTTTTAATTTATTTTTTTTCCCTTCCTTTCCCCCTTGAGGGGAGGGATATTTTAGATACATTTGCATTTAATCACTGACTGGAATTAATATTATCTTTGGCAGAGATTGAGTAAAAATAAAGAATTTTAATAAAACGACAATTTAGCACCAAAAAAATATAAAAAAAACGGTGGGAAAATAATCACTTGGGAGGATATTTTCCCCAAACATGTCAACTCAAAAGATGAGAAACCTTACAGAAGCGGCGTTTGGTTTGGCTTCTTTGTCAGATTCACTAATCTTGTGTGTGTTAGCACATTAACCACAGACCTAGCAGAACGGAAACCATATTGTATGCCACTGTGTTAAGGTCTCTTTTTATTACAGATTCCAGCAACTTACTCTGTACGCACAGGAGATTGATTGGATTGTACTGAGAGGCGGATGTGGTCAAATTTTTCAGAGTTACTCTCAATGATAGTAACTCTGCTGTTACGATGGCAAGAGAGGGCAAATATGAACGCGATGTTGTGAATGTGCTATTCAGAAGCACAAAGAGGGCAAATTTGAATCCCTGGACATATTCCTACCACATGGAAAGCTATCTCTAATGTAGGCACATATTCTATGTCCATGATGATCTGTGAGGTTAAGGTTTTGATTTCAAGTTTGAGTATCTTTTAATCGCAAAGTTATCCATGGAAACAGTCAATCCAATGCCAGTTTCGCACAGGAACAATAAGTCAGGTTTGATCGTCTGTAATTGGTTTTCAACCTCAGGAAGGTTAGAACATAGACCCCTGATGTTGGAGAAAAAGACTTGATAGTGAAAGCCTACGTTGGAAATTGTAGCTTTATTGTTTCTTGAGACTTTTCCTATTGGAATATGATGATATGTTGAAGAGGTTGGCAGAGTTGTTTGAGCAGGGCAGAAAGGGAAAGAAAATAGCAAAAGAAACGGGAAATGTTTTTTTTTGTTTGTGTGTTTTTTTCTTTTTTTGTAGACCATGAAAGGGGAAAGCCGTTATAGATTCCACTAATATGGTATCGAGAGGTCCCAACAGAAGAAGATACTGCATGTTCCAGAATTCATTCATTCATCAAATGGCAATACAGTAGCCCCAGTACTTTGCATCTACTGATAGGACGGCCTCCTTAGGAGTTAATCTAAGGTTCTGGGTCCCTGACTGTCAGGCAGACAACGTCAGCTCAGGTCTTTACCTGTTTATCTCTAGCACCTTTACAAGTGACATGAGCATAAGGATAGAAACAAAAAGAGAAAATGAAATTAATCTCAAGCGACAATTTTTTATTCTCTCCCTTTGTTAGAAGCGCCACTTATTGCATGAGTTACAATAATGCGTCCACATTAATAAAATATTACTTTATTATGAATACAAATAAATATATGCGGAAAACTCAAGTGAGAATATTCCCACGTAATATCTACATTTCTATACTATCTGCTTTTGTTATGATAGGATGCAGAGAACTAAGTATTGTGGTATCTGTTTGAGACACAGGGATTAATATTTAATGCAAAAAATGAGCACAAAATTAACTATCGATTTAGAATGAGGCACTCATTCTAAATAAACGAGCTATACGTTTTGCTCGTTTTTAGTTTTTTTTATCATTTATAAACGGGATCATAAACATATAATAAATACTGTGATTAACTACGTAATTATGAAATATGGCTCGAGGATGTGTAGATTGTATATGGAGGAGATATTTGCTACAGATACATGCATCCCAGCGTAAGCATTATTGAATTGACCCTATAACGGAATATATAAACATGCAAAGGTTGAATCAGTTGTAGACTGAGTTACACCGGAACAATTCACATGCCTCCCGTTTCCTTCTGTGTTTATTGAAATATGGCGAATTTACAATTTTCGTCATGCATGCCTGTGTATAACGGATTAGAGGGTCTGCATATAGACAGACAGTTTCTTATTTAAGTTTCGTGGATGCATCTAAAATAAGATACGTCCAATTGGTCTGCGCATTTAATGATGAAAATCTTGTTTGAAGTTTCAGTGTGGCAGACCAGCAAAAATGTTATATTGAACTGATAAGCGACACATATGCAGATTGTGAACACAAGTAAGCTATATTTCTAGATCAATGCCTTACCAGGATTGTGTGACTAATACCCATAGTCTACTTGGAAACGTAGAACACCTAGGGGTATCAGTAGACATCATCTTTTAATCCCAATTCCAAGATGAGGAGCCGTTGCTCAAAGCGGCAAGGGAGTACAAAAGAGTTTACAAGAGAGCATATGGACCAATATCTTTTGTCTCCCTGCTTAACAGTGTGCCAATAAGACAACTGAATGATGCAAAGCGAAATTAAGGTGTATGTTTCTGTATTATAGCAAGTTTCACTCTCCCCAGTGGTTCACTACAGATTGTGCAGCTACCACTGCATTCCACCGGTTCGTACATCGTGAGTACAAATAGACAAACATCTATAGATGCAATAAATCATTGTAAGGGTGAAATAGCCAAAAGCAGGTGTGCTGAAATAATCAGGAAACGCATAAAATTACAGAAGAGAGGAACTCATGAATTCTAGAAAATTTATGATAGTGTAGTAAACTCTCCCCAATGGTTTACTTCTACTTGCACAACTGCCATTGCTCAAAGGCAGTATGCATACCACAGATTTAACTGACATAAGTCCAGTTCAAACAGACAGAAGTATATAGAAGCTATAAGTAATGTTAAGAAGGAAATAGCGACAGCTAAGAGAGAATTTACTGAAACCACTAAAAAACGCATCGAAGCAACAAAATTAGGAACCCGTGACTTCTGGAAAATCTACAACAGTGTAGTAAATAATGGGCAATCAACAATTCCCCCACTAACCAACAATCACAAGGTTGTTTGCTCAGCAACCGACAAGGCTAATATGCTTGCCAGCCGGTTTGCCTCCAACTCCACACTGGACCCTTCCAACCACCCCTGTCTGACTTTCCTTTGCGGACAGACGCCATGTTTGACGATCTAAAAATCACCACTGCTCAGGTGCATGCTATCATAAAAAACCGCAAAAGCATGTGGACCTGATCTCATCCCAGCTGTCCTATTAAAAAAGTGCTCAGCCGAAGTAGCTCCAGTTCTCTCCAAACTCTACAACAAATGCCTTAATGAATCATGCTTTCCGGGCTGTTGGAAAACTGCTTCTGTGGTACCAGTATTCGAGAATTCTGGAGAAAGAACTGACGCATCAAATTATCGCCCCATTAGCCTCCTCCCACTTTTCGCCAAAATATTTGAGACCATAATTAACCATGCTCTAGTCCGTCACCTTACAGATGCTAAACTTCTGACTGACAAACAATATGGATTTAGACAAGCCCGTTCCACCGCAGATATCCTCACTGTAATCTCTGAATGTATATACCATTCACTGGACAAAGCGAGGGAGGGCAGAGTGGTAGCTCTAGATATATCTAAGGCTTTTGACAGGGTATGGTATGAGGGTCTCCTCAGGAAAATTAAATCATACAGTATCACTGGTAGAATACTTAACATAATTAAATCCTTCTTAGATAAGAGAAAAATACAGGTTGTCCTCGACGGTCGTACATCTAAACAATATGATATAAATGCAGGAGTGCCTCAGGGATCTATCCTTGGACCTCTATTTTTCCTAATATTTATTAATGACCTCCCCGACAAAACTGCCTCTGAGATGGGTATATATGCTTATGACACCACACTCTATAACAGGCATGACAGGAAAACAAATGAACACATAACTAAAAAAATGGCAAAAACACTAGAGGATGACATCCAATCTGTAGTAGAATGGGGACAAAAATGGATGGTGACCTTCAATGCTGCCAGACTAAACTGGTTTCCTTCAATAATTACAAGAAACCTTCTCTGCCACCAATAGCAATGGCCAGTGACTCCCTATCTGAGAGTACATCTTTCAAACTGCTTGGCTTAACGTTCACAGGAAACATGAGTTGGAACAATCACATGAAAACATTGCCAGAGCCGCTGTGAAGAAAGTAGGTTCTCTTTACCGTGCTAGAAAACTACTGACACCTGAAAGTTTGCTGTACCTCTATTAGGCCACCATTCGCCCATGTATGGAGTATTGCTGTCACATTTGGGCTGGTGCATCTGCTGCTAGTCTCTCGCTCCTAGACAAGGTTAAAAAAAGAGTCGCCAATCTGATAGGCCCTGAACTGGCATCTAAGCTTCAGCCTCTGTCCCATCGACGAAACGTTGCATCCCTCTGCCTGTTCTACAAGTATTTTAATGGTGAATGCACTGACGAACGGCAAACACTTGTGCCTCCACGACGTAGACACCCTCGACAAACCCGACAAGCAGCTAAATCCCACCCCCATGCAGTAGAAATCCCTAGATGTAAAAGATCTTTCTACTCCAGTAGTTTCTTCCCCAGAACCGCTAGACTCTGGAATTCCATTTCAGGTCCCTGCTTCCCCAACTCTACTGACATGCAGAAGTTCAAGTGTAACGTGAACTGACATCTTGCTGCCCAAATCCCTACATAGTGCCCCAGTAGTGTCTGCCCCTGATAGTAGCCCTCTACACCAAAGTGGCGATGTGCCTTGTTTGGGGTGAAACTGTAATTAAAAAAAATAAATAAAGGAAAATCAGTAATTCCTCCACTATTCAACAATCACAAGATTGCATACACAGCAACCAAGAAGGTAGAATTGCTTGCCCGACGATTCGTCTCCAACTCCACCTCCCAAATTTCACTAGGCGCACTGAAATCACATTTGAAGATCTGAAAATCACCCCTTCTTGCGATATCAAAAAAACTTAGACACTTGCAAGGCATATGGGTCTGATCTCACTCCCGCTATACTAATTAAGAAATGCTTAGGTGAACTAGTCCCCTTACTTTCCAAACTCTATAATAAATGCCTGCCTGAATCTTGCTTCCCAAATAGCTGGACGATGGTCCCTGTGGTACCAGTGTAGAAAAATTCTCTATAACAGGCACGAGGGACAAATCTAAGACAATGGTAGAATTGTTAGAAAATAAATTTCTAGACCAAAGTGGAATGCGACCGTAAATTGATGGTAAAATTTAATGGCACTAAGTTGGTCCCCTTTTGCAATTACAAGAGGCCTTCTCAACCATCGATAGCCATGACTAATAACACCCTACCCAAGAGTTCATTTTTCAAACTCCTCGGCTTAACATTCACAAGAAATATGAACTGGAACAAATACATTGAGGACATTGTGAAAGCTGCTGCAAAGTAGGTGAGAGTATCCTGCATCTTAATCATCATCACATCTGATAGTATCCTGCATCTTAATCATCCTCACATCTGAGAGTATCCTGCATCTTAATCATCATCACATCTGAGAGTATCCTGCATCTTAATCATCCTCACATCTGATAGTATCCTGCATCTTAATCATCCTCACATCTGATAGTATCCTGCATCTTAATCATCCTCACATCTGATAGTATCCTGCATCTTAATCATCATCACATCTGAGAGTATCCTGCATCTTAATCATCCTCACATCTGATAGTATCCTGCATCTTAATCATCATCACATCTGAGAGTATCCTGCATCTTAATCATCCTCACATCTGATAGTATCCTGCATCTTAATCACCATCACATCTGAGAGTATCCTGCATCTTAATCATCATCACATCTGAGAGTATCCTGCATCTTAATCATCCTCACATCTGATAGTATCCTGCATCTTAATCATCATCACATCTGAGAGTATCCTGCATCTTAATCATCCTCACATCTGATAGTATCCTGCATCTTAATCATCATCACATCTGAGAGTATCCTGCATCTTAATCATCCTCACATCTGAGAGTATCCTGCATATTAATCATCATCACATCTGATAGTATCCTGCATCTTAATCACCATCACATCTGATAGTATCCTGCATCTTAATCACCATCACATCTGAGAGTATCCTGCATCTTAATCATCCTCACATCTGATAGTATCCTGCATCTTAATCATCATCACATCTGAGAGTATCCTGCATATTAATCATCATCACATCTGATAGTATCCTGCATCTTAATCACCATCACATCTGATAGTATCCTGCATCTTAATCATCATCACATCTGAGAGTATCCTGCATCTTAATCATCCTCACATCTGATAGTATCCTGCATCTTAATCACCATCACATCTGAGAGTATCCTGCATCTTAATCATCATCACATCTGAGAGTATCCTGCATCTTAATCATCATCACATCTGATAGTATCCTGCATCTTAATCATCATCACATCTGATAGTATCCTGCATCTTAATCATCATCACATCTGAGAGTATCCTGCATCTTAATCACCATCACATCTGATAGTATCCTGCATCTTAATCATCATCACATCTGAGAGTATCCTGCATCTTAATCATCCTCACATCTGATAGTATCCTGCATCTTAATCACCATCACATCTGAGAGTATCCTGCATCTTAATCATCATCACATCTGAGAGTATCCTGCATCTTAATCACCATCACATCTGATAGTATCCTGCATCTTAATCACCATCACATCTGAGAGTATCCTGCATCTTAATCATCCTCACATCTGATAGTATCCTGCATCTTAATCATCATCACATCTGAGAGTATCCTGCATATTAATCATCATCACATCTGATAGTATCCTGCATCTTAATCACCATCACATCTGATAGTATCCTGCATCTTAATCATCATCACATCTGAGAGTATCCTGCATCTTAATCATCCTCACATCTGATAGTATCCTGCATCTTAATCACCATCACATCTGATAGTATCCTGCATCTTAATCACCATCACATCTGATAGTATCCTGCATCTTAATCATCATCACATCTGAGAGTATCCTGCATATTAATCATCATCACATCTGATAGTATCCTGCATCTTAATCACCATCACATCTGAGAGTATCCTGCATATTAATCATCATCACATCTGATAGTATCCTGCATATTAATCATCATCACATCTGATAGTATCCTGCATCTTAATCACCATCACATCTGATAGTATCCTGCATCTTAATCACCATCACATCTGAGAGTATCCTGCATATTAATCATCATCACATCTGAGAGTATCCTGCATATTAATCATCATCACATCTGATAGTATCCTGCATATTAATCATCATCACATCTGATAGTATCCTGCATCTTAATCACCATCACATCTGAGAGTATCCTGCATATTAATCACCATCACATCTGAGAGTATCCTGCATCTTAATCACCATCACATCTGATAGTATCCTGCATCTTAATCATCATCACATCTGATAGTATCCTGCATCTTAATCACCATCACATCTGATAGTATCCTGCATCTTAATCATCATCACATCTGAGAGTATCCTGCATCTTAATCATCCTCACATCTGATAGTATCCTGCATCTTAATCACCATCACATCTGATAGTATCCTGCATCTTAATCACCATCACATCTGAGAGTATCCTGCATCTTAATTATCATCACATCTGAGAGTATCCTGCATATTAATCATCATCACATCTGATAGTATCCTGCATCTTAATCACCATCACATCTGAGAGTATCCTGCATATTAATCATCATCACATCTGATAGTATCCTGCATATTAATCATCATCACATCTGATAGTATCCTGCATCTTAATCACCATCACATCTGATAGTATCCTGCATCTTAATCACCATCACATCTGAGAGTATCCTGCATATTAATCATCATCACATCTGAGAGTATCCTGCATATTAATCATCATCACATCTGATAGTATCCTGCATATTAATCATCATCACATTTTATAGTATCCTGCATCTTAATCACCATCACATCTGATAGTATCCTGCATCTTAATCACCATCACATCTGATAGTATCCTGCATCTTAATCACCATCACATCTGATAGTATCCTGCATCTTAATCACCATCACATCTGATAGTATCCTGCATCTTAATCACCATCACATCTGAGAGTATCCTGCATCTTAATCATCATCACATCTGATAGTATCCTGCATATTAATCATCATCACATCTGATAGTATCCTGCATCTTAATCATCATCACATCTGAGAGTATCCTGCATATTAATCACCATCACATCTGATAGTATCCTGCATCTTAATCACCATCACATCTGAGAGTATCCTGCATATTAATCATCATCACATCTGAGAGTATCCTGCATATTAATCATCCTCACATCTGATAGTATCCTGCATCTTAATCACCATCACATCTGAGAGTATCCTGCATCTTAATCATCATCACATCTGAGAGTATCCTGCATCTTAATCACCATCACATCTGATAGTATCCTGCATCTTAATCATCATCACATCTGAGAGTATCCTGCATATTAATCATCATCACATCTGATAGTATCCTGCATCTTAATCACCATCACATCTGAGAGTATCCTGCATCTTAATCATCATCACATCTGAGAGTATCCTGCATATTAATCATCATCACATCTGAGAGTATCCTGCATCTTAATCATCATCACATCTGAGAGTATCCTGCATCTTAATCACCATCACATCTGATAGTATCCTGCATCTTAATCATCATCACATCTGAGAGTATCCTGCATATTAATCATCATCACATCTGAGAGTATCCTGCATATTAATCATCATCACATCTGATAGTATCCTGCATATTAATCACCATCACATCTGATAGTATCCTGCATCTTAATCATCATCACATCTGAGAGTATCCTGCATATTAATCATCATCACATCTGAGAGTATCCTGCATATTAATCATCATCACATCTGATAGTATCCTGCATATTAATCATCATCACATCTGATAGTATCCTGCATATTAATCATCATCACATCTGAGAGTATCCTGCATATTAATCATCATCACATCTGAGAGTATCCTGCATATTAATCATCATCACATCTGATAGTATCCTGCATCTTTATCATCATCACATCTGAGAGTATCCTGCATATTAATCACCATCACATCTGAGAGTATCCTGCATCTTAATCACCATCACATCTGATAGTATCCTGCATCTTAATCATCATCATATCTGAGAGTATCCTGCATATTAATCATCATCACATCTGAGAGTATCCTGCATCTTAATCATCATCACATCTGAGAGTATCCTGCATATTAATCATCATCACATCTGAGAGTATCCTGCATATTAATCATCATCACATCTGATAGTATCCTGCATCTTAATCACCATCACATCTGATAGTATCCTGCATCTTAATCATCATCACATCTGAGAGTATCCTGCATATTAATCATCATCACATCTGAGAGTATCCTGCATCTTAATCATCATCACATCTGAGAGTATCCTGCATATTAATCATCATCACATCTGATAGTATCCTGCATCTTAATCACCATCACATCTGAGAGTATCCTGCATCTTAATCATCATCACATCTGAGAGTATCCTGCATATTAATCATCATCACATCTGAGAGTATCCTGCATCTTAATCACCATCACATCTGAGAGTATCCTGCATCTTAATCATCATCACATCTGAGAGTATCCTGCATATTAATCATCATCACATCTGAGAGTATCCTGCATATTAATCATCATCACATCTGAGAGTATCCTGCATCTTAATCATCATCACATCTGATAGTATCCTGCATCTTAATCACCATCACATCTGAGAGTATCCTGCATCTTAATCATCATCACATCTGAGAGTATCCTGCATATTAATCACCATCACATCTGATAGTATCCTGCATCTTAATCATCATCACATCTGAGAGTATCCTGCATATTAATCATCATCACATCTGATAGTATCCTGCATCTTAATCACCATCACATCTGATAGTATCCTGCATCTTAATCACCATCACATCTGAGAGTATCCTGCATCTTAATCATCATCACATCTGATAGTATCCTGCATCTTAATCATCATCACATCTGAGAGTATCCTGCATATTAATCACCATCACATCTGATAGTATCCTGCATCTTAATCACCATCACATCTGAGAGTATCCTGCATCTTAATCATCATCACATCTGAGAGTATCCTGCATCTTAATCACCATCACATCTGATAGTATCCTGCATCTTAATCATCATCACATCTGAGAGTATCCTGCATATTAATCATCATCACATCTGATAGTATCCTGCATCTTAATCACCATCACATCTGAGAGTATCCTGCATCTTAATCATCATCACATCTGAGAGTATCCTGCATATTAATCATCATCACATCTGAGAGTATCCTGCATATTAATCATCATCACATCTGAGAGTATCCTGCATCTTAATCATCATCACATCTGATAGTATCCTGCATCTTAATCACCATCACATCTGAGAGTATCCTGCATCTTAATCATCATCACATCTGAGAGTATCCTGCATATTAATCATCATCACATCTGAGAGTATCCTGCATATTAATCATCATCACATCTGAGAGTATCCTGCATCTTAATCATCATCACATCTGATAGTATCCTGCATCTTAATCATCATCACATCTGAGAGTATCCTGCATATTAATCATCATCACATCTGAGAGTATCCTGCATATTAATCATCATCACATCTGAGAGTATCCTGCATCTTAATCATCATCACATCTGAGAGTATCCTGCATCTTAATCACCATCACATCTGAGAGTATCCTGCATCTTAATCATCATCACATCTGAGAGTATCCTGCATATTAATCACCATCACATCTGATAGTATCCTGCATCTTAATCATCATCACATCTGATAGTATCCTGCATCTTAATCATCATCACATCTGAGAGTATCCTGCATATTAATCATCATCACATCTGATAGTATCCTGCATCTTAATCACCATCACATCTGAGAGTATCCTGCATCTTAATCACCATCACATCTTAATCCTGCATCTTAATCATCATCACATCTTAATCCTGCATCTTAATCATCATCACATCTTAATCACCATCACATCTTAATCCTGCATCTTAATCATCATCACATCTTAATCCTGCATCTTAATCATCATCACATCTTAATCATCATCACATTTTAATCCTGCATCTTAATCATCATCACATCTTAATCATCATCACATCTTAATCATCATCACATCTTAATCATCATCACCACATCTTAATCATCATCACATTTTTATCATCATCACATCTTAATCACCATCACATCTTAATCATCATCACATCTTAATCATCATCACATCTTAATCACCATCACATCTTAATCATCATCACATTTTAATCATCATCACTACAAAACAACCATTCGCCCATGCATGATGTATTTTTGCCACATCCGGGCTGATGCTAATCGCTTTCATTTGGACAAGCTAAAAAAAGTCTCCAATCTAATCTTGTTAAATAAGCTCCAACCTTTTTCTTATCGCCGCAATGTTGCAATCCTTTGCTTGTTTTGCATGTATTTTAATGGAATGTATTTTAATGGAATGTATTTTAATGGAATGTATTTTTATGGAGTGTATTTTAATGGAATGTACTCTCATAATGATTTGTTGCACTTTTGCCCCTAGGCGTACATATCCTCAACAAACTCGCTTAGCAACAAAATCACACACCTTCACTATAGAGGTCCCTAAATGCCGGAAAGCCTTCCTCTCCAATAGTTTCTTTCCTCGGTCATTTATACTTTGGAATTTCCTTCCTGCTACCTGTTTCCCTAACTGTACTGACACACAGTAGCCCCTTATATCTATGTGGCGATATACCTTGTTTGGGGTGAACTTGAGTAAATAAAAGGGAGGGACGAATCTCAAAATATATTCTTATATTAAAATGCTGTTTTGAAATATTTGCTGTCAGATTTTCTTTATCATCGTTAAGACAGAGCCACGTATCTCTAAAAGCAGCTCTGTCAGTAAAGTGCGTCGCTCAAATCTTCAGCAGTAAACGCGTAGATTGAATGAATCGGTATCGTTTTTCTTTCCTTTTAATCTTTCTTTTCTGTTCTTGGTTATGTTTTATTTCTTTTGTTTAACCTTTTTCTTTTCTCCTTTTTTCTTTCTTTTCTTTTATTTAAAAATTATTCGGTGTCTTACTTATATTTTGAGTTCGTTTTTTATTTTTCATTCCATTTTTTATTCTTTTCTTTCTTTTACACTGTTCTTTACTCATTCATTCGTTGCATTTTTCTTCATTTTTTTTATTTTGTCTTCCGTTTGTCGTTTACTTTTTTCTTTTTTAATTCTGTTATTTTGTCTTAACATTTTCATCTTTTCTACATTTATATTTTTTTCAATCTTTCTTTTCATTTATTACTCGTTTCCATTTTTACTTCTTCCATTTCTCATTTTTTTTTCTTCTTTATTTATTTTACTTAAATCTTTTTTCTCAATTCTTTCAGTTTACACATTTCATTCCATTGTCATTTCTTTGTCGACGTTTTTACTTAATTTTTAATTTTTCAAAAGTCTTACATTTCTTTCTTTTTCTTTTCTCTCTCTCTCTCTCTCTCTCTCTCTCTTCTCTCTCTTCTTTCTTTCTTTCTTTCTTTCTTGTATCTTTGTTCACTTTTAGACGTTTTCTTTTCTTCATTCATTCTGTCGTTCGTTCTTTTCTTGTTTTTTTTTCACTAATTGCTGTGTCTTTATTTCTTTTTTATTCTTTAATTCGTTTTTTTCTTTATTTCTTTTTTATTCTTTGATTCGTTACTTTTTTCCATTTTCTTCTTTCTTTGTCTCTCCCTCTTTTCTGTTATTCTTCATTTTTACCTCTTTCCTTTTTTATTTCTAACACAAGCACATGGTACGAGTGTGTCCAGGATAAATAACTACTTCAAACACGCGTGTGTGCGCGCGCACACACACACACGCGCACGCGCGTTTAACTGCGCATTAGTGTCGGATAGGCATAATGACGTGTTCATATATATATATATATATATATATATATATATATATATATATATATATATATATATATATATATATATATATATATCAGTGTGTTGATGTGCAGTGTAGTTTAGTGTATCTGCTAAGATATATATGCTGAACGTGTGTATGACCCTGCTTCTGCCTCTGCGTCCGTCAATACGTCTGAGTCATCTTTGTGTGCTGTATGTGTTTCGAGCACTATATTACATACAAGGAAACGTTAGTTAAAATAAGGGAGTTGCCTATATCTCCGTGTCTGCAATAAATGCGATGTTGAGGGGTTCATATGTATACGAGGCCTGGGTGTGGTTGGGGCAATTGATTGAAGTGGCGGGGATTCTGCATGGTAGTGGATGCAGAACATAGATGATAAATGTAATATATTAAAGAGAGGATTAGGAATAGAGGAGGAGAATAAAAGAATGAAAAGGAAAGAAGAATAACTATGAGAAAAACAGTAGAGAGAGAACGGGGAGGCGTTAAGTGTGGAGGAAAAAGAGAGATAGAAAGGACAAGCCAAAGAAATCGGAGATTGATATATAGATACAGGGGAAAGGAGAATGGTTTTTACAGAGAGGAAGAAAGAGAGAGTGAGAGAGAAAGAGAGAGAGAGAGAGGAGGGTACAAAAGAAAGTGAAGATAATAAAAAGCGGACACATAAAAACAATGCTATAATAGATTCAGTTGGAGAAAACTGTATGTATGTGCGTGTGTATATATGTGTGTGTCTACACACATGCACACGCGTATATAGATAAAAATATGCAACGTTATATTAAGTATAGATAAATGTTAGAGAATTAGGATAGTTTGATAAGGTTGGTAGATATGAACGAAGACGTGTGCCCAGAAAGAAAGGAAATAATTGGAAAAAGAATAATAATAATAATAATAATAATAATAATAATAATAATAATAATAATAATAATAATAATAATAATAATGTATGTATATGTATGTATGGAGAGAGAGAGAGAGAGAGAGAGAGAGAGAGAGAGAGAGAGATTCAAACAAACTCGGTTAGATAGATATGAAGAGATTACTCCGATATTCTAATTAGGATAGATTTGAACTATATTCAATAGTGGTTGTTCATCGGATCCAATGATGACGTTTGCATTCTGCATCTCATTCTATGAACACGGAGGTGGCTCTGCAGCCCCAGCTTAAAGGCACATAGTCTTGAATAGTGGGGGCACTGGAAGTGATCACTGCTGAGACTGCTCTGCAGTGTCTCTCTCTGGCAGCAGTGAATTTCTGGCATCGAGCTTCTTCGAACTTTATGAACTGAGCCTCACCATTTTGTTTTGTTCATGGCATATCCCTCCAGATCTTTCAGTTTGATGTGGCATCACTGGAGATTGGCTTTGGCAGTCCCCTTATACCGTAGTTTTGCTCGATCTTGGTTTTGTTTGCTGACCTGGAGCTCCCCGTACATCAGGCGTCTCGGCATCCGACACTGCTCTATTCGAATCAATCGAAGTTGGGCTTTTATTATGGTGGCCTCTATGTTGGTAGACTTAGCTTGGTCGAGGACCTCCAAATTGGTGATGTGATCCTGCCACCTGATTCCCAGGATGGAGAGGAGAGCTCGCACGTGAAAAAGCTTCAGTCTCTTGATATGTCTACGATACAGTGTCCACGTCTCACAACCATAGAGGAGGGAGGAAAGAACTATGGAATTGTAGATCTTCAGTTTGGTAGAGCACTTGATTGCGGAGTCTGCCCAGTGTCTGACTTGCCTTGCTGATTCTAGTGTTAATTTCTCTGTCCAAGGAACCATCAGGAGGCGCAGTCGTCGGCAAAGAAAAACCCTTGGAGGAGAGTTTGCAGGCTCCCTGTCTTTGCTGTTGGTCGACGCAGGTCGAAAAGGAAGCTGTCGAAACGGTAACTAATGTAGACCCCCATTTTCCAGATCTTGGACAGCATGGGACAGCATACAGGTAATTGGGACTAGTATGCAGTCCTGCTTCATGCCGTTGCTGATCTCGAAAGCATCTGTCACATTGCCATTAGAGAGAACCTGGCTAGTCATGCCGTCATGGAAGAGCCTGATCATTGACACAAACTTTGAAAGACATCCAATGCGCTCAAAGGTCCAAATAGCCTCCATGTTGACATTGTCAAAAGCTTTGGTCAGGTCGACGAACGCTGAGTAGATGGTTTTTTTTCTGTTCAATTCCTCTTGAAGTTGTCTCACACCGAATATCATGTTTCCAGTGCTCCTGCTACACTATGCCTCGGAGAGAGTCTGTTCGAAGACTGTGATGAGTCTGTTTAGGATGACCCTCACAAAAATCTTTCCGGCAATTAAGAGGAGAAAAATGTATGTTCGTCTTTCAGAAACATAGCGAAATTTATGCAAAAACATTTCTTCCAAACGTATGCACTTATAACATACAGAGAAATATTCAAGTTTTAAAGTTTGTTTTTGGTATTTTTATCAGGGTTGCGGAGTCGGATGGTGAAAGTCCGACTCCGACTACGACTCCTTGAATTCCTAAAATGTCGACTCCAACTCCGACTCTGACTCCTTTGATATCTTAGACTCCGACTCCCAACTCCGACTCCGATCCTTGACCCTATGTGAAAATCTATTTTGCAGATCCATATACCAGCCTCCCACATCTATTCAGCATTTTATAATTACTTTTCATGCATATCATTTTTTATATTCAACATTCATTTGTATGATAAATATACTCATATATACTCTACCAGCTCTATTTATTTATTTATTTAACGTGAACTCCTAACAAGGCATATCACCACTTGGACGAAAAAGGCTACTTTTTGGGACCATGTCTAGGAAAGATTAGCAAGATGTCGATTTATGTTACATTTAAATTTCTGCATATCAGTACGATCAGGAAAGCAGGTAGCAGGAAGGGAATTCCAAAGTCTAGCTGTTCAAGAGAAGAGACTATTAGAATAGAAAGCTTTTTGGCATCTAGGGACCTCAACAGTGAAAGGGTGAGATCTTATTGCTAAACGGGTTTGTCGGGGATATGTACGGGGTACAAGTGCAACGAGTTCATCAGAACACATTCCATTAAAACATGCACAGAGGTGCAAAATTGTGACGATAGGACAAAAGCTGGAACTTAGTTGATAAAATGGGATCGATTCGATTGACAACTTTTTTTTGGACCCTATCCAAGATGGAGAGACTAGTGGTAGATGCATCAGCCCAGATGTGGCAACAACACTCCATGCATGAGTGAATAGTGGCCTTGTAGAGGTACGGGATACTCTCAAGTGTGAGTAGTCTTCTAGCTCGATAGAGGGAACCCACCATCTTTGCAGCAGTCTTTGCTTTTATATTATACTTTATATTTTGTATTTGTTTCAGTTCATATTGCCCTCAAAGTAAAATACGGTAAAATAGCCCCAAAAAAGGTAGAATTCTCAGGTAGAGTGTTTTCTTTCATCGATATATGCAGTTCGAGAGGTGTCTTGTAATTGTTAAAGGAGAGCAGCTTAGTTTTACTAGCATTAAATATTACCATCCATCTGCGTCCCCATTCAACTATGGTCTGGAGGTAATTTTCTAATGATTCTGCCATTGTCTTAGACTTATGTACATCTTTTCTTCTCTAATGCATGTTATAGAGCATTGTATCATCAGCAAATATACCCATCTCAGACACAATATTATTAGGGAGGTCGTTTTTGAATATCAGAAATAATAATGGTTCAAGGATCGACCCCTGAGACACTCCTGCATTAATGTTATGCTGCTTGGATGTATGTCCATCAATGACAACCTGTATACTTTTATTGTTTAAGATGGATCTAATAATATTTAGTATACGTCCAGTTATAACGTACAATTTAATTTTCATTAACAGCCGTTTGTGCCAGACTTTGTCAAAGGAATTGGATGTATCATGTATCGCAGACATGAGAAGGGGTGATTTTTACATCATCTAATGTGGCTTTAGTCCTCATAGGGAAATTTTGGAGGGAGTTTTTTGTTGGCTCTAAGGTGGAGTTAGAGGCAATTACCAGGACATCAATTCCACCTTCTTAGTTACCATGCATGCAACCTTCTGGTTGTTGCTCAGTAAAGGAATTACTGATTGTCCTTCATTCACTACACTAGTATAGATTTTTCCGAAATGACGAGCCTATCTTTTGCAATTCTATGCATTCCCTGATTATTTCAGCATGTTTTCTTTTGACTCTCACTATTTCTCTCTTACAATGATTTCTAGCACCTACGAATTTTGCCTATTTGTATTTGACTTATGACGTAAAAACTGGCAGAATGCATGCGCTGTCTTTATGCTATAGCAGCTGTACAATCTGTAGTGAACCATGAGGAGGTGAGTGGGGCTTGCTATAATACTTCCGTGTGCTTCAATTCCCGCTTTGCATCATTCAGTTGTCTCATTGGAACTCTGTTCAGCAGGAAGAGAGAAGATATCGGTCCATGGGGCATCTCAGATGTGTTCTCTAATGGTTTCTCAGTAAGCCCTGTTAGTACCTTGTGGTTTTGAGCAATGATTCCTCACCTTGAGGTTGAGATTTAAATGTGATGTCAACTGATACCACTAAGTGGTCTGCGTTTCCAAGTGGACTGTGAGCATTAGTCACACAATCCTCAGGTACTGTGGTGAGGAATAGGTCTAGAAGTGAAACCTGCTGAGGTTCACGATCTGGTAGAACAGTTGGAAACATTACTGTCTATGTGCGGGAGTGGGCTATAGAGAAGCTATTAGTGGAGCGTCGAGCTGCATCTGTGTAACCTGAGAAACCAAGCCAATTTTTATGGTGGACATTAAAGTGACCAAACACATGTATTTGGGCGTTACTATCCAAGGAGAGTGCTGCATCTATACTATCAAAGACATGATCGATTAAGGTACAATCCTGACTTGATGAAAAGACAACAGAGAAAATATAAGTAACTAATGCAGTGATGAAATGTTAGTCGAAGGCACACAAAGGCCCGGTCATCCGATTCAAGATTTTTCTCTTTAATTTAAGGGAGGATGTTACGAATATAGACTCTAAGTGCGTGCATACATCTATCCGAGTCCTTACGGCAAAGAGGGAAGTATCCTGTAATGCTAAAGAATTTGGAGGGGTTTGAAGAGTGTAAGTTTATTTCACTTAATGCTAAGACATTATTGACATGCAATATGATTTCCGTTCTGCTAGATCGACAGCAAATGTGGTAATGGTTATATGTCATAGGATTAGTGAATCTCTCAATGGAGGCTTCCTTTATAGGGCAATTGCTCTTGACATATCAAAGACCTTTGATGAGGTATGGCATAAAGGCTACTTAACAAGATCTCCAGCTACGGAATAGCTGGAAATGTTTTTTCAATTATTAAATCATTTTTCTTTGATAGGTTCATAAGAGTAGTGGTTGATGGGCAGAAATCAGAAGCTCACAGTATTAATGCTGGAGTCCCATCTTGGGCCCAACTCTTTTACTGATTTACATCAATGATCTTCCAAATCACATCCTAAGATCATTCAAAGACATTTATGCTGATGACTTTACCATGTCAACACATCAAAGGCCGTAAATGACCAAGTTCTCTCTGATTCTCTCTCATCTAACTTGGAGCATGTGGTGCAATGGGGAAAGAAGTGGCTGGTTTATTTTAATGCATCTAAAACCAAGCTTCTATCTTTATATAATCAACGCTCTGATCTCCTATCTGGCATCAATTGAAATGAATGGCTCTCGTCTTGGGGAGGCTCCATGTTTTGACAAGCTTCTGGGTTGAAAAAATGGTGGGATCCTTCTAGCGTTCTAGTAGATATCTCACTGCTGATGCAATTCTCTACCTAAGTAAGAGTCAGGTACGTCCACAGATGGAGTACTGTTGCCACATCTGGGCAGGAGCTGCTGGAAAACTCTTATCATACTTTGACAAAGTTCAAAATAGACTTCGTAATCTAGTGGGGGTGCTCTTTTATCTTCCCTACAACCTCTCCCCACAGAAGAGACGTTACGAGCCTGTCTTTACTCTATCACAATTTTCATGGCAGGTGCCTGTCTGAGCTCCAATCTATGGTCCCCCCTCCCTAAACTTTCATGAAAAACACCCATCTAGCTGAACCACTATCAATAATTTCCCCCACTCTTTTTCTTTGCCTAATCCTAAACACAGATTCCATGAACAAAGCTTCCTTCTTAGAACTGCATGCCTGTGGAACACTCTTCCAGTTCCCTGCTTTAAGGCTGACTACAATTTGATCATATTCAAGTCCAACATAAACAAATTCTTGATGAGCCACCCTCTTCAGTAATCCAATTTACCAAATTTCTACTACTAACGATTACTACGATATTGTCCCATTGACTTCTGTACATTCATTAACCATTATCCTCGAGTGACCTTTGGGTCTTGATAAGTGGTGACTCCTTTGTAAAAGAAAAATAGGAAGAAGCTATAAAAGGCTATAGTGCCATGGGTTGCTTCTTATTGATTTATGCCCATTATTTTTTGGGGTGGGGGAGATAAGATTGTAATTCCGGATTGATCCCGAACTAATCCAATTGCCAAATTTCATTTGATTCAGTAACTGGATAACTTTCAAATGATAATCCGATTGTTATCCAATGTAATCTACAGTGATCCAACTCAAAGACAGAACTTTCATTGATCTTGTGTGACATCACAACCAAAACGAAAACAGTTGTCCAGACAGGATTTGCAGTGATCTGACAGACCGAAATATCTTGAAGTGGAAGCATTGCAGTACAAAATATGAGATATCTCCAAAAATAAAAGCAAGACCATACAAAAACTGCTAAATTGTGCAAACTATTGCTTAGGAAGCAATTAAGTTATTGCTTATTCACCAAACCTGTTTTTCTGCTGTTATTTACTTATAATGCTTCTTTTTGGAAATCATAATTTCTCATTCTATGACTAAGTGTAATGTTTTAATATAAGGCCTATACTGGCCACATGTATATTGTTACTGATGTATGTTACTAAAATAACTGGCACAAATGTTATTTCTAAATGTCTGCTTTAAAGGGATAATGCTTTGCCTTCAAGACGCCTTCCTGTATGTTTTAATCTACACCTTACACTCATACATACCTCCTTTAAAAATGTAAGCAATCTTAATCCTATTCTGAGGAGTATAACTTCAAAGCAGATACTAATTCTTTGATATTAACTCTATCAATCCTTACTATCAATGCAACCAGGTGCAGGGAATACCCTCTCAGTGCTGATGGACCAGTAGATCTGGTTAGATCATCCATCTAGAATAAGGAAAACTCCGATTTGTAAACCTGTGCCACTGACCTCATACGTCTTGGCACTAAACAGGGGAGGGAGGCCTCCCCATTCCTGGACGACAATCTCCCTATAGTGGGTGACTTGATCAAATCACCAGTTTGCAAACCTAAACTGCTTAAGGAATAGTAAGGCTCTGCCTATCTATACTTCACATTCCTTCTTTGTCTATTAGCCAGGAGCAGAGGTGCAGCCACAAAGACTCATTAGAGATGCCCAGTGCTTAGCCTTGTTTCCTGACTAGAGCAATGAATGCCGTTCCCTACATTTGCCTTATTCCCTTCTCCTATAACTGGGTATCTTGGGGGTGCTTATCTACCATATATGCTAACATGATGGGACTGGACCACTTCTGTCTGACAGGTTTGAGGGTATCGATTAGACAGTTGCTGGTTGCTGTTTCCAACTGACAGTACAGAAGCCCTTTGATAGCGCTTAGAGCGACTGTTCTATCGTCAGTTGTGTAATATCGGGATATTTGTAGTGCCATGTCATGAATGGAAAGGCACCCTGCACTCATATCTGGTGGACATTCCCGAGACCACATTCCTGTGGATGAAGAACCGACTGATGGTCTACTCATGTTGCATGATGGTGGTACCTTGCCTAGCACCTAAATCTAGATCTGAAACTACAAAATAGAATGAAATGATAGCTCAATCCAAAAAATGTTCAAACCAGACACACACTCACGCCTCCTCCCTTGAGGCTTGCATTTACACATATCCGAGGACTTAGAACTTACTTATAATCATTTCTCCTTGCAAACTCCCCGGATATCTTAGCATTAAGTGAAACTAACTTGCACTCCTCCATCCCCTCTAACATCTTTAACATATCTAGTTATCTTTCACTTTGTCAAGGATTTTAACAGTAACAGACTTAGTCTATATTTGTAACACTCTCCCCATGTCTACGGAATCTAAACTAGAATTAGGTGACCAGGCCTTTATGTGCTTTAAACTAAATTTACAACATAGCATTAGCTATTTGTATTTTCTTTATTGCTTACTTTTTAATTGTTGCTTCGTTATTTTTCGCCGTATTTTCGAATTATACGCATTTTTATTTAGTATTTGCTTTGAATTCTGTATGTAATCTTTTTAAAAAGTTTTTTAGTATTTACTTTGATTTCTGTATGTATGTATGTATGTATGTATGTATGTTTGCATGTCTGCCTTAAACTTTCAATAGAGGCGACGGATATTACCAAGATTAGTATCGTTTTAAAGTTCGACCTTTCATACGACAAATAGCGAAAAATTGGCTAAAAACATTAATGTCTTCCCCTTCAACTAGGCACTTTTCTATAGGGGGGCATTTTTTCGCCGATATTTTTTAAAGTTATCCTCTCCTTTAAATTGTCTAGCCTTAATTTTAAAAAAATGTTGCGTCCGGTTTGGCGGTGATCGTAACAGAATAAACGTTAGGTTTTACCCCGTTCTTTTCCTCCTTTTTACGATACAGGTTCAAGCCTGCCTTCCTACTACCACTTTTTTTTTTTTTTTGCTCAACATACACATACAAACACTCGGACAACGCCGGGCTGAAATGCTAGTATATCTATAAAAGTGAAATTGTCTGTCTGTCTGTCTGTCTGTCTGTCTGTGTATCTGTGTATCTGTGTGTGTACATTTCTCTACGCAATAACTCTGTCAATTTTAAGTCTGCAGACTCGAAATTTGATATACAGGGTACTGAGATTTGGGAAAATCTTTGGCCAGAAATTTGCCGATTAAGGGGTCAAAATTCAACGATTTGACCTTTGAGAACTCTACCAAACTCCTTCGACAATTTCCGGTCTAAACACTTGAAAATTTAGATATAGGTTTATTGGACATGGATCTAACTTAATAACTTAATTTGAGTCCAAAACAATAAATTTTAAGAGGTCATAATAGGGGTAAAAGTTAAAAAAAAATTTACCACTTTTTTTTTTTTTTGCTCAACACACATCTCCAAATACCCGGGTAACGACGGGCACCCATGCTAGTTTATATATATATATATATATATATATATATATATATATATATATATATATATATATATATATATATGTATATATATATATATATATATATATATATATATATATATATATATATAGGAACAAATAGTTAATAAAACACGTTAAAAACACTTTGAAAAAAGAATTAAAAACATATTTAATCTGAAAAGAAAACACTTCATCAGTGGATAGTCCTTAATCCGCGGAGTTTCGAAGAAATACTTTCCTACTCATCAGAGGGTAGGAATTAGCAAAATGCGGGATCGGATTTTGCAGACAAAAGTATTTGATAAAACTGCAAGCAAATCAAACATCTTACTTGATAACAAAAAGTGAAACAGAGGGAATATGGCGAAGAAAAAGGTGATTTCACGTGAATGGATAGTCTGGTGAAAGGTAAATTATCCAATGACGGTAAAATCCAAAAATGTAAATCCAATTATATATATATATATATATATATATATATATATATATATATATATATATATATGTGTGTGTGTGTGTGTGTGTGTGTGTGTGTGTGTGTATATCCAATTGTAAATCCAATTATATATATATATATATATATATATATATATATATATATATATATATATATATATATATATATATATATATATATATATATATATATATATATATATATATATCGACTCCGAGGCCGTCCAGCAATCCAGCATTACTCGGACGTAAAATAAACTTAAATATGATGAAAATTGTAACCTGTGTTTGAAGCGTTGAATATTAATTGAAAATAAGAATTATGCATATAAATGAATACGTCTAAAGGCTGTTGTGGTCGCACCCTACTTCCTGAAATATTCAATGACGTCACTTCCATCCATGATGTCACTTCCGGGTAACGAGAACCGGTTTCCAACTCAGTCAGAGACGGACACCCGGTGAGTATAGTCGTCACCACTAGTCCAACAGTGAACCAAGATGTAGCTAAATTACCTCTTTCATGTATTTTCGTTAATAAATGTAACTGTGTCTTCCTGTACATTATTCAATACAAACACCATAACATTCGCGAACGAGGTTTCGGACTTACACGAGAAACCCAAAAACAAGTGTTTGGCGGGGAGAAAATTTGAACGTGTCAGCGAGTATTCGAAACAGCTTAGGCTGGGATCCTTAAAGAAGAAAAAATAAGCATGCAAGTACGCTCTGGCGTAAATATGGTAAAAGTTTGGACGAAGTCGTAAGTAAATCCGGACAAAAACGGAAATTCTCGATAAATTAATGTCGACAACAACAACAATAACAGGTCAGTCATCGTTATATTTACAAGAGGTGCTCTCAATAGCAAAACAAATGGGTATCGGAGAAGAAATTGTACCACACAAGTTTCTTCAAGCTCTGCCAGCAATAATTTCTCCAGTTATTGCCTCACAAAAAAAGCTAACTCCTACACAATTAGGAAAACTGGCAGATGAAACTATGCCCTTGCTGAATAGCATAAACGAAAAAACGTTTATCGCCCAGCAACCTGCAAGAAATGGATAAGAATAAGGAAATCACGTCTCTTGCGGTGGAAATAAAACCATATTTTCCGGAACAGAAAACTAAAGTGTGTAGAGTCCATATTTAATTCACTGATCAGGCAAGGACATGCAAACCGTGGTGCAAATGGGCTAAGAAAAAAATATGAAATGCTACCCAATTGGCGGCCACCTACTCTTATACCAAGCAAATTAGAAATCTAACTGCGCAAACCATGTATGTCATGACGAGTTCTCCACTACAACAAATCACAGCATGATTAGGGACAGCCATATTAAAGTTTATAGTGGATACAAGTGCAAGTATTTCAATAATACTAGCATCAATGATAAACGGTGTAACACTAAACACAACACCAGTGTCTCCTGCTTCTGCTGATGGAGAGAAGATAAAATTCCATTGACAAGCCTGGAAATTGGAAATTGGAAATTGGAATACCATGTTTAAGAAGATTCTTCTCTTGCATATTCGTGATCGCTGATATCACCAATCCACTTATTGGATTCGATTTCTTAAACAATTTCGTTTTAACAATTGACTACGATCCTTTAACTGCTACCAGAAAGAATTTAAAATCGATTACAGTACCTTTAGTTAATGTGATCATAAACAAAATAGAATTACCTCCATTTATTCAAACCAGCCCTGTATAAATACCCGGAAATTATTTCCCCACACATAAACACCAGTGAAAATTACTGTGGTGTTTATCACAGAATACACATAGCTAGCCACTCACCAGTTTTTGCAAAGTCCAGACAGCTAACTACTAAAAACTAAAAGCGACCGAAGCAGAAGATTGAAAGCTCCTACATGAAGGCGTGATTACTAGGGATGTGACAAGAGCATTTTCTTTTCATTGTTTTGACTCTCGAGTATATATCCGACACAGTAAGACACAGTCAATCAACCGAGAACCACAGCAGTCTATATAAAAACATGTAAGATATTAACGGATATATACCCAAGAGTCAAAACAATGAAAAGAATACGCTGTTGTCACAGCCCTAGTAATAACCCCTCAGACAGCAAATGTCCGAGCCCATTACATCTTGTTGCTAAGTGGAGGACATCGCTGCTTTGGCGATTACGGTGCATTAAATAGTATAACCAGATGCGATAGATACCCCATACTCAACATAAATTTATTTACCATGAAATTTGACAATAAGCAACGGTTTTCTAAAACAGATTTGATTTCAGTATACCACAAAACCAAAATGCACCCAAAAACAACCATTATTTCTCAAATGTTTTTTTTTTTCATTTCATTTTTTGAATTTATGCCTTTTGGATTAAAAAAAAACACACACACACACACACAGCAGCGGCATTTTAAAGATATACGGACAAGATTTTTAGAGCTATAGACTGTGTTTTTTTTATACATAGATGTCATTTAAATTTTTATACATAGATGACATTTAAATTTTTATACATAGATGACATTTAAATTTTTATACATAGATGACATTTAAATTTTTATACATAGATGATGTTTAAATTTTTATACATAGATGATATTTAAATTTTTATACATAGATGCTATTTAAATTTTTATACATAAATGATATTTAAATTTTTATACATAGATGATATTTAAATTTTTATACATAGATGACATTTAAATTTTTATACATAGATGATATTTAAATTTTTATACAAAGATGATATTTTAATTTTTAGCGACGACGAACATTCTCACAAAAAATATATAAACACAGTTTTTAGAATCTTACAAGAAAACAACTTAAAAATATCAGCATCCAAGTCTGTTTTTTTGGTGCAATATCACTAGATTTCTTGGGCTTTAGGATTAATTCAAAGAGAATCACACCAACTACTAATAATGTAAAAGAAATAGTGTTTGTCGTGGCCTCCTAAAGACACCAAAAACCTATGCAGTTTTCTTAATATGGTAGGATTCTACAGAAAATTAATACTGAGATTTGCGGATTTAGTTTATCCTTATCTGAAAGAATGAAGTTAACACTTAAAGGATCGATTACTTTGAATAATGTGGAAACAATCCTTCTCTAATATTATAATAATACTTGGTGAATTAACAGAATTATCCCATCCCCAACCAAATTTTACACAATATCAACTGACAGTAGCAAATATGCAGTAGGTGCTGCCTTGCATCAAGTCATAAATGGAAATCCAATACCAATAGGATTTTTTTTTTTTACAAAGAAACTAACTGCAACACAGACGATATTTCACTTTTGATCGTGAGTTGTTGGCGGCATCATTGTTTGTATAAAACTTTCGCCACCTTATAGACGGTCATCAAGTATTAATTCTGACTGACCACAAACCAATATGCGGTGCATCGCACATTTAGACAGACAACAAAGACAACGATCAGTTATTACGGAATTAATTTCAAACATAGCCCATGTGAAAGGTGGCCAAAATGTGGTTGCAGATTGTTTGTATCGCCCAACACTTGCTGTGCAGATAGATATGTACGATCTACCAGTACTGGCAGATGCACAAAAATCAAACCCTTAAATGCATTCTTGTTTAGAATTAAAGAAATTCACATTATCCGGAAAAGATCAATGTGTGTTGTGCGTTGTGCCATTCACACTGCGCAAATCTATTTTTGACAGTTTACATTCTGTATCACACCCTGAAGTAAAAGTATCCATCCGAATGGTTAAGGCTAAATTTTACTGGCCACATATGACAAAACCATCAGGAAATTATGTTCATCATTTGCATCTTGTCACAAGCAAACATATACAGACATACTAAATCACCTGTACCAACATTGGAAATACCATCATCAAGATTTCACACCGTACACATTGATATAGTTGAACAACTACCGCAAAATACTCGAGCAATGTTTAAATTAGTCTATATCATTACATTTTAACGTGTATAGATCAAGCCAGCCGCTTGATAGAGGCACAATTGATATCAAGCATTACAGCACAAACCGTAGCAGGAGCTTTTGTTAATACATAGATCATTCGATTTGGTGTTCCGCTCCATGTTATAACAGATAGAGTCACACAATTCGAAAGCGAATTATTCCTTGAATTATAAAAATTATTGGATTTTATAGACTACGAACACCAGCCTATCACCCACAATGCAACGGACTCCTGAAAGAACTCACAGAACCCTTAAAGCAGCTACCATGACCCAAAAAGAATTCTGTGCCTTACCAATAATTTTCTTGAGAATTCGAAGTATACCCAACTGTTTCAGTTTTCCCCCTTTTTTTTTTTTTTGCCGTTACAGGTGCACAAATAGTGTTGCTTAAATTAATTATCGATACAGAAACACACAAAACCGATTGCACAAAATTTCATAAGAGGGCTGCATAAAACTTTGTCAAAATTTGATCTAACAGATTTTTCAAACAGAGCAAGATAAGCAAAAAAACAAAAACAAAAAAAAACATATGTGCGAGATCAACTTCAAACTTGTTCAAACATTTAGATTAGAATTAATCGTGTTCGAAAAGCGCTAAATGCTCCCTACTCAGGTCCTTACCCGGTGCTCGAATGAACACCAAAATATTTCTGAGTGGAAACTAACCAAAACACGCATACGCATGTTTCAATAGATTGTTTTAAACCTTACATTAAAAACAAACAACTACCAATACAAATAAAAAGCGTGGTTGTTTACCTCCTAAAAAGTACATGAACACAAACTGAAAACGAGAATTTAGGTAGATTAATGGTATGGAAAAAAGATAACTAACAGGATGGACAAACACTTAAGAGATACGCATAATAATAAAATTTAATAAAACCGTTCCAAAAATCTGTTATATTGTGTGAGAGTATTGTAACGGCCACAGGAATAAGAAAAGGGTCTATTTTATGATACAAAATACGAAAAGATGTTTTCGTATCCAAAACAAAAACTCCTAGCTTTATTTCTCTCTCTTTCTCTCTCTCTCTCTCTCTCTCTCTCTCTCTCTCTCTCTCTCTCTCTCTCAAGCAAGATGCGAATAGATACACATGTATTACGCTATTAATTCTTTTGTATACAAACGTTTATCGTAAAATAAGCAATAAAAAGGCCCACTTCGTTACGTTAGTTCTTCCTGATTCCTCGAAGTAGAGTAAAAAATGTAACAAACCCGTAGTTAAAGAAGAAAAGAGAAAGAGAAAGGCATTTTCATGGCTTTATTTTATTTATTCTATTATTTATTTTCTTGATTCAAATAATTTATTAATTATTGACCCAACGAGTCATAGTTGTCTTTAGATAGTACCGAGTTAATGGAGGTGGTCTATATGACTGTATGCACCCGAATCGTAATTTAGTATTATGTAGAAATATTTAATTGTTGATTATAGCTGTTGCTTGTTCATCTGTTTCATATTTAAGTGTAATAGTTTTTAGTGTAAGCGAGTTAAGTTTTGATGTGTAGTTGAGTTGACATTAATTAATTTTCCGGCGATGTGTTAGAGTTATTAAAGGGTTTATATGTTATACTCATATTTATCATTTTGTGGGATAGAGTTATGGTTGAGTATAAAACTATTCTTTTACTCGTATTTCAAATTCTGATGAAAAACATTGATAAACAGACTTCATCATCAATATTTTCATATTAATATTCATGAATTTTGGAGAGTTTAACCAATAACACTGTTGGTTGTTGTTAAAAATGCGCCTGAACTTCAAACTAATACAAAGTTAAAAATCAATCTTTATAGATAAATAAAAAATCTTAATTGCATGCATTGAAAAATAGTCTAATTAAATAAGCATTTCCTTTTTACTGCGACAAAAGTATTTAAATTAATGAATATCTTTTATAATCTTCCAAAATACAAAAATTAAGGTATAATCATGTTTCAATTTCTCTTTAAATTCATTTTAAAAAAATTGAATTTTTGACATTTGAGATTCCATAGAAATTCTGCGCGTCGCCCTGTTTGTTTTGATTGCACGAAGGCCGGTTGCTGTAACTAAACTCTCGTCTGGGGTGCAGGGCAAAATGAAGCATATTTTAGTAAAAATAAAGTGTGTATTTTCAATTCAATATCATAAGACCTTACTTATTATTTTTAAAATAGTTCCTGAAAACTAATATTTATCTTTCAAAGGATTTTTACTATTAAATTATTCAACTTTCAAATTTAGCTGAATTTTCGAGTTTTCTTAGCCGCAGCGAAAACATTTTTCATTATACAAGGTACCTTAAATAAGTTTACAGACTTTTCGTGTGGATACTTTTATTGATAGTACACGCACGAAACTCTAGTCCCTTCGAAGTAATCTCCTCTGGCTGCAATGCACTTGTTGTACCGCCTCAACAACTTCTGGAAGGATCCATAGAAGTTCTTTGGTGTGAGCATGTCAATAACCCTTGTCAGCCTCTTTCATTTCCTCAATTGTCTCATAACAACAGCCTCTAAGGTTTTCCTTGAGCTTAGGGAATAACCAAAAGTCACAGGGAGCAAAGTCTGGACTATAAGGAGGGCGAGGAACTGTCTTTATGTTCATCTTAGTCAAATAGTCTGTGACAAGGATAGAGTTATGGACTGATGTATTGTCCTGATTGAAATGCCACTGACCCGATTTGAAGAATACTAGCCTCTTCCGATGGAATTTCTTTCTGAACTCCTTAAAACCTCAACATACTATTCCTTGTTGACTATTTTTCCAGTGGAACCAGTAGACGTAAACCATTTCTGTGCTATTATAAAAAGGAATTATCATAAGTTTCTGGGTGGATTTGCTGTCTGGCTTTCTTGAGTTTGGGAGAACCAGCATTCTTCTACTAGGAACTCTGTCTCTTGATCTCTGAGTCATAGCAGTAGATCCGGTTTTCATTGCAGGTCACCAGAGCATCAAGAAATGCGAGATCTGAATTGATCAGCTCGACCATCTCCCTGCTGTCATGACACGTTTTCCTTTCTGTGAGCACCCTTGACACAAACTTTGCACAAATCTTCCGCATCTTCAGTTACTCGCTATTAATTTTGTGTACAGTTTCCACACTGACATCAAACTGTGCACTTATTGTCTCTATAGACACATGGCGGTCCTTATCTATGAAATTCTTTATTTGGTCAATCAACTCTGGTGTTATGACTTCGTTACTCCTCCCACACCTCTCATCATCACCTCGCAGACTCCTTGTCTTCCTTGAATCTCTTATGCCACTACAAAACTGATGCTCGATTTATGCAAGATGGTCCAAAAGCAGTCTGAAGTACTCCACACGTTTCTGTGGCATATTTTCCAAGTTTTAAACAGAATTTTATTATCGTTCTTCTAAAGTATCCTTACATCCAGATTACAATTTTGTAAATTCACCAACTATGACAATTAGGTTTTAGTAGGGTGTATTACAATTCCTGCAGTAGCTGAAACCATAAAAATTGGTTAGTCATCTCATAAGATGTATCGCAATAATATACTGAATTTTCAAACGTCTACGACAAATTTAAACGCCTATACAAAAATGTCTGGAAACTTATTGAAGGAACCTTGTAACTTTTTTCACGTGTAAAAAGACATTTCTTTTCTTTTTAGAGATTAACTTTATACTTAAATCTTTCAAGCACAATCAAAAAGTAACCAGAAACTTGTTTAAAAATTATAAGCTTTCATAACCATGGGCCCTACTAGTTTTCATCGCGTACATATTATTATATATCTCTACAAAAATTATAATCAGCATTAATGTTTTATATACCAATTTCTTATATATATATATATATATATATATATATATATATATATATATATATATATAGAGAGAGAGAGAGAGAGAGAGAGAGAGAGAGAGAGAGAGAGAGAGAGAGAGATTTTGTTACTGTTGTTTTTTTCAAGCGATAAATACGGTTAATATTGGCTCCGCCTCGGAGCTCATTTTTTATTTACTTAGAAAGTCGCCATTTTTAATTTGGACGTATATAACATTTTTTATTTATTTATTATTTTTAAAACAGTAATCTACGTACATGCGTGTTTCAAGGTCATTACCTCTCGTCAGCGAACTGTTTCTACGTCCAAATTAAAAAGGGCGACTTTCTAAGTAAATAAAAAAATGAGCTCCGAGGCGGAGCCAATATTAACCGTATGTATCGCTTGAAAAAAACAAAAAAAAAAACAAAAAAAAACAATAACAAAATATATATATATATATATATATATATATATATATATATATATATATATATATATATATATATATATATATACAAGGGCCGAAACTTTAAAAATAGTACTTCAAGGTGGTTACTAGTAGTGCCAAAAACTTTTGAGATTGTAAGTACGTAGTCGAGGAGTGAAAATGCACTACTAGTGTAATCAACTTTTTTGGTTTGTCTTTGATAATTTTAGTTTTTTGTGATTTTTGCGAAAACTTGCGCGGCACTATTTTTCGGATATGACAAAAAATCCTATATTATTAAGAGCTATGTTCAAGTATATGTTGTTGTATGCAAATTTTCTGCTTGTACACTTAGCTGTCATCATTAGAATCAATTATCTGTTCTATTTTACTGGCAAAACAATTAAGTTTAATGAGGTAAAATGCATTTAAAAAAAAGTCGTTTGTTTGGCACGGAAGAAGCGGGAAGATTGCCTCAGCATCAGAAGGATCGTCATGGATTTGAAGCTGTCAAAATCAACGGTCGAATACATGCTGAAGACAAACTCCGAGCGGAAAAAGAAGAGAGGACGGAAAAGATCAATTAGCAAAAGGACTGAAAGGAGAATGAAGAGGACTGTGACGCAGCTTTTGACATCTGGAGAAAAAGTTACAGCAAGAAAAGTGAAGGAGAAATGGGAATTGGATGTAAACGTCCGAATAGTACAAAGAACGCTGCATAGGATTGGTTTGAAGTATGCAAAGATAAAGAAAAAAATTACACTAACAAAAAAACACAAAGGAGCAAGACTGGAGAGTGCTAAAAGGTGGTTAACAAAGCATGTTGACTTTAAGAAGGTTATATTTACTGATGAGAAGTGTTTCAAGTTTGATGGGCCCGATGAATGGTGTACTTGGCCGAGAAGGAGTGAGCCTGTTGTACTGAACAAACGACAGATGGCAGGAGGAGGAGTTATGGTTTGGGGTATGATCTTTGCTAATGGAAATATATGGTTGGAGTGATTGAAAGGACGACAGAACAGCGAAAGCTACAAACAGTTGCTGGACGAGAAAGCCCTACCAAGGATAAGAAGAGAGATGGGGAATGATTTCATTCTACAGCAAGACAATTGCAGCATCCATGTGTCAAAACTCATGAAAGAATGGATGGCTAAAGTGAATATGACTACTTTGGAATGGTCTGCAAATACTCAGATCTAAATTCAGTGGAAAATGTTTGGGAAATACTTGCGCAACTTGTCTATGATGGACTTGGAATAACAAAAGGGGATCAACTATGGTAACGAATACTAGATGCCCCCCCCCAAAAAAAACAACTAATAGAAACACGTAGAGATGTTATTGTGCATATGTTTGATTATTATGAAGAGAGATTGATAAAAGTTATTGAGAAGAAAGGTGATATTACAGACTGTTAACAGTTTTTCAACGATGTCCGAAAATAATGTCGCGTGTGTTTTGTAAAAAATTATGAAAATTAAATAATCAATTTTCTTCCATTTTTATTACAGTTATTGTCTTTATATGTGTATGCTATTCTATTGAAGGAATTTCGCCACTCTATGGTACTCAGAAAGTCGAATACTAAAGTGTCCGAAAAATATTGTTAGGCCCTTATATATATGTGTGTGTGTGTGTGTGTGTGTGTGTGCTTGTGTATATATGTATATATATATGTATATATATGTGTGTATATATATATATATATATATATATATATATATATATATATATATATATATATATATATATATAGTGCAGGCAAGTCCGCACTTGTAATTCTTTCAAAAACTGCAAATTTAAGCTAAATTTAATGTAACTGTTTAAACAACGTATACCTCACATGATTCGCCGTTTAATACTCTATAATTTTACCTGTTCATATTTGACTTTTAATTGAAATATTCTAGTGTTCACGTCAATTTAAAAAAATAACTTCAAATTAAGGAGGCAAAAAGTAAGTCAACACAAAAAATTCGCTTAAAACCAGCTTAAATTATTGACCCTAAATCAGTTTAAAATATCCCCAAACAGGCAACAAAGCATCTCTAATCGTAATTGTTTTTGTTTCAGGTCATACAACGTAACATTTATCCCATATGCCACGAATTTCTCTTGGTGATCGTCAGGAGCTCATCAATCTCCACCTTTCTAGTTTATCCAATCGAGAAATCGGCCGCAGATTGAAATGTGATGAAAAAACGGTACTGTGGAAAAACACCAAAACATCGGCAGTGTTCGTGATGTCCTTAAATCTGGTCATACTAGAGTTACTTCTAACAGGGAAGACAATGCTAACAAGACCCGCAGCCTAAGAAACAAATTTGAAACGGCTCCCCAAATCAAACAACTGTGCAATCTTGTTAAAAAGTGGTCTCTTTCTACTGTCAAGAACAGATTAAAGGAATTTAATTTGCGAGGATATGTTGCAAGATGCAAGCCAATGATTTCTGTAAAGAACAGAAATCGCCGTCTGGACTTCGTCAGATTCAGTGAAGATCATGACTTTTCATATTCGTCAAAAGCACTTTTTAGCGACGAAACCAAGTTCAATAAGCTAGGCATAATAGTAGGCAGTACGTCCGTCGGAGAAAATACGAAGAATGTAATTCTAGGTGCTCAGTTTCAATGTTGCAAGGTGGTGGAGGTTCAGTTTTGGTGTGGGGTATTATTAGTACCAATGGTCCAGGGCCTATAGTTGGCTTGCAAGGTCGAATTAATTCGACCAAGTACATTAATATGTTGACAGAGCATTTTCTACCCTACTTTGGTCGGAATTTGGATGATAATCCCATCTTCATGCAGGATAATGCTCCCATTTACACAGCTGGCAATGTCAAGATATTCCTGGAAGAACACGATATTCCGTGTTTGGATTGACTGCACAATCTTCAGATCTCAATCCTATCGAAAAAGTATGGCATTACATCAAGCAACAGCTATGCAATGATAAAATTTCAAATTTGGAAGAACTTTGCACAAAAATTAATGAAAAGTGGGATGCCCTTTCCCCGGAGTATTGCTGCAGTCTAATTCAAGGAATTCACAAAAGATTGCAGGCTGTCAAATTGCAGAAGGGCTATGCTACTAAATATTAACTAGTTCATTGTGTTCCTGTTGTATTTGTGTTGCATTAATGTCCTAAATTTATATTTGAATGACAATTTTCCATTGTGCGGACTTTAATTTTGCCTCCTAAATTTGAAGTTATTTTTTTAAAATTGATGTGAACACGAGAATATTTCAATTAAAAGTTAAATATGAACAGGTAAAATTATAGAAGAATAATAAAAGGCCAATCAAATGAGGTATAGTTTGTTTAAACAGTTATTTAGCTTAAATTTGCAGTTTTTGAAAACATTATAAGTGCGGACTTTCTTTTTGCCGCCTGTATATATATATATATATATATATATATTAGTTAATTTGACGTATTTTCAAGCGGACAAATTAAACTTTGCTTTGCTTGTACCATGTTCTTGGCATTATAATAACATACCTCGCTACAGTTTTGTTTTTGTTATTATTTACGAGCACAGACAATTTATATTATGAACGATTTTTAGCAGATAAAAAGCATAACAAAACAGATTTTTAAAAAAAGCTAGAGCAATAATTTACATTTTATTAACGAATTGTCTCGCTTACAACGAAAACGTAATTCTTTTTTCTGCATAAGTTTTTAACTGTGCAAACAAAAACCGATTAAAGCCTAACATGAATTCACTGCATCCCAGACAACGCCGAATAGGTACAGATAGCTGCATAATTTATTGTTAGACTTAATTTATATAGATGGTGGGACACCAGAATGTTACCAGTGCCAAAGATTAACACAGAGAATATTATAAATACGAAAATAAATCTTTCAAGTACAACCAAAACGTAATCAGAAATAAAACAGGGTCTATTTTATGATACAAAATCTTAATCTTAATTAAAGAGAATATAAATACGAGAAAACGTTTGTGGTTCAAATAATTTTGAAAATCGTATCTCTTAAATGATGACCGCCATTCTCGATGCAGTTGTCAAATCTTGCTTGGAGCATGTTTCGTGGAATTACAGTGATTTCCGTGAATTATTGTTACTTCTATATTGCTCATCGGCGTTGGTAGACTTGTGTTTGAGGAACCTCATCCAAAAAAAAAAAAAACGATGCTAAATCCGAGGAACACGGAGAGCGTCCAATATTTCCTCGCAAATAAAAATAATCCGGAAACATATCACGGTGAAGTGCGGCTGAACTTTGAGAGGTAGGCAACATGGCTGTCCTTTTGGAACTAAGCATTATTCGGATCATGAGTGGCGACAACCTTAAAGTCGAGAAACATTTTCAGGGGTTCTAACAATAATACGATGAAACAGTTATTGCAATATTTCCATCTTCAGAATGAAAAGAATTTCAAGAGAATAATAAATGAATAACACACACACACACACACACACACACACACACACACACACACACACACACACACACACATATATATATAAACTAATATATATATATATATATATATATATATATATATATATATATATTAGTTTATATATTATTTTAATTGGAATTCATTATTGAGATGAGTATTTATTAATTTTTATTTTTTTATTTATTCCGGACTATTATTCTCATCTTTCTTAGATGTTGTTTCACGATGTTTCAGCCATCTATTCCTCTGGCCTTCGGGAGGCAGTAAATCGCAATGAATGTAGTCAGGAGATTCAGAGTTCCTATCCGTCGCGGTTATCACCTGACGAAGGCCAGAGGAATAGTTGGCCGAAACGTCGTGAAACAACATCTAAGAAAGATGAGAATCATTAGTTGTTTACCATGAAAAACGATTTGGAAGCATTTTAAAATAAAACAGTATTTTTGTCATTGCTGTCAGCAGTGTTGATCAAATACAACCTCCCTTAAAAATCAAAAACAAAAACATTCCAGGTATCATATCTTTCTCTCCAAATTATTATTTTTTTAAAATCTATTTTGGTATTAAAAATATTCCCATGAAAATCACCT